>NC_140486.1:43986099-44446099 GCF_964271855.1 Acomys minous | reverse complement strand
AAAATCTATCCGAGCCTAGCGTGGTTGCCCTCTGAGTGGCTCCACCCATGAAACACATGAGGAGACGCACAGCCAAACATGGGGTGGAATGCTGGGAGTCTTGTGGAAGAGTTGGGTGAAGGATGGAGGACTCAGAGGGGATAGGAGCTCCATGAAGTATTGGCAAAGCCAACTAACCAGGGCCCAGGAGAGCCTGTGGAGACTGGGGCTCCAAGGGACCATGCATAGACTGGACCTGAGCCCCCTGCACAGGGCAGTGGATAGCTCAGTCATCGTGTGGGTATCCTAGTGAGGGGAGTAGGGGCTAACTATAACATGGACTCTGCTGCCTGCTTTTATATCTCTTTCCCCTGGTGAGGCTGCCTTGCTGGGCCATGGGGGAAGGGCATGCCCTCAGTCCTCATGGGACTTGATATGCTGGGGGGTGGTGGGGGTTCCCCTTCTCTGGAGAATAATGGAGGGGTGGGGGAAAGGGAGGAAGGGTCCAACTTGGGGGAAAGGAGAGAAGGGGATATGACCAGGATGTAAAGTGAATAATTAATGATAATTTTAAGACAAAACAAAACAAAAACAAACAAACATACCTTCCACCCAAGAAAAGCCAAGTTACAGATGGTTTCAGCACCAAATTCTACCAGATTTTCAAAGAGGAGCTAATACCAATACTCCTCAAACTATTCCACAAAATAGAAACAGAAGGAACATTGCCAAACTCGTTCTATGAGGCCACAGTCACCCTCATACATAAACCACACAAAGACCCAACAAAAAAAGAGAATTTCAGACCCATTTCCCTTATGAACATTGATGCAAAAATCTCAACAAAATACTCCCAACCCAAATCCAAGAACACATAAAAAATATGATCCACCATGATCAAGTAGGCTTTATCCCAGGCATGCAGGTGTGGTTCAATATACAGAAATCCATCAATGTAATCCACCTTATAAGCAAGCTGAAAGAAAAAATAAAAACACACGATCCTCTCATTACATGTCAAAAAAGCATTTGACAAAATCCAACAACCCTTCATGATAAAACTCTTAGAAAGATCAGGTATACAAGGCATATATCTAAACACAATAAAGGCAATATATAGCAAGCCTATAGACAACATCAAATTAAATGGAGAAAAACTGAAGTAATCTCACTAAAAACAGGGACTAGACAAGACTGTCCACTCGCCCCATATCTCTTTAATATAGTACTTGAAATACTAGCCAGTGCAATATTAAAACAAAAGGACATCAAGTGAATCCACATTATAAAGGAAGAAGCTAAAGTATCACTATTCACAAATGATAAATAATATATATAAGTGACCCACAAAATTCCACCCACGTACTCCTAAGGCTGATAAATACCTTCAGCTAAATGGCTGGATACAAGACTAATTTTTAAAAAATCAGTAGCCTTCCTATATACAAACAACAAATGGGCTGAAAAATAAATTGGGGAAACTATCTCCTTCATAATAGTCACAGATAATATAAAGTATCTTGGTGTAACTCTAACCAACCAAGTGAAAGACCTATTTGACTAGCACAAGTCTCTGAAGAAAGGAACTGAAGAAGATATCAGATGGAAAGATTTCCCATACTCACATATCAATAGGGTTAACATAGTAAAAATGTCCATCTTACCAAAAGCAATCTAAATATTCAATGCATTTCCCATCAAAATACCAACAGAATTCATTACAGATATTGAAAGAATAATGTTCAACTTCATATGGAAAAACAAAAAACCCAGAATATCTAAAACAATCCTATACAATAAAAGAGGTTCTGGAGGCATCTCTATCCCTGATTTCAAGCTGTACTACAGAGCAATAGTAATAGAAACTGCATGGTATTGGCATAGAAATAGACTGGTTAATCAATGGAATCAAACTTAAGACCCAGAAATAAGCCCACACACTTATGGACACATGATTTTTGACAAGGAAGCCCAAACCATAAATGGAAAAAGAAAGCATTTTCAACAAATGCTGCTGGTCTAGCTGGATGTCTACAAGTAGAAAAATGCAAATAGATCCATATCCTTCATTCTGCACAAAACTCAAATCAAATGGATTAAAGGCCTCAACATAAAACCAAAACAATAAATCTTTTAGAAGAGAAAGTGGGAATCAGCCTGGAATGCATTGGTACAGGAGACAACTTTGTGAAGAGACTTCCAATAGCTCAAGCTCTAAGACCATGAATTAATAAATGGGACTTCATGAAACTGGAAAACTTCTGTAAGGCAAAGGACACTCTCAACAGAACAAAATGGCAGGCTACAGACTGGGGAAAGATTTTCAGCAACCCTACATCTGACAAAGGGCTTATATCCAAAATACATAAAGAACTCATGAAATTAAACACCAACAAACCAAATAATCCAATTATAAAATGGGGTACAGAGCTAAAAAGAGAATTTTCAACATAGGAATCTCTAATGGCCAAGAAGCACTTAAAGAAATGCTCAACATCCTTAGTCATTAGGGAAATGCAAATCAAACTGATTCTGAGATTTCATATTACACCCATCAAAATGGCTAAGATCAAAAACTCAAGTGGTAGCCCATGCTGGCAAGGATGTGGAGAAAGGGGAGCACTTCTCATTGACGCTGGAAGTACAAACATGTACAACAACTTTGAAAATCAATCTGGTGCTTTTTCAGAAAAACTGGGGATAGCTCTACCTCAGAACCTAGCTATACCCCTCCTAGGTAAATACCCCAATGATGCTCCACAGTACAAGGACATTTGCTCGACTATATACATAGCAGCTTTATTTGTAATAACCATGAACTGGAAAACAACCCAGCTATCCCTCAACAGAAGAATGGATAAAAAAAATGTGGTACATGTACACAGTGGAATACTACCCAACTATTAAAAGCAAAGAGAAGCTGAGGGAAATGAGGGTGGTGATCAGATGTGGAGAGAGTGGGGGCAGGAGGAGAGAGAGCTTGCAGAGAAGGAAGAAACCATGGTTTGGGCATCTCTGAATCAAGCTGGAGACCTATGACACGGTAGGCTCCTGGGAAGATACAAAGGTAACTCTAGCTGAGACCCTTTAGTAGTGGGAGTCATGGAAACTGAAGAGGCTATCCTTTAACCAGCCAGGACTCCTAGTGGAGGGAGGGAAACACCAACCCACCCACAAAAACTTTGATCCAAAATTTACCCTGCCTACAAGACATGCAGAGATAAAGACAACAAAGATTGATGGAATATCTAACCAATGCCTGGCCTAACCTGAGTCCCACACCAAGGGAGAAAGCCAAGCCCTGACACTATTAACATACTCTGCTATACTTGCAGATGGTAGCCTAAGCATAGGTGTCCTCTGGGATGCTCTATCCAGCAGTGAACCAAAATGGATGGTGAGACTCACAGCCAAACATTAGGTGGAGCACAGGGAGACTTGTGAAAGACTGGGGGAAATGATACAAAGACCTGGAAGGGACAGGAACTATACAAGAAGACCAACAGAACCAACTAACCTGGGCACGGATGCAGGGTGGTGGTGAGGGGGGCTTGTGAAGACTGAAGCACCAACCGAGGACCATGCATAGACTGGACCTAGGCCTCCTATACATATGTGGGTGATGGGCCGCTTGGTCTTCACGTGGGTCCCCTAGGAAGGGGAGCGGAGCTGTCTCTGGCACGGACTTTGTTATATCACTTCCCCCAGGCAGGACTGATTTTTGCGGCCACTTAGGAAAAGGATAAACTCAGTCCTGCTGTGATTTGATGTGCTGGGGTGTGTTGGGGCGTCTTCCCTTTTCTGAGTGGGAGGGGGACAGAAGGAAGACAGAGGGAGAGAGGGAGGGAGAGAGGGAGGGAGGGAGGGAAGAAGGGAGGGAGGGAGGGAGGAAGCAGGAGAAGAGATAGGCAGCTATGATTAGGATGTAAAATAAATAAATACATTAATTAATTTTAAAACAGATAGAACAAGAAAGTGAGAGAGTGGAGAGAAAAAATGAATTCCTCTCTTTACACTCACATGTAATATTGCATCATGTACTCATATATTTTCCCCAAATGCTGACATGTATAACAGAATTTAAGGCAACATTTTCTGAAAATAATTATGCAAAGAAAGAAGTCATGTGATACTTGATAGTCTAATGTATGATAGTCCAAACTTTCAATTACTTTATTTCAAACCACATATTTTTCGGAAAGACACATTTTTCTGCAATTGTTCTATACAATGTTAGTTTCTGAAGCGATAAGGTGAGAAGATGAAGATGAGAGAGAACCATGAGAGGAATTTCACACAAACCAGGTAATTATGAGTGGAAGACATCATAATTGCAAATGTGTGTGTCATTATGCTGTAAAAATCACTTTGAAATAATGTAGGAATTAGTCGTGCTGTGGAGAGCAAGTATATAATTATAGGACAAAGGAAAAAGTCAGTCATTCTAACGTTAGGCATAAAATCCCCTACAGTCAGGCAATTTTTTTTCCAGGGAAGTTATGAAGACTAGTTCATAAACTGTCAAGGCTGATGCACCCTGGGGAGCTATCAGTGTCTCTCAGAAATTGGTTCTTCCCTGATGGTCAACCTTGTACCAAAGATGTCACTTTCTAAAAGATGCAAAAAAAATAACATTTTAAGTTATTCTTTTGGGTTTTTTATTTTAAATTAATTTTATTGTACAATTTACTGTATATTTTAATATATTTTATTAGTTTATTCATATTACATCTCAATTGTTATCTCATCCCTTCTATCCTCCCATTCCTCCCTCCCTCCCATTTTCCCCTTACTCCCCTCCCCTATGACTGTGACTGGGTACATAGGCATGTTTGGATATTTGACTGTTTCACATCCCTAAAATGTTATAATTCAGTTTAACCCCAGACTTCTTTTTCAGTGTTCTAATTTCAAAGGGAAACACTGTTGGCTAGCTCCAGTTGCACTGAAAAAGGATACAATACCACAGGGCCAGCTGTTTCACTCAGAAGAGAGACAGCTTAGTATGCACAAGGCACTGAACCAGATCACCAGTATCATAAGCAACTACCAAAGACAGGGCAACTTAAACAACAGGAACGCTTTCCTCACAGTCCTGAAGGACATGGATTTCATGGTAAATACATCAGCAGGGCAGGTGTGGTTCCGAGCTTGCGACTGGCCAGGCACATTCACATGATGACCTCCTGTGTACATGTCTGTGTACAGAGAGGAGTGGGCAGCCAGCAGACCTCACTTAACCTTTAGTACTTCCGTAAAAAGTCTGTCCACAAATATAGAAGCACTGTGGGGTTCGGGTTTGGCACATGAATTTTGAGAGTGTATATGTATGTAGTCGAAGTTGCATTATTTTTAAGCCTATGAAATTACTATGATGTTTTTCTTATGATGCCACTAACACAAACACTAACAAGAATTTCTCTGGTGTGAATGCCTAGGAGGACCACATCGCTTCTTACTCCACCATGTCATGAAAATTCTCTGCTGATTCTGAGGGGGTTGTTTATTTCTCGGGGTCAGAGGGCCACCAAGAAGACTGAAACTGACATCATTTCTCTCATAAGACTTTCCAACAAGATCCTTCTACAATATGGCCCTCTATCCCCAGTGATGTGGTGACCTCTTCCTCCCTGTAGCTCCCTCCCCCACCTTTATGAATTAGGGCCTTGCCAGAGTCACCAACTCAAAGCAGCACTGACAAAAATGGGTCATGGGTCCGATTCAGCCCCTCACTTTCTGTATCTCTGCCAAGCAGCCTTGCCATTGCCAAGCATAAAGGGGTCTCCAGAGTCAGAAGGGCCCTAAATTATAATTCACCCCCACAATTAACGTAATGTGTAGAACTAATTGGGAATCTGATGTGTAAACAACCATGAGAAACACAGAGAAGCATCAGGCCCCGGGGCAAGGTAGAAAGACCTCCATGCTCTGTGGTAACTCCTTAGGTCAGCCCTTGCTACAGTAGGATGGAGTGACTTCATCCAATAGTAGAGGGTATACATGCCCACACAATTAGCACCCTTGTCCCAGAAAAAGCCCAAATCTAAGTCCTTGGGCTAACTCAGAGTCAATCAACAACTCAGGATTACCATCACTGAGTTTGAGCAGCAAATCCTCTTCTCAGTAGCTGTGAGATGAGTTAGTAATCTCTGATCCTGGGTTACCTCGTCTACGAATTAGGAATAATAGGCCTGGTATGGAGTTGTTTGGGGGACTAAATACTGCTGTGGTGGGAACCAGCAGTACAAGTCTGTCACACTTGCCATATCTTGCTTTAAAGTGACAAGAAACTGTCTTCCCCAGGGAAAGCACACCAATTGGTTATCCTGGGGTCAACCCTAAAAACACATATATGAGTAACATCAAACAGAGTGAGCTGGCTATATTTAGAAGCATATATGTGTATAGATATGCATATATGCAGGCAGCAACAAGTAATAAAAAAAGAAGTTATCAATTTGAAAGCGAACAAAGAGAGGTATGTGGGAAGATTTGGAGGGAGGAAAAGAAAGGGAGAAATAACATAATTACATTAATATAAAAGTAAAACACAATTTTAAAAAGTGGCAAGAATTGGTGCAGATTGTGATATTCATTCTAATTTTAATGGTGTCAGCCATTTGTTTGGCAACATTTTTTCTCTGTCACTAGGATAATTCATCTCATTCAGCTTCAGTCAGGATGTGAGAATTATTTGTGTTCATTTCACAGAGAAGAAAACTATGACACAGAAGGTTAAACAATTTCCCTTAAACATAAATTAAGTGGTAGAAATTGGACTCAAGCTAAATTAGACCATTTCTGCTGACCCTTTCAACACCATGAGAGAACATTGTCTGGAGGCTTCTTCCAGTGAAGGTAAAGTGGGGTGTTTGCAACCTCTAGGAGGATCTAATATGCACACATGCACCTATTCCCCTGGAACACTAAAAGTCACCAACGGCATAATAGTTTTATTTTGTTGATAGAGTGAACTTATACTTTCTCGCTGTGAGGCATCTGGAAAGTTGATTCACCTATTTCTTTTTCACCTGCAGATGGACCCAAAAAAGCCCACTGTAAACTCTTAGCTCAAACATGATGACTGACTCCAAAATCAGCCACTGAAGGGTCTCTTGTTCTCTCTGCCTCTCTCTGTCTCTGTGTCTCTCTGCCTCTGTGTCTCTCTCTGTCTCTGTCTCTCTGTCTCTGTCTCTCTGTCTCTCTGTCTCTGTCTCTCTCTGTCTCTCTGTCTCTGTCTCTCTCTCTGTCTCTCTGTCTCTCTGTCTCTCTCTGTCTCTCTCTCTGTCTCTCTCTCTGTCTCTCTCTCTCTCTCCCTCCCTCTCTCTCTCTCCCTCCCTCCCTCTCTCTCTGTCTCTCTCTCTCTCTCTGTCTCTGTCTCTCTCTCTCTCTGTCTCTGTCTCTCTCTCTCTCTCTCTCTCTCTCTCTCTCTCATAACACTCCACGTGTTATGTTCCTCTATCCATATGATGTGATGTGGCCCTTATTAATGCAGGTATGGAAATGAAAACTCAACTGCATGATTCGTCTACTGCCATGCATTTATTAATGGGAAGATATAGGATTGAAAGTCTGCAAGTCTGCAAGTCTGCATCCACCTGGCTGTAATTTGCCCTAAGAGTATGCAAATATTCCCACTGAATGATGGGCACCATACTGAAGAGCACACAAGATCTGCGCTTTCTTTCTTTCTTAAGAAATCTTTACAAATTACCTCTTGCAACAATATAGTAAGATAATATTATTTGTCTAAATTTACAAAGTTGAATCATGTGTGTGTGTATACATATATATGTATATATATTTTTTTCAATCTTGAATCCATTTGAGATTCTCATGAAAGTCCACTGCTTTCACCCATTTCCATTGTAGAAATTTTTGGTATGATTTTACAAAATGCCCAGAGTCCTTAAAGTCTCTGAATTTCTATGCTTTGCTGATATACAAATCCACACAAAGAGACTTACAAAGCTGGTGCTTTGTCCTCCCGAACTGTGTGTTCACAACTTTTATTCTAGAGCAAGACCATGTCCAAATGCTGCCTCTACCACTTAAGAAGTTCCTTACGTATGCTCCTTGCGCCTGAGGTTCTCCGGCAGGAAGCTGAGATGTACAAATGGTACCTGCTTCATGCGGCCCCACGATAATTAACCTAGCTCATACTATCAAGCACTTAGAAAACTATGCAGCACACAGCAGGCATGAAGAAAGTGTTACCTTTTACATTCTATCTACAAGGCTACCAAGTCTCCATTCCCTCTTACTTTCCTCCCATTCCTGCATTCTCCTTAACCTTAATTCCTCTTGCTTCAGAACTTTGTGCTAGGTGGTGTCTTCTCCCAACCATCATCTCCCACACTCGTGCCAACATGCCAGCCCTTCAGCTCACTCATACACTGATCTCAACACAAGCAGCCCCTCCTCACAGAAGTTTTCTATGACCTGACTAACAAGGACAGCTGTTGCTTTTGTAAGCTCCTAAGGAGCACAGCAGATTCCTGTATCTACCCTGGGTATCGTTTTCTTACATCTTAAAGAGCTATATGACTGACATGAGTCTCTCCCCCAGATTTTAAACTCTGAAAAAAAAAACTGGATCCACTTTGGCTCTCCATCGTGTCCTCAGCATTTATTACAGTCATTACTGTAGACCTTCAGCATTTGTTGAGATGTGGAACATAAATAAATGAATACACCTATAATGGCAGAGCTGACAGACACGTAAAGAGGCTGTTCACCCAAAAAGAGTGGCTTTCTTTATCAGTCACAAGAGAGAGCACTTGTACTCAAATGGATCTGATATTGAATGTTTCTGTAGTTCATAGTTCCAGTTTATATGACAGTGAATGAGATGCCAATTTACTTAGCTCTACAGGATACACAATACATTTTTTGAAAGAACTGTGAAAGGTCCAGTCACCACTAAGCCACTCCATTTTATTCTAAAACATCTATAAACAGAGAGAGGGAGAGAGGGGGAGAGAGGGGAGAGAGAGAGAGAGAGAAGAGGAGAGGAGAGGAGAGGAGAGGAGAGGAGAGGAGAGAGGGAGAGACAGGGAAGAGGAAGAAAGCAAAGAGAGAGGGAGGGAGGAAGGGAGGGAGAGAGAGAACTTCCCCAAGTCTTTTCAAGATTCAAATACACATCTCATCAAGGCTTATTCATTTTTCCACTGTACTGATTCTCTGGAAATATATTGTATTTTATGCAAAAAATAATAATTACTCAAAGCAAAAACAAAGCTCGCTGTTGGGTTCTCCTCCATCCCGTTACACACCTAATCTTTCTAGACACTGGGCCCAACTCTGCCCAACCCTTGGGCTTCCCCTGCTGAGGCATATTAGCAGCAAAGTCCCACAGTTGGATTAATTAGATCAATGTTGAAGTTTTCATTTGCTCTGTGAGTTTAACAAATTAATCTGGCGTATAATGAAATACTGTGAAACAATTTCAGAGTGGATATAGCAAATGCTGCCTTGTTCAATTACTGTCACAATGCACATGCAGGAAAGATATGAAAATCTGAACATATAATTGCAGACTTAATTACCATGCAGCGCTAACCAGAGGTAATCATGTCGAATTAGTCAAAGTATTTTAACTAGTTCTAAAGTTTCCAATGCCAAAGAAGTGGAAATATGTGACCAAATATTATAAGCAGACAATGATCTAGTTCTTCTTTCTCTTTCTTGAGTTAATAAGGCAAGTTATAATGGTCAAGGCAGAGATTTTACAAGGGACACAATCATGAGTCAAGTTTTTATGATTTACTGGCTTATAAGGTACTTTGATATATATCATCTTAAGAGTTATGATTATATATGAAATTAACACTCCTCTGTTGTCATCAGAGACTATTTATTTATTTATTTATTTATTTATTTATTTAATATTTATTGAGTGCCTACTATGTCCTATAAACTATTCCACGCATTAGGGTGCATCCTGAACAGAGCTGTGTTCCTCTTCTAGAGAAGATGCTCACAAAAAAAGGAGATGTTTACAATAAATGTAAAACAGAGGAAAAAGTAATGTTCTGATAATGCATGGATGCATGTCTATTTCAAAGATCTTTCCAAAGGAAGATCTGAGTACCAACCCTCCCATGCATGTATGTCTGAGACGGGTCATATCCTGCACGCTTAGAACATTCGTGATTAAACTATGGGTGTATATTGTCACATACCTTATGTGACAGATGGCAATCATGCCCAGCATTATTGTTTAGTTCACTTCCTTCATTCTCACACCTTGATATAAGGAAGTGCTACCTCCCACAATAATCTGTTTTACTAAAGGAGCTTCTGGACTGTTCTGTTCCTTTTTTCCTTTGCATCTGTTTCTCTCTGACTTTGAGAAATGGGCGATGTTATCCCTCACTGCTGGCGAGAATGTTGTGGCTCAGCTGAGGACATAGAGCAAGTAAATGACTGAATGCAGTGGTTCCTGGTGCAATGCCCTTTTCAGAATGAACTCACAGTATAGAGGACTCCAGTCAGCTTAGTGGACAGGTATTGCCACATTTTGTTCCATGTCATTTGTTCCATCCAAGTAGATAAAGATTATTGAGGGTAAGAAATGTTCAGCGTTCGACCTTATACATTTCTCCATTGGTACAGTATTCAAATAATAAGGTCCTCCCTGAGTTCTGGGAAATTCTCAAAAGGTTTTTGTCTGTGTCAACTAAAATGAGCTCTCTAGAGAGCCTTTTGCTCTGACTTGCAGGATGGGTGGTGGTCATTTGTTTCACATCTCTACAACATTAATATATATAGTCCACGTGAAGAGAAGTCCTGAAATCCACGTATATGTACCATCTCACTAGTCTTCTGCCTGCTGAAGGGGTCTGGGCAGCACAGCTCCTTAGTCCCACTTCACATTGTTATATTGGGTCTCTGGCCTTCTACTGCTCTGACAGGAAAGCATTGCCTACTTCTGCTGCTTTCTCTGCCCTGAAAAAGACTGGCTTGACAAGTGACGGGTAATTGTTGTTTACTTTCTGGCTCGTGTCAAAAGCTGCATTTGGCTGGTCACATGTGGCTAAGGGCATTGCTGCAAAGGGTGAAGGGTCAGAGCCCTCACCTTGGTAATTGAAGAAAACGCTGAAGAGTGGTTTGGCAAGTGGCCATCTTGTCACTTTATGTGGGAAGCATGACTCGCCTTAAAGCACTCACTGAGCAGCTCAGACCAGGTGGAAGGAAAGGCCAAGAGTCATCAGAGGCCACTGCTCAGGAGAGTGTCGTTTCCCTGAAGATGCATGCATCAGGATAGCTCTTTCCCCAGGCTCAGCAGAGCCACAGTGTTCAGAAGCACATAGATATTCCTCGCTCTGATAAAATTGTTTCCGTATGGAATTAGTGCAGAGACAAGCCCAGTTCCTACCCAGCACCTGCTCTCCAGGCCCTGTGCTCTAATTGTTTGTACCACTAAAATGGCTTTAAACTGTCAAAGACGTGGATCTATATCCTCTGCCTGTTAGTAAGCGCAGTGTCCTCGAGGAAGACAGTATCTTTAAGTTACTTTACTACTGAGTAAAATTCTGGTAATAATGGCATCTATTACATAGAGCCAGTGTAAAAATTAAATGACAAAATACATACCAAGCACTCAATACAGTGTTTGGAACATAGAAAGGGCTTGTGAGTATGACCACCAACATCACTAGCATCATAAATATTGTTTCTTACCCCATCTTCAACATTTAGTGTGATTGTTAAAAGCTTGACATTTGGAAGGGGCAGGGCAAATGTTGCAATTCTATCTAGATTATTCGTTGGGTGTGTGATCCATCTTCTCCATCAACGAACTAGAAGTATTAGTAGCAACAATATATAACTTTAGTACAGGGCTGGGTAAATCGTGGCAGTCCAGCACTGGTCTAGCCTTTTCAAGCCTGTGGCTTTAGTTCTAGTAATACAAACAAACAAACAAAACCACAAAACAACAGCAACAATAACCGACAACAAGGAAAACACAGTATTTTCTCCTAGAGCTATGAAATGAATAAATAAATTGAATAAATGTAAGACTCTCCCTTCCTGCTTTGCTTTTCAACTGAGTTGCATACTTTCATGCTACACAGTGTGATAGTCTGATTCACCATGCAATGACTACACGCAGGCAATTAGCAAGTCTATCATCTGACACCCTTGTCATTTCCTAGTGTGAGAACATTTAAAATCTACACACTTAGCTATTACCGAGAATAGAATGACTTGTTGTTGGCTATAGTCCCTACACTGCCAATAGATCTTCAGAACGCTATCCCCTGCAGCAGGTGTCTCCTCACATCGTGAGAAGAGCAGTATATAACTAAATGTTTCTCTTTCCATTTGTGTCCGTCTATTCAGGCTGACTTATGGAAGCACTCAGTTAATGAGCTTGCTAGCCACAGAAGCGTCCATGAAACAGTTTGGTGGTTCCATGGCTGAGGAAATTCTGTATTACACAGAGAAACTGACTCAATTCTTAGGCATTTCCTTTCTAATAGGAGCTTTTGTTATAATAAAAGGAAATAACAAAGCAAATTTTCATGAACAGTTACACAATTAGAAAAAGAAGTCACCCCTCCTCTGCACATTTGCTTGGCATAGCTCTGAAATGGCAAGGCCGTCCCCGAAGGAGTGCGCATGAAAATGGAAGGTCAAGCACCTCTCATGACCTGTGGGGCATGAGCGCTCTTCTTCAGTCATGCTCCTTGGGTGCTGCTGTATTTGGAGGAAATGTTTACTTCATGGTTACATAAAGGAGAACTAATGATAAAATGCTTTACGTACCTTTTATGGATGGGTTGGCCACTTCAGGCTCCATATCCCCTGATGCTAAGAGTCTCAGTATGAGCACTCCCAAAGCCCCCCTGGAGCCTCCCTCACTCCCAGAGATGTCCTCCACTGATTTCCTTTCTCTCTTGTAGTCCTCTTCACCCCACCCCCGTTCTCCCAACACCTTATCTCCACCACGTTGCCCTCCCCACTCCCTCTCCCACCGAGTTCCTTCTCTCCATGAACTTCAGACATCTATTTTATTTCCCCTTCTAAGTGAGATTCAAGCCTCCTCCTTTGGGCCTTTCTTGTTACTCTGCTTCTTTGTAATGTGGTTTATCATGTAATATATGGCTAATATCTGCTTATTAGTGAGCACATACCATGCACGTCTTTCTGGGTCTAGGTTGGCTCACTCAGGATGATATTTCCATTTGCCTGCAAATTTTATATTTTTCTTCATAGCTGAGTAGTCTTCCATTGTTTATCCATTCTTTTATCCGTTCTTCAGCTGAGAGACATCTAGGTTGTTTCCAGTTTCTGGCTATTATAAAAAAAAAAAGCTGCCCTAAACATAGTTGAGTAAGTGTCCTTGTGATGTGGTGGAGCAACATCTGGGTATACGCCCAGAAGTGGTATCGATAGGTCTTGAGGTAGCACTGTTTCCAATTTTCTGAGAGAGTGCCAGATTGATTTCTAAATTGGTTGTATAAGTCTGCACTCCCACCAGCAATGGAGGAGTGTTTCCCTTTCTCCACGTCCTCTCCAGCATGTGCTGTAACTTGAATTTTTTATCTTGGCCACTATGACAGGTGTAAAATGAAATCTTAGAGTCATTTTGATTTGCATTTCCCTGATGACTAAGGACATTGAACATTTTTATATGCTTCTTAGACATTAAATATTCTTCAGTTGTAAATACTCTGTTGAGCTCTGTACCCCATTTTTAATTTGGTTATTTAGTTTGTTGGTGTTTAATTTCTCAAGTTCTCTGTAAAGTTTGGATACTAGCCCTCTGTAGGATGTAGGGTTGCTGAAGATCTTCTCCCAATCTGTAGACTGCTGTTTTGTCCTATTGACTGTGTCCTTTGCCTTAAAGAAGCTTCTCAGTTTCTTGAGGTCCATTTATTAATTGTTGATCTTAATGCCTAAGCTGCTAGTGTTCTATTCAGGAAGTGGTCTCCTGTACCAACCCACCCATAAAACCTCCCTGCCAAAATTTGTCTTACCATAAGAAGTGTAATGATGAAGATGGAGCAGAGCTTGAGAGAATGGCCAACCAATGACTGGCCCAACTTGAGACCCACCACATGGGAGAAAGCCAACCCCTGATATTATTAATGATACTCTACTATGCTTGCTTAAAGTAGCCTAGCTTAACTGACTTCTGAGAGACTTCATCCAGCAGCTGATGGTAACAGATGCAGAGACCCGTAGCCAAACAAGAGGAAAGCTCTGGGAGTCTTGTCGAAGAGTAGGCAGAAGGATTGAGGGAGCTGGAGGGGTCAAGGACACCACAAGAAGGCCTACAGTGTAAACTAACCTGGACCCATGAGGGCCCACAGAGACTGAAGCACAAACCAGGGAGCATGCATGGGCTGGACCTAGGCCTCCTACACATATGTAGCAGATGAGCAGCTTGTTCTTCATGTGGGTCCCCCTGACAGTTGGAGTGAGGTGGAGGATGCTATCTCTGACTCTGTTCCTGCCATTGGATCCCTTTCCCTAGCTGAGCTGCCTTATCTGGCCTCAGTGAAGCAGATGTGCTTAGTGTTGCTGTGACCTGATGTGACATGGTTGGTTTTGTACCCACCATGGTAGGTTTGGTACCGATGTTGGGTGGGGGAGGTTCTATATCTACTCAAAAAAAAAGGGAGTGGTGTGTGTGTGTGTGTGTGTGTGTGTGTGTGTGTGTGTGTGTGTGTGTGTGTAGGTGGGAGTAGGAGGGGAAGAGGAGAAGAAGGAAGGGATATTAGCAGGCTGTAAAATGATTAAATAAATTAATTTTACAAACTTTAATGACACTGGACTCACCATGGCAGTTGTCTGCTAAGTACTAGTTTCTTTTATTTTTATTTATTTATTTGTGGTGGGGGGGTGCATGGATGTGCAGGTGCATGCACATGCTATAAAGAGCAAGATGACCCCTGCCACATGAGTGCACCAGGTAACTTTCCCTATAAGGAAAGTCTCTGCTGGGTGGCAAAATACCTCCAGACTGATGACAAAATACACCCCAGCCAGCTCATTATACAAACTGACTGTAAAGGCCTGCTCCCTATGGGAAATGTTATACCGTTCATATTTTACTATTTCCATGATCTAACACTAACCTTGCCATCCTAAGCTTCTATTTGTCTGGTGGAGTTTTGCAGCCTCATTTGACATTAGACTGCCGCACCACACAGGATGTGACAAGTTCATCTTTGCTGCTCCACAGCATTAAAGACACTGCAAAGCTTTAGGACTCTCACAGGCCCCATAGGTAATATAGACATATTTGCCTTTCTCCTTTTTCTATCTCCATTTGAAGCTGGTGTCTCAACCATGCTTAAACTTGCTAAGTCACCTCTACCTCTTGCTTGAACGCTCTTCTGTGCCCACCAGTTTTGTTATTTTCATTCGATTTTTATCTTTTCAAGGAACTTGGGGTGACTGTGCCCCTGAATTGCCATGAGGCAGATGAGGTAACAGGATTATACTCTGTGAACTAGGAGAATTTGAGTGGCATCCTCTCAGCCATACAACTAGCTGTAGAACACTGTGTGACTTGAGTCTGTGTCTTCCTGGCCCTGTCTGGTCCCCAGTAGTGAGAAGAATACAGTGCAATTAAATACATTTGTTATTTAGTATCTATCTTAGTTATTGCTGTTGTTACTGCTGTTGTTTGTCAATATAAAATGGACTAATCTTGGAGAAAGGTATGTCAGTTCACAATATGCCTCCATCAGATTGGCCTGTAGGCAAGTCTGTGCGGACATTTTCTTTATTAATCATGGATGGAGGAGGTCCTAGCCCATTCTGAGTGGTGTCACCCTAAGGGTGGTCCAGGGTTTTATAAGAAAGCAAGCTGAGCAAGCCATGAGGAACAAACCAGAAAGCAGCACTCCTCCACGGTCTCAGCATCAGCTCCTGCTTCCGATTCCTGCTTCAGTTTCTGCCCCCACTTCCCTCAGTGATGGAGTGTGACCTGAAAGCTGTAAACTGAAACAAACCCTTTCCTCCTCAAGTTGCTTTGGTCATGGTGTTCTACCACAGCAATAGGAAGCTAACCTAAGACAATATGGAACATACGAGACACAAGCAGCCTTTATTGGGTTCCCCGATAGAAAGAGTTTGATTTCACCCCCAAAGAGCAAGCTCCATGCTACCCTGACAATTAGATTATTTCTAGATTATTTCTACAGTATGGGAAGAAGTCCGGTAGAAGAAACAATGAGCCATGAGCATCAACTCACAGCCTCCATTCTCCTGCACAAAGTACATTGCCTGTGACTTTCAGAGAAATGATGACCCTGCTCAAGCAAACGATGAGGCAACCAACCTCATCCCCTCACCATATCTAATTGTTCCCACTATGTCTTCCTGAGCAGTAGGCCACCTCCCTCCCTTATTTCTTCCTTTAGCTCTGACATTTTGGCACACTAGAATCTACGAACGGGCAAAGTTACATCCACAACCATATGCCTGTATGATATTTAAAGGTTCGATATTTAAAGGGTCTGACATTTCCATTACAACCAATTCCTCTGAAACCAATTTTAAGGGCTATAAAATTATGGGCCAGCCCCCTGTTTCACATCTAATCAAGGGTAGTTAGATGTTCAATGCAAAAACACCATAAAGTTTGTGCTGGCCTTCTTTCCACAATGGTATGTCTCATTGACCAAAACAAAGCTCTTTAAAAATGAAGACAGTTAAAAAAAAAAAAAAGATCTGAGGTTCTCTGTTAAGGGAGGCTGAGAGATGGCTCCACAAAAAGAAATGGGTTTGAAAATTGCTGATGCATCCTTTATCACTGCAATTTCCACACGGTTATAAAAGTCATGCTCGGATAAAACCTTGAAAGTGCCAAAGCAATGGTCTAGGAAATGAATGCAGATAAGCTTTCTCCATTGCAAATCACAAGCAGTGGACATAGACGAGAAATTATATCACTACTGAAGAGTCTAAAATTAAAGATGCGGTTTTACTCATTTGTAGACAACTGGAAGCAAATCGTTTCGTGGACTTCGCACAGCAAGTCTGAAATGCAGCTGCCAAGTGTACTGACCTCTCCACTTCTGCACGGCTCTTGTGTGTAAAGGTCTTCATGCCTCCAAGCATTTGCAGATCCTTGTAAGAGCTTATTTCAGATGTAGGTTGGAGACGCTGGTGCTTTGTTCTGCCTCTTTAAAATGCCAGGGGAGAGGAAAGATGCAGAGCCTCTCACTGCTGGACCTCAAAGGGACCAAGACACTTCTATGCAGTTCAGAGCAATTAACTTGGTCCTGGCCCCTCGGAGGCTATAATGAAATATCTGCTTTAACACCGTGTGAAAACAAAGACACAGCTCTTTTCCCAAGGCCTGAAAGATAATAAAGTGACTCAAAGGGTGAGCAAAAAAAATTTAATATACTTTGTGCTTCTTTTCCAGTTTCTTCTGGTTTATATTTCAAGAGTCTATGGATCTAGTGAGGCCTTTGAAGCATATGCATTCACAGCACACCCAAATAAAAAAGAAGAGAATCAAAGTTACAGGAACTTTGCTGTGGAGGACAGAATTGAAAATCTAGCTGTTTTTCTTTAAATATTCCAAATTATAAAATGACATGATTATTCTTGAGATATATATGTATATATAAAGAGTTATATATAGTGTTTATATTTATATAGTTACATATATTGTTTTATTCAAGGATTTGCTTCAGGCAGTATTTTAGAATCAAGATTTTTAAAGACCAAAATTAAAAAAAAAAAACCTCACAAATACGCCACTAAAAAAGGAATGGTTATGTTAATAACATAAACTGTCATCTATCTTTTTGAACATTTACATCTATTATAATCTTATTTGTCAAAAAAAAAAAAAAGGAAAGTGAATTTCAGGTCTATTGTAGTCACCAGTCAGTGAGACCAAGCATAGGACTTTATAAACTGCATTCTTCACTTACTAATATATTTTGAACTTACAGAAATAAACAATTTTGAAGGGAACTTAAGAGGTGTGCTGGCTAGTTTTAATATCAACCTGATGTTACCTAGTCATTTTGGAATTTAAGGAACGCTTCCATGGGACTGTCAGTGTCTAATTGATGTAGGAAGGCTCACCTCAGTGTGGGCGATAGCACCCCTCAGCTGGTGGTCCTCGGTGATATAACAAATCAGGCTGAACAAGCCATGAGGAGCAATCCAGTAAGCAGCACCCCTCCATGGCCTCTGCCTCAGTTCCTGCCTCCAGCTGTCTTCCCTGACTTCCCTCAGTGATGGGCTGTGCCATGGAACTGGAAGCTCAAGAAGACCTTTTCCAAGTTGCTTCAGCCATAGTGTTTTGTTTTTTTTTATCTCGGATTAGAAATCTAACTAACCCAAGGAGAAAGAGTATGGATCTGATAAGGAATAGTTAAACAGAAATATAAGGAACAACTCACAAGTGCCCTTTAGACGGTGACTGTCAAGAATGGCTGCTGTGACAATCTGGGGGTGGAGAGGAGTTAGGTGTGTCATCAGTAAAACCACACGGATTTAAATTTTTCAATATCTAATTTTTCATGTGTATGAGAATTTTTCCTGAGTATATGTATGTGAACCATGTACATGGCTGATGCACTTGCATGTCACAAAAGGGTATCAGACCCCCTGAAACTGTGGTTGTGAGCCACCATGTGGGTCCTGGAAACCACACCCGCTTCCTCTATAATAGCAGTGTGTACTTATAACTGCTGAGCCATCTCTCCAGCCAAAACATGCTCCTCCGGTTGCTCTTGTCTCTAATTAGGGAACCTCCACTGAACAGCTGAAAAACTACAGACAGTGGTGACTAACCACATGCAGTTACTCGTGTTTAAACTAAAATTTTAATTTCTAGGTCACACTTAACCGGACTTTAAGCAGTAAATAGCTATGAGTGGATGTTACAATTGCACAGCACAGACAGGCCACAGAACACTGTCAGCCGTGAAGGTTCTATTGGACAGCATTAGTTCAAAGCACTCAGATCCCAAAAAAAGGCTATGGTCACAGAAGATTTCTCAGTGTGTATTACCTGCCAGCATTCATGAACTGTTTTAATTCTGGAAATAGCAGGTGTTAGACTATTGATAGCTCCATTTATCTTTGCTTATGGCTGACCGGGTCACTTGGAGAGGTCTGAAAGCCCTTTTGCATAGGCAGGTGGGTTCTGTGCTCAGTTATCAATGGCAGAGGAATGCTCCAAGCAGCCAGCCTTCTCTGAACAAAGTTTACCGATACGATGACATAGTTAGGAGCTTCAACAAGTGAGTTAAATTTTTGAAGTCGCTTTTAAAGACAAGATTTACTTTACAGAGACCATTTCCTCCTCAAAACCACACACCCCAGCCCAGAAAGCCCCATGACATAATTCAGCATATGTGACTTCACTAGATTCATCTTGACCAATCAAGTGGGAGCCGCCCACTGGACCAATTGGCAACGTCTTCTATAGGAATTGGGACCACTGGATACTGGTCTTCTGAAGAGCATCAAAGCAACAATAGATACAGTGAGTGAAAATTCTCCTTCAAAGGCAAAAGTACTATAGTCAATAGCCATTGTAGAAGGCTTCAGAGTGGAAGGTGAACAGCACCAGACTGAGTTGGTTCTGGAGTGGTCATTCCAAGTTCCAACCAACTTCCACATTGAAAAGTAACACTGCAGCCTAAGGTCGGCAACTGAGTGGGACCTGGAGAAGCAACTTGGGCATCTTTTTTAAAGTATATGCCACAAATCACGTACACCAAAAATCTGTATGCATGCCAGGTCAGTCTGTGGACTTTGTCCAGTCCTATTAGCTGTAGGTACAGCCCAAAAATCTGTGTTTAGTAAACCACCCACCCAGGGATATTTTCCTGGATATTTAACTTCCCCCCTACTTCACCATCTTCTCTTTATTTCCTCCACTACCTCTTTCTTCTCCTTTCTTATTTATGAAGAAAATACTGAAAAGGAGAAAAAGCTTTGTCTCTGGTACAAATCTAATAACTAAAAACAATAAATGTTTATTGAGTCATAATTACATTTGTGAAAATGTTTGTAAAACTGAACATATAGCAAATAGTAATAAAATACTTCATAATAACAGTAAAATATGGTATGTCAACTCTACAGTGTTTTATGTATTGGTTAAAGATATCTACAGAAACTTCTTTTTTTACTTTTTTTTTTACAGAAACTTCTTAATGATGAGAGGAAATATACTGTTGAGTAAAAAAATTGTCATCATATGTATAAAGTCTGACAGAACTATGAAAATAATATTACAGTAAAAGAACTATAAAATATTAATAAAAACCAATATTGTTAAGTTATAGAATTATGGTGGTGGGTGTTTATTCTTGTCTTATTCTTTCTTATCTATTATCCATTATTCTAGTGTGCTTTCTTTGCTGTGATAAACATCATGACCAAAAGTAAACTGAGGGAAAAGAGGCTTATGCCAGCTTATAACTCCCATGTCACCGTCCATCACTGAGGGAGGTCAAGGAAGGAACTCAAGACAGGAGCTTGAATGTAAGAGCTAAGGCAGAGGCTATGGAGAAGTGTAGCTTAGAGTCTTGCTCTCCACGGTGTGCTCAGCTACTGTCTGTCCCCCGCTCCCTCTCTCCACCTCGTGTGTGTGTGTGTGTGTGTGTGTGTGTGTGTGTGTGCGCGTGTGCGAGCACGTGAGCATGCAGTTCAGGCTTTCATTTTTTTCTTCCAATTTTATTTTTTATTTAATTAATTTATTCAGATTACATCTCAATTGTTATCCCATCCCTTGTATCCTCCTGTTCCTCACTCCCTCCCACTTTCACCCTATTCCCCTGCCCTATGTCTGTGACCGAGGGGGACCTCCTCCCTCACTATATGGTTATAGGCTATCAAGTCTTGTCTTGGTAGCCTGCTTATTTTTTCTGAGTGCCACCAGGCCTCCCCACCACAGGGAAGTGGTCAGTCAATGGAAAAAGGATAGCATCTTCAACAAATGGTGCTGGTCTAACTGGATGTCTACAAGTAGAAAAATGCAAGTAGACCCATATTTGACACCATGCACAAAACTCAAGTCCAAGTGGATTAAAGACCTCAACATAAAACCAGAGAGACTAAATCAGCCTTTCATTTTTTATCTATTTGTACGTTCTTGGTTTATGATTCTTAGGACTGGGCTCCTAGCTCTACCATTCTGGGATCTGAGCTCTAGCCAGTCTGCTCATCTTTATTGTCCTTCAAGCATCCATAATTTAGAAAAGGAGTGGGAACTTATCGAGGAGAGAATAAAAGACTGTCGACTTGCCAATCCTATACACTCTACCATTTGATAGAGTCTGTACTCCCAGTAATAGACAAAGGCTCAAAGACACCTGCTCACAGCACTTGCCTAGAGGACTACCCAAAGAAAAACAACTGTGTCAGCTGTGGTCACTCACTCCAAGGAATGCACTGTAGTGCTTAGAAAAAAATGAGTATTTTCAGGAGACATTACATTCTCAGGACTCTAGCTCTAACGAAGAAGTTATAAAAAGCATTGGAAATGGAGGCATATGTTAAGGAACACCACTGTGGAATTATTTAGCCTACTCCAAAGTATGGGTCACCTTGTGAGGAAGACAATGGGGAAAGGGAGGCAGGAGAGGGTAAACTCCTACAGGAAAAAAATGAAATGAAGATGCATGGCAACCAATTATATTTGAAACATGATTTGGACAAAGCCAATGAAATAAGTGATATTTTTGAGGCAACTAGAGAAATCTGGATCAGGTAATTTTTTAGAAAACATTAAGGAATAAGACATAATATTGAAATAGAGACGACTTTACAAATAAAACTACTTGCCTATAAAATAAATTAATGTTTTGCGTATACTTTAAAGTACTGTGTCCAAAATGGAAGACAAAATCTGGGGAGGTGGCTTTGTAGTGTTTTCCATGCAAGAGTAAATGTAGATATCCAGCGCCCATGTAAAAGGCAGGTATGATGGTGAGCATCTGGAAGCCCAGCAATGGGAAAGCAGAGACAGGCAGATCCTGCCACTTACTGACCAGCCGGTTTAGATGAAACAGTTCAGTGGGAGTGCCTGACTCAAAAATCAGTTGAAGAGCCAAATTCTGGCCTATATAAGTGTACACACACACACACACACACACACACACACACGAGGAGAAAACAGATACACTGGGGTTTCATAAGTTAAACAGATTACTAAAAACAGTTTGTCTGATGTTTAAACACAGGATACACAGAAGCAGAGTTCAGACACTGAAACATTATACAGCCTTTGCCTCTCAGGTTACAGAATAATCAATCCCAGGATGCTTTGTGAAGATAAATAAGCAGGGTGGAGACTACTGACAGCAGTATGGACATTTGCTGTGTATAGACAACAAGTGACATGTGTAGTTGTGGTCCCTCAAACTGTGTGTGTGTGTGCATGTGTATGTGTGTGTGTGTGTGTGTGTGTGAAAGAGAGATAGAAACTATAAAAGTGGTTCAACTTGAGAAGACAAAGAAACTAAAAGTGAAGATATTTTGTTTGTAAATTCTATAAATTCCTGTACTTAATGGATATTTTTTTTACTGGATATAGAAATGCCTTTTTTTTAAGACCAAAAGGACAATATGAGTTTTGAGATAATATACCATTTCTATTTTCTTGTTTATGACTTTTTACTAAAGAAAACAATGAACCTGTAAAATGCAGCTGAAATAATTATCAGTAAGAAAATATTTTTAATATTTAGACCTATTTATTTTGTGTGTGTATGAGTGTTTTGCCTGACTGTATATATGTGCACCAAATGCATGTCTGGTACATAATGAATTCAGAAGAGGCGTCGGTTGTAAGCTTTAGTGCAGTGCTAGGAACTGAACCCAGATCCTCTGCAAGAGCTGCAAGTGCACTTAACCGCTGAGCCATCTTTCCAGTCCTCATAGGTAAGTAAAATTGTGACAGTATATGTGGCTACATGTAAGTAGAAAAGAAGAGTGAGAAATATTACTATGTTATACTTAAGTCTTAACATCATTGTGTTAGTATTTAGGAAATTAACACACAAATATAAATGAGTCTTTTAAATGGTTTGAAAGGAGATGTGCCAAGTGGATAACAGTAATGACCCCTGATTTGGAATGCCCAGCCTGTCCCCTTTGGTCCTAACCTCATACAATTGAGTCTTCTGCCATCCCCACATTTTTCCAATAGGACTTCAGTGTGACCACAGTGACTGACATCAGTTGTCAGCAGACACAGCTTCCAAATGACAGGTGGAGACAGAGCCTCTTTGCCACATTTGTATTTCCAGTTTAAAAGTGCAAATATGAGCCGGGTACAGCAGGGCATGCCTCTAGCGGCAGCCACGCGAGTGCAGATACAGTGTAGTCCCCTGTGTCCAGGAGCTTAAGGTCAGCCTAGAGAACGTAGTGAGGCCCCCATCTCTAAACAGATCAGCACGAGAGAGTATGAAAGTGGGAGGGATTGAAGTGAGAACAGAGCACATCAAACTCCATCAGATGCTGCACACTTGGCTGACATTGGGCTTTTTTGCTGATTGCAACTGACTCACCACTGTGCTTAGAGTTCTCAGTCCCACTGCTGGAAGAGGAAATGATCTCGCAATCCCATGTGCTGCAGGTTTTTTTTTCCTTCCGGCCTTAGGCTCCTGAAATAAAGACTTGTGAGAGTTAAAATATATTTACAAACACCTAGGCCAGTCTTCTCTGACTACCCCATAACTTAAAATAAGCCGTTTGTTCTGATCTATATGCTCAGGTATCATGTGTCTGTCCCCCTCGCATTTTCTCAGGTGACTCTCCCATGTCTGGCACTATCCCAGAATCCTTTTTGCCTACCAGATGCCCTACATTCTATTCTACCTTCTCTTCTGGGCCATGGCTTTCTTAATTGACGGATGCATTTATACAGTACACAAGATATTCTCTCTACACCTTGTCTTAGGAAAACAACACAAGTGAAGATTTTGATAACTTTGCTTAAGTACCACATGAAGAACCAAAGCAAGCCTCGTACTGCAAATAAATGTGATGGCCATTTTTGCTTTACTGAAATTGATGTCTTCTCTTTCTCCGAGTTCCTTATTTATTAATTTATTTCTTCTAGTCATGGTATGGCTTTGCTAAAGCACCTGTTTTATATCCTTGCTTGGATGATATGAATCCCATCAGATTACACACTATGGTCCTAGCTTACACACACACACACACACACACACACACACACACACACACACACTTTGTCCCTTGAACTCTTGCCTCCTGAGCTTGCATACTGGGCTAGCTTTTCCTTCCGCTCACTTAATTCACTGCCACTCATGTCTCATATCCCAGTTCATTTCCTACTTTTTCAGAGACAGCTTTTCTTGACCTTCCTCCCTCCCAGATACCCTTCTCAGCACGGATGCCTTAAAATCCCACAGTAGCTTATGTGATAATTTGAACAATACCCAACTCTCCCACTAAGCTGCACTGTCCATGAGGACAACAACTTCTACTTATAACTGTATCTCCATGGTCAGTCTAGCACCCATTTCCTACACAGTATTGAAATAAGAAGACATTTAATTATGTTTCTTTCCCTCAACTTGAATGTGTTCCATATGGGCCTAAGAGAACTTAATTAAGTAATGCCTTACAGACTTGATGAAACTTTTTTCTTACTTTTTTAAACTTTTTTTTTTCTCTTAGAAACAGTGGGAGCAGGTAACGCCCTAGAGTGGATCCATGTAGTGTCTGTGGAAGACATGGAGGGATTAATGAGGTCTTGGGAGCAGTCACTGAGTTGAAATTGGCATTTTCATCTTCTAACAGCCCTTCTATCTATCAGTAATTGTCACATTTGGAAGCCATCTAGAGAAAGATGAGACAATAAGGCTTCCCTTTCCTCCCAGAAGTTAAACAGTTCATAAAGTTAGCCATTGAGTTCTTTTATGGGACAAGACTTTTCCTTCACACAAGTGTCCTTTCAAGGAGCAGACAAGGCAGTGAATTTTCAATTTGATGTTTGAGTGGCTTGGAGGGGGTGGCAGTGACACTGAAATGCACTCCAAACCCCAGGAAATAAAGAAGATTGGATTTTCTACCACAATTCAAAGTCTATAAAAAAAAAAAAAAGAATAAAGCAAGGCAGAACAAGATTTTACAGAAGGTGAGGTCAGAGAACAAGGAAGGTGTGAAAAGCCACCAAGCTCTAAGTTGTAAAATGAGACTCTCATCCCAGATAGCCTGTGTACAGAGGTCAGGAGCAGTGTCGCTGACAGGAGGACGCATTTGGGTACACAAAGCCAGTTCACTCTCTGCCCACAGCAGAGATGCATCCACCATCTGCTTAATTTGTTGCCCTAAAATTCAAGACCGATGAAAATCATCTTTCTAATCCCACACTCATCACCCAAACTGCAAACAGTATTTTTTCTTCGAGTATATTGCTGTTTGGTAAAGTGCAGATGTGCTAGTCAAATCTACACATATGGCCTTGTCAGTCAGAACTTTTTGTGCAAATTAACAGCTTGGCACTGGTTTCCTATACATCAGTTGATACTGATTTTACCTCATAGTGCATTCTGGAGTCCCTATCTGGCTACTAGCTAGCTTAGGATAAAGTTGGAGGGAGAGCATCCTTCTTGAAGTTAATGCGTCTTTCCTTGTGTTGGTTTTGTTTCTCTTGGGTTGCCCACAAATTAAGTGGGATTCATTTTAAGTTCACAGACCCATTGTTAAAGCCAGAGATACATCTTATTTTGGTAAATAACAGAATTCGAATAGTTTAGAATGTTTCTCAAATCATCTTTCATTCTAAGGGCTAACAGATCAAGGGATGACCAATTTGAAGGGTTTATTTAAGTAGCCAGGGTTCACAGAGAGGTGATAAGAGACATAAAAAAAATCAAATGCTTAATGAAGGTCACTCAGCCTTCAACAAGGCTATTGTATTGAATTCTACTTTAGGTGTATGTGCCTAGTTGGTTTTTGATTTGGTTTGGCTCGTTTTTGTTTTTTTTAAAAAAAAAACATTCTGATAGTCATTTGCAAGTACAAATTCTATTTGAGGGCAATGAATTCATATAGAGCTTAACCAAAGTTTGGAAATTTGCAAAATTTTTTATGATTGAGTTCAATAAATTTCACACTAGATAGTTTACATCAAACTGGCTGTCACCTTTCAAGTGAGTACTTTTCCTTCAGAACACTTTCTCAGTCCCCAGACATCAAAGAAATCTGATTTGAAGGTAGAGGTCAGTGCATCAGATGGCAAATTTATTTAGTTCCTTTAAATCATAAGTCAGAGGCCTGAAAGGGATCTTTAGAAACATCTATTCTATTTCAAATTCAAACGTGAAGACTTCTGGCATGTGATACAGGAGGGATTAAAGCTATGGGAGTTTCTGTATTGATGTATCACACAATGATATTTAATGTAAAATATTACTTCCATACTGAACCTAGTATGTATACATGGTGGAATACAAGAGCCACACCCCCAGCAAAAATAACCTTGGTCTTCAAAGTAAATCATGATATTTCTAAAGATGGTATTTACACAGCTACTTCCAGTTGTTGTCAATTTTTTTTGATGACATAAACACTTTCTTGCATGTTATTTGACAGAAGGATTAAACACACACACACACACACACACACACACACACACACACACACACACACACACACAGAGTACTATTTAACCAGAGTCAGAGACGGAAAGGGTTGAGGTCAAGGTCACACAGCCTGTGTTAGTAACAGACACAGAGCTGCCACTCACTCATGCATCATGTTCTCCAGAATCCAGAAGCTGCCTCTGGGTCTCAAAAGGGTCTTCATAGCTCTTTAGTTCTCGTGACCTTAAGGAGAACATTTCTCTAGGGTTATTTAAAAACAAGAAAAAATTAATTTCAATGCCATTGATAAGCGTTATATCATTCGTATTCAGCAGTTCTTTTATCTTTTAAACTTCTTCAAGATTATTCACCAAAAGAAGGTGAAACATGTATTCAAATTTATTTCAGTAGAAAAAGATTGTTATGATTTAAGTGGAATAGAATCTGTTCATCTATGATATAAAAACAAGGCCCATAAAAAGGGTGCCCTAGATTGCCTGGCTCGGTATTTTCTGTGATAGTAGTTAAAAACATGCAGATGACTGCTTGGATTAGTTTCTTTTGGTACTATAACAAAATACTTGAAGATTAAGAATGAGTGCTTTATAATGAAATTATATATATTTACATTTTTGTCTTTAGAATGTGTGTGTGTGTGTGTATCACATGATTTGAATTCATTAGAGAGATACATTGGAGAATGGACCAAGGAATAAATTACAAAAAAACCCCAAGTGATTAGGGAGGAGATAGTAATCAGTTCTGGGGAGAATCAGTTGACTTCTGGAAAACCTAACCCAATCTCAAAAGATGGGCATTACTCCCTTCCAAGGTCCTGTCACCCATGCCCTCATTGTGTCCCACTATTCCTCACCACTTCTCAATGCAGTTAAAATTGAGAGCAAGCCCTCGGCTTATGAAACCTCATGTGACAAATCATATTCCACCCACAGCATAGGGTCTCAGTCCTCTTACTACTCAGAAACTTGGGGATAGTCCTCGTGGTGGTAATTTAAACAATAATGCCCTCCCTTAGACTCCTGTGCTTGAACACTTGGTCCAGAGGGAGTGGCCTTGTTAGGAGATATACCTTCTTGGAGTGGCCAGGGGCTTGTTGGAAAAAGTATGTCTGTCACGGCAGGCTTTGAGGTCTCATATGCTCAAGCTATGCCCAGTGTGGCAAATAGTCACTTGTGCTGCCTGCAGATCGAGATGCAGAACTCTCAGCTCCTTCTCCATCACATCGTCTGCTTGAGTGCTGCCATGTTTCCTGCCATGACAATAGTGGACTAAACCTCTGAAACTGGAAGCCAGCCCCAGTTCAGTGTTTTTCTTTATAAGAGTTGCTGTGGTCACCGTGTCTCTTCACAGCAACAGAGACCCTAACTAAGATAGCCGGTAGCCTCCATGTTAACTGAGTAGACATGAAATCTTATATACTATGACATTGGAACATGGCCTCCTTACATGCACAAGAGAAGAGAGATTAGGAATGGGTGAAACTGTAGCACTAAGATTTATGTTTGAGGGCTTACATGTCAAAGCACAACCATTTGTAAGCTCTAATATGATTCAAAAACCGCATGTGATAGGGAGACACAGAGGACATGTGTTAATTTACTGAAGGAGGAAATGAATGTCAGCTAATCCAACTGGTTTCAGAGCAAATATGAAGGTGGAAAAAACTCCAGACAAGCGTCGTAACAGGTGTAACAGCACAAAGGCCAAGAGACAGGTGAGGTACTTTGACTGCTGCTCATACTCAGCCTCCTTCCCTACATATAAATTGAAACTAGCATCACATCAAATTTGTAAATATTGTTTCATGAAACATGAAACCATAGAAAACAATGGCATAATTATTATCATTATATTTCCAATCATCTAATGACATCAAGGAGATACCATGAGATCAAAAGAAGAAGTGATTCCTAGAACAAATAACTAAGAAACAAATAGGCTGATGGCAGTTGTTTTAATATCCAACGTCTCCAGCAGATGCAATAAAAGAGTCAGAGTACTCCAGGTTAAAATGGAGTAGTTAAAGGTGATCTCTAAGAATTAACAATGGTTTGAAGGAAGGCCTTTAAAAATATCCTGCTAGATATAGTGGTGTGGGAAGAAAAAAAGCTGGGTGTAGCCCTTTCTAAGTCAAAGAGTTATGACTACAAGAGAGTAGAACTGATGTGTGTAGAAATCCATGAACTTGAGCAAGGATCCCACAGAGGAATGAGAGGCACGGACACAACTAGAAAGGTTCATGACACAAGCGAATCACAGGTGGCCTGTACACACTCGCAGCTCGGCCTCAGGTACAGCCGGGATGGACTGGTTCCTGTCCATGCCTGCGCCGTGAGTCTCTCAACAGCATGCTCTTCCACTGGCCGTGCACAGCAGCTCAGGATGAAGGGAGTGCTTCTCACACTGGAAAGAAGCATCCCAGGGAGGAAAGGAGAGAAAGAACACTGTGACATGAAGGCTCACGTTCACCTCTGAAGGAAGAACACCTTTCTGTGCTAGTTTATCTTCTGCTTGAGAGTGCGGAATGCAGCTACGCTTTCTATGAGGGCTGAATAACGCTCATGTGACAAGATTAGGAAACCGTCTTCCCTCCCTAAACACTCAACATTTCGTATTATGTGTAGGCCTTGTAGAAGAGACTTCTCCAAACGGGAACATCTGCTTCCCTCTGGTTCTCAGTTTGACAGAGAGGCCTACTTTTCTCAGCTGATTAGAAAACTTGGCTTAATTAGAGTTATTCCTGAGAAGCCACCTACTGTGATCCACTCCCACCCAATCCCAGAAAAAAAAGCTCAGCCAGAGATAGAGACAAAGAGTATCTGGTACAGATCGCTAAACTTGCTAAATGCAAAATAACCAGACTACACAGCCATGTTCTTTTTATGTACAGTGGCTCCATACTCAAGTGGCCACCTGGATGTTAATTTCTGTTAAATAAATGGCTTTGGGTTTTTTGTTTTGTTTTGTTTTGTTTTAGTATTGCTAGCATAACACAGTAATAAACGGTTGATTTAAAAGTTAATATAAGAAAGGAAATAAAATCAGTTTCAAATAAGAGGGATATTTACTGCCTTTTGTACCTGAGCTCTCCTGAAAAGACCATTGAAATGAAATTCTTTTCCCAATGGGTACAAGGTATGTCCGATCAGATCTTTAGACTTATATGCAAGTTTGCAGGAGAAGAAAATGAGACCATAGAACAAGACGGAGCTAAATATCCACCCTAATCAATATTTACTCACAGCTGAAAAATCTGCTCCTCTTTCCCCTTCAGTGCCTCACACTGGTTCGGTTTTATCGTGGCTTCTAGAAATTTAGCTGAATAAATCAGAGAAAGCGGGGAGCTTTTTCATCAGTGTGTCGTCACACCGTGATCACCTGCCAAGTGCACTGTTCCTTTATCTGGGATCCTGAAACGTCTCTGCCATGAAAGAAATCTTCACTCTCCTAACAATCACCGCAGAGAGAATGCTCTGCAATCAAGGGAAATGCCTAGCAAATTGACTCCCCTGCTAAAAGCCGTCTGTGTGTAGCGACTCCCCTGCAGGGACAGCAAAGCCATGAGCAATTGGGAGAGCTGCTCAAGCCTACAGAACACGCAAATCACAGAACTGAGAATTATGGGACAATAAGGTCAGCCTGACCACAGACGATCTACAATTACCCAAGTTAGAAAACGTAGAATAATAAATTGTGTCTCCATCCTTATGAAACACAGCACATGCACCAGCTGATGCAGGCTCCCCTCTCTTTCTTTTGCCTCGGTTTAAATACTAAGGAATGCAAACATGTCCTGTTCCTCAAGCTTAATTTGTAAGTAAAGCCTAGAGCAGTTGGTGGCTGAATTTTAGGAGAAAAGGGAAAATATTTACAGAATTTCTAAATTTGCCTGAATAGCACTAAAATTGCTCTCTCTTTGGAAGATAAGACAAGAAAGTTATAAAATTTTATTGCTAAATCTCTAACTTGTTCATTTAGCTGTTTTTTTTTTTTAATTTGGGTTTTGGTGATGGTGGTTGGGTTATTTTTATTATTTTTATTCACTCATTTATTTTGTGTGCTGAGGGAAGTACGTGCATGGAGTATGTATGAAGGTCAAAAGACTACTTGAGGATGCTAGGGTTCCGTGCTTCCTCCATGAGCATCACCAAGAATTAGCCTCAGGTCACCGGGTTAGACTCAGGCATCTTTACTGCCTGTGGTACCGCAGCAATCAGAGCTCTGTCTGTCTCCAGTCTTCCCATCCACTCCTCATTGGTCCATTGTCTGCTTTTGGTTTTTCTTGTTTCTTTGCTTGATCCTCTGTGGTTTTATTTGACTTGCTTTGGTTTGGATTTGGGTGCTGATGACTGAACTTCTGGCCTGCCCGTCTTTAGTAAGTCCTCTTCTCCTGAGCCAAATATCCAATCCCATCTCTCATTTTACAAATGGAGAAATAGTTCTTCATCTGTCCTTGATCACTCCTTCATCACCTCACCATGACTCAATCCACTCATGTTCCTATTTTGGTGATGAGTACTTGTCAGCACCAGAGACATGGGCAATTGTGGTGGATGAATCTATTTTGAGTTTCTCCAACTGATGTCCAGTCCTATCCATCCTCAGGGTCTTTGCCCAAACAACACCTTCATCCATCATCTGTGCCCTAGATGTCCCCTGTGACAATGTCAGAGCTCTTAATCCATCTGCAGTCTTCTCCTCAGCTACAGTGTACATTCCCTCCTTACTTGGGAAGCCAGAACACCATGAACAATGCTCCTGAGCAGCCAACTGGGACACTCCTGGGATGCAGTCTTCAGTGGTTTTCCCATCACATCCCAAATCGTGTACAAAGCCTTTAATAGATTCACAGCACCCCTAATACTCCTCTCGAGCTGTATCTCTTCCACAGCCCTCACTGACTTTGTGCCCACTCCTTCAAATAATTTCACCCAGTCCCTCACATATGATGTGCTTTCTCTCACCTCACATCTTGTTCTTTCTGGCCCAAATCCTCTTTTCTCATCTCTCACCTTATTAATTCCTGCTCACTGTGATATTTCAGCCAGTCACCTAGAATGAGAAAGCAAATGCCTTCAGGTGTTTTTCAGCTTGGTTGTCATGTGTTTTCAGAACACTCTTTACATCTGCAAGAAAGCCTTACTTATTGCTCTTGCTGTTTATTGGTTGCTTATGTCCTGACTGGACCATAAGTATTATGACATCAGTGACCATGTCTGTCTAGCTAATATTTATTTCCATGTATTTTTGAATAGTTATTGAAATGTAAGTGGTATTTAATTTTTATTTATTGAATGAACAAATGAATAATGAATGACATCAAAGAACTTCCAAAGTTCTTAGTAAGCCAGACAGTATATTTAATTTACGTAACAGACTAGTTATTGAAGACCAATTAAACCACAATCTTAAAGCTTAGATCCAAGAATGTGCTACAGCCATTATGCCTAAGTGCTTGAAAATGCAAGCATTCCCCACATTAAAGACAAAGGTTCTTACAATACTCACAAAGTCATTATTTCTAACTTTAATGATATCAAACTATATCTAAGTAAGAAATCACCAAACCAAAGGGACAAAATTGAATTCAATAGACAGATATGGTCCTTAAATATTAGTGTTTTGTCTTTTAAAAACCATTGTCAAAGAGGGATTCTAACATAAAAAAAATGTTAGTCATTATTTTTGAGAGAATATTAACATAATTTTAGGCAATCCATTTTTGAGCTTATAATTTATTGAGTTTTAAAAATAGAAAAGTTTATATTGTTAATTTGAGTGATAAATACTATTGTCATGACTGTGGAATAAAAAATATTATTTCTTTATTAGTTAAAAACTGCACTAATAGCTGAAAATGACTCCTCCATGCTAAAGCACTCGAAAACACTAAGATAAACTCACTTGGATTCATTATTTTCATCTGGAGTCAAGAGTTACATATAAATTTTTAAATTAATATATAAACTAAAAGAGGGGCTAGTAAGCATTATTAGAAAAACACTCTGGCCCTGTCTGGCCGCTGCTGATATCCTGAGATAGAGTCGCTGATAAGGCAACTGAATCACAAATGGTCAAACTGACACACACACACAAAAAATTAATAAGCTCTTTCCTCCTAATTAAAGAGCATTTACCTTTAGCAGTAATGCAATCATTCTATTGTGAAAAGGTGCTACTGCAGTGATTGAAAATATGTTAGGAGAGAAATGGAGAACTGATTGCCCACTCTATTTGTAAGGGTCTTGGCAGAGAGCACATAACACACTCTGGTTAAGTAATTTGAGATGAGTTTAATGAAAACAAATGATTACAAAAGTATGGGAAGAGTTTGGAGAACCCAGCAGTATAGAACCCAGCAAGAGAGGGAAGGTGGAGAGCTATTTGGGACCCAGAAAGAATAGGTATATGGATGCTGCCTAGCAGAAAACAAGGACACAAGCAATCCAGGAGGAAGGAAGCCAAAGCACACCTATAAAGGACATACTTTCTGATCTCCCAACAGGTCAAACCAATCCTGGGTCTGAACTATTCACCACGCCAGTTAGACTGCCATGACACAGAGTGAGAGTTCAAATGCCATGATGACACAGAAAACAAGTTCTGTGTGTCTTGTTCCTCCACAAGACTGAGGTTTAGGTCTCTGTTGAAAGGAATGCTAGCAGCTGCAGGGTCCCAGAGCCTCTCCATCTTTACTGTCGAGAACACGCATGGTGGTTTGTTTCCCCACCACCCACTTGCCCAGTGCTCAGTATCTGCAGCCAGGTTTTTGCTGAGTCAACCTTTCCTCCCTTCAGCCCATTTGTTTAAGCAAAACTGGTGCTATGTCAGACTCATGAGCTGAATGTAGCATAAGAATGCCTAGTGACTGCATTTTATATCTTTCAGCTCACCTGACCCAAATTGATCTAAAGAGAGAATCTGTTGACTACATGGAAAACAGAGAGAGAGAGAGAGAGAGAGAGAGAGAGAGAGAGAGAGAGAGAGAGAATTTTGACAGCAAGAGTGAGTGACTGTGTAGTCTTAGCGCTACAACAGGCAACACGTTTATTACCAAGGAATCTAAGGGTCTAGGTCAAATTCTGCCCTGTCACTGTTCTTCTCTATAACACAAAACAGTAACTACCCTCTAGTGAATTGGTTGGGATTTCTCTTGTTTAACACTAAGAAGCATCTTATCGACTGTCAAATTGACTGTATTGCATCTCTATCAAGCCTAGCTAAACCTCCTACAGCAGTATCTCCATTCGAAGTAGTTTCCATTAGTGTTCGTGGAAACATTAACTGAGTTGGCCTTCCCACAGTCTATCATAAAGTCTGATCAGCCTCCTGAGAAGTCTTAATGCTCAGATGTTAACACCTAAAATTATTTTAATTAAAATAAAGGTTTAGATTAGTCACTAACAATTTAACAAGAATATGGAAATATCCCTGCCAAATGCGCTGTTCCAGACACTAAACACATAAAACAATTAAAACACAGAATCTTCACGGAGGTCTCACCCAAATTTAGTAGAGACACATTGAGAACCTGATGTTGGATTATGTGGTGAGCTGTAACTGAGTCATACACAAGATGGTCATGAAATGAGAGTGAAGATGCATGCAATAGAGCAACACTAAAGATGGCGGCCTTGGCTTTATTATGATGCAAAAGTTCTGACATGACACCCTTGCAGTAAGTTCTCACAGGCTGTTTAACAAATATATCAATGAAAGCAATGGAAGTAGCTTGAGCCAAAGCACATTCATAGGTACAGGCTCGATCTAGTTTGTATACAGAAAGTGGCAGAGTGACTAAGCAGAGTGGGGACCCTCTTCTATCTGCTTATGTGAGCTTGGACAAGTCACATAACTTTTCTTGGTATGACTTTCTTTATGCACAAGACTAATAATGCTGTCTTGTTCATGTTTATCCTGCTGATGATGAAATTCCTATTGTAGGTAAATGTCTTATTTACTTTTATATTGTGGTAATAGAAGACCATAACCGAGGCAACTTATAAAATAAAGCATTTAGTTTGGGACTTAAGGTTTCAGAGGGTTAGAGTCCATGATCATTATGTGAACATGGTGGCAGGCATGGAGCTGGGGCAGTAGCTGAGAGCTCCCGTCTTGAGACACGTCCACAAGGCAGAGAGAGCTAACTGGGAGTGACACGGGTTTTTGAAACCTCAAAGCCGGCTCCCAGTTATATACCTCATCCAACAAGGCCACACCTCCTAATCCTTCCCAAACAATTTCACCTAGTTGGGACCAAGTATTCAAATATGTGAGTCAATGAGCATCATTCTCATTTAAATCATGACAATAAGGTAACTGTAACTCAAAAACATGTTATTATAAGAGAGAAAGCATTGCTTAAAGCTAGAAATGATGGCTGGTCTGGTGCCAAACTGTGAAAATGCTCTAAGTTCTGTCAAATAATTAATCTTACATTATGTATAAAATGTGTCATAATGTAGCTAAGACATAGCAAACATCAGAGGTTTAAATATACATAGATACGTTTGTATTTTGCAAGAATAGTTGTGGCGATGGCATGACTCTGTAATTTTTTTTTAAATGGAAGATTGAAAAGAGAGAAACTGGGATATTGTAATAGTCCTTATCTGAAATCTAAACCTGGCCATAGAAGGAGTTGCTGAGAAGAACCAACAAAAATGAAGGAATGACAGCCAAGGTTTCAATGGCTATTGGTACCTTAAGTAAGTAAACATCACAAAATAAGGAGTAGCGTGGGCAAAGAAGACAATAAGCCCAATTTTTTTTTACCTGTTAGCTGTCAGTTGCCCATATAACAAATGAGTAAAAGTTTCCAGATGTTGCTGAAAACAGGAGATCAAGGGAAAGGGAAAGGTTGGAGGCAGATGGGCAGGGATCCCCTGCACGCAGTCCATGGTAACTAGAGAAAGGGAGATCCTGAGTGAGCCAACAATGAGAAGAACTCTAGAAGCAAACAGTCACTGCAGGAACCTCAGGATAACCGACCATCAGGGTTGCAGAACAAGAAGGAAGGGAGATCTCACCAATAATGAGAAAAGGGTTTTCAGGAGCAGACACTAGTTAATGAAAGTCTCCGAGAGCTAGCCTATAGGAGGCATGAGTCCAAGGGCATCCCTGCACTTGGCAAACAAGAAACATTCTTAGCTCAAGACAGAGGTTTCACAGAGGTGACAGACCTGCATTCTCTTTGCAGTGACCAAGAACAAGAACAAATGAGAACCCTGGAGTGAAGTCACAAGTCACAGTTGTTCAAGGCACTGGATGGTGACCCTGCCAGGCACCCCTCCCATTGATATTCCACTGGCCTTAGACCTGGGCTCTGCTGTAACTAAACAATGTGTATAACAGAGCTGACTTGTTGGGTGGCATTTGTCAGAGTGGGTCTTTCTCAATCAGAGTTGCTAGTTTTTAAGAAGCCAGACAATTACAAGCAACACTTCGTTTGACTTTCTAAGAACTTTCTCCTGGTCTCCTTGCAAGAACTTCAGGACGGATGAGTTGCAGTGATTTAAGAGTTCCATTTTCAATTCCTGAATGCAGACAATAAAATACTGATGAGGTCTTATTCATTTTGAAGTCATCATCAGTAAAGACTAAGTACAAGATAATCCAAGTAATACAGAAACTGCCTAGATATATATGTATATTAAAGCCATCATTCATATTTATGGTTCTAGGAAAGAGAGATCCAAGCTTATTTCCAAAGTCATCTTATTAGCCTCCAGATTTACCTTTTTTAACAATATTTTTTATTTTTTATTTTTGGAATTATAATATAATTTTATCATTTTCTCTCTTCTATTTCCTCCCTCCAACTCCATAAACCCTTCTTGTTCTCTCTCAAATTCACAGGCTCATTTTATTTAATTGTTGTTTTACACTAACACACACACACACACACACACACACACACACACACACACACACTAGACACTGCTCATGAACTACAACAATGATCTGCACGGCACAATAACTCTAAGGGACCAACTGTGGTATTTACGCTTGGCAGTAACCAACAGCTCTCTAATTGGACTTGAGGCCCACTCAACAAGAGGGAAATCATACCTGGTACTAGAAACCTAGTCAATAACCCAGGATTAATGATGTCCTGGATCTTAGGGGGGTTAGAGAACCTACAACTGCCATTCTACTAAAACACCATAATTCCTAACTGTATTCTAAATATTTATGTTTATACAGACAGATAACTGTAGTTCTCACCCTTCATCAGAGAAACTTCTCATTGCAACACATAGAGACCATTATAGAAAGGCTTCAGATTTGCCTTTTAAGGTAAGATAGAGATAAAGGAAAAAAACAAAGGACCAGAATTCAATGAAGGTCATCAGCATCAGAGGCTGCTGAGTGTGTTTCTTCGGGCTAGAACAGCATCCATCAAAAGATGAGCCAAGGACCAGTTGTATCAACTTCACATTGTGTCACTCTTTTATAAATACATATTCCTGGGGACTTCTTCAACCCTACTGATTTATTTTCCTGACAGTGGGCTTGAGCTATGAATTTATAAAATATGATCACCAACTCTAAAGACTTAGAAAGCACTGTCTTCCCTGACTGTCAACAGTCTAGCTGATTGGAGCAGGAAAATCCTCTGCTACCCCTACTGTCTCTCTCTGAACTGGGATATAGAAACTATAGACAACTAGTTGCAGTGGCTCCAGTGAATACTGTGTAAAGACAGCTGAAAATTTATCCAAAAACAAAAAACAAAAAGCAGAGTGTGGCACAGAATGACGTGATGCTATTAAGACTAAGCCTGACAGACAGAGAAAGAAGTGTCAGTTACCAAACGTTCCTTTCCTCGTGGCCCTCTTAGTATAGTTTATACAAGGGTCCCTAAATAGTTACATGAAATCTTTTATTTTAATTAAAAATCTTTTGAGAATTTCATGCATGTACTAACATCATTTCCAGCAATTTCTGACCACTTCACACTCTTCCTATATCCCCTTGACTCCCTCTCAAATTCATAACTTATACTTCTTTAGTTATTGTTATATATAAACATATTCATATGTACATGTACATATATATCCTACTGAGTCCATTTAGTCTTTTTCAAGCTACTTCGAGTGGGCTTCTACTCCCACTCAAGAGGCATAAAAACATTATTTGGAGCAATTAATTTAAAGACAAGCAAACTCAGTGAGTAAGATTTCTTTCTTTCTCGCTACCTCAGTAATCATCGTTGGCCCATGGTATGACCTAGGAACTTGGAAGTCATTTCAATCTCCCATCTATTCAATCTGATGTCACTCAAGTTGCCCATCTCACCTCCGACATTATTCAACACCGTTTCTTTCTATAACTCTTACCCTAGTTAAAGCTACTAAGCAGTTTGCCTCTGGCATAATCAGTCAATCCATAACCCACACTCCCATGCCCAGGAAGAATGAATCAAAAAATCTGATCATGCCCACATTATGCTACTGCCATATCCATCAGTATCCACGGTTTCCTCTTGCACATGTCACAAAGGCCTAAAATGTACAGAGTGGACTCACTCTGACCTCACCCCGCATCTTGCATGTTGTATTCTTCTGTTTTTGTTCTAGCCACCCTCGCTGGCTACCTTTTGGTACATAATATTTCCCATGCTCCTCTTCACCACATTATTCCTGAAGACATTTTTCTCTTATCCTAAATCTCCCTCTATCTCTGCTGTCTTACATAACTCCCACCATCCTCTGGATTGTATCTTAAATGTCACTCTCTGTAGGAAACCTGTTCTGACATCTTGGACAAATCCCAATATTTCTAAAGTAGACTTTTAGCACCATGTGATTCACCTAATATTTACCACAATTGCAACTTTAAATGTATGTGATAATCTGATTGGTCATCCATTGATTATGTAATAGGCTATTAGCCCTCTATCTCTTACGGTCACTATTGCATCCTTAGCACCCAGCGCTAAACCTGACATATTTACTGTTTAAGAGTTTAGTGATCAGAATTGGTAGAAGAAAAAAAAGTTGTGTGTGAGAGTCAAAATCCTCATTGATCAAAAGAGAGTAGGAATTAGAGAGCACATTCATGTTTGTACAAGAGAAGTTGATATAACAGAATGTTGGATCAGTTGAAGCTTAGTTAGACACTGGAATAAAATTCTTAGTTAACTTGAAACAAAATAGTAGTGTGACAGCAAGCAAGTTATAAGCCATGTGATAATAATCTGAGTCAGGACAAGGGTGGAGAGACAGTTCAGCTGTTATGAGCACTGGATGTTGGCATTCCTGCTCAGATGGAAAAGTACCCTGGAACGGGGGAGCCACAAAGCCATACAGTTCTGAGGTGGGACAGTCTCCCAGTGAAATGGTGTCCTGAGGCCTGGGAGTCCAGGAATCTCACAGCTCTGAGAGGAAGCCTCCTCAGTAGAGGCTCTGCAGCCCCGAGGGCGGATGCTCCTGGCTGAGCTGGAGTGCTACAGTGTACAACTTGGCTTCTTCAGCACTGCAGCTTCCTAGGGAGCGTATCCCCAGCTGAGCTCAGAAGCTCAAGAGCCTCAGCCCAGCTCCACTTCTCTGCTTCTTCCCTTCCTTGCTTCTTGGCTTCTCGGCTTCTTTAGAGCAGAGAGGCAGCAAATTTCATAAAAGTGATTTATTGGGAGAAACAGATACAGGGTTTGGAGGGATGAATGAGGGCAGGCGGCGGGGGCGGGGCCGGCGGGTAGCTCTGTTCAGGGAGCTGAACTGTAGGCGGGGTTTATAAAAGAGTTCTTAGGAGGTGGAGGTTTCCAGGGTGAGGAGTAGTGGGATTTCTAGTTCTAAGCTTGGGAGAACTGGATTTTTCTTGTAGGGTGAGGTCGGGGCACTCTACTGCCTGCAGGCTGGAAATGACAGTTACCACCATTAGAAAAATGTCTGTTAGGAGCCGGGCGTGGTGGCACATGCCTTTAATCCCAGCACTTGGGAGGCAGAGGCAGGAAGATCTCTGTGAGTTTGAGGCCAGCCCGGTCTACAAAGCGAGTCCAGGACAGCCAAGGCTACACAGAGAAACCTTGTCTGAAACACACATGCACACAGAGAGAGAGAGAGAGAGAGAGAGAGAGAGAGAGAGAGAGAGAGAGAGAGAGAGAGAGAGAGAAGAAAAAGGAAGGAAGGAAGGAAGGAAGAAAGAAAGAAAGAAAGAAAGAAAGAAAGAAAGAAAGAAAGAAAATGTCTGTTAAGGCCATTAGGGATGTCGGGGGAGGGAGGGGGAACACTGGCTGTTGGAGCTCTTCAGGCTGGAAACTGGTCACTTTCCTGCCTTGGGGGTTTACGAAGTTTACAAAGGGAGTGCACCACAGGCAAATCTTTCGCTGAGCTTGTGTGGGTATGAATAGACAGCACTGGCTGCTCTTCCAAAGGACCTGGGTTCAATTCCCACCACGCACCTGGCAGCTCACAACTGTCTGTAAATCCAGTCCCAGGGGAATCTAATGCTCTCACACATACATACAAGTAGGCAGAACATTAATGTATATAAAATAAAAATAAACAAATCATTGGAAAACTGTTTTAAAAAGAAAGATACTGAGTCAAGAGCCGAAGCAGGAAAATTAGTCTTTTGTCTCAAGAATCACCCAGGAGGAGGCTACAGATGCGGATACTGTAGTGAGTGTAAAGCTGTGGAGCAGGGTTAGCAGGATCACAGGCAGCCCTGTGCAAACAGCAGAGGGAGCAGCAACAGAGGAGCTGACTAAGGCCTTGTACCTACTAGGTGGATGGTGGTCCTGCCACCCCCTCCTTACACGGCTGCTCTTTAAACTCCGACATTAGGCCTCTCCATTTAAAGACATATTAATGTCTAGTTCATAACTGTTTAAAGGTGAAATAAGATGATGTATTTGTGAGTCCTCGGCAGAAAACTAAATAATTAACCATAAAAGAATTTTTTTTTACAGAGCTAAGCTATTATAGTTGAAGGAAGGAAAATACAGAACACCACGTTGTTGCTGCTCTACCTCTGGAGTGGATAGCTCATTACCAATGACTTGACAGATACATGTATGTGCATGGATAACCTTTTTTATTGGTTAAGTGTCTCCTGGGTGAAGAAGGAAAATTCCCTAATGAAGGCTGCTGAATGAAGCTGATGACTGTGAAGCTACATTTTGCTCTCGGAAACGCTGACAGCTAAAGTGAACTTGACTCACGTTCCACTCACAGTTCTCCCAGCAGCTTTACGGTTGACTTTAGAAGTATTTCTGAGAGTCAGAAGCTTTTCTACTTCCATTTCCAAGGCATATCTTAGTGTAGAACCATCAGAGCTCCTCATCTGTGAAGCAGAAAATCAGACTTTGCAAGATTATTGGACCCATTCAGAAAGGAATGAAGAAATTGAGGACTGGAAGGCCAATTCACCGGCAGCATGGCAACACTTGACTTTAAAGATGGATTTTATGTGCCTATAAGAAACATCCATTCTCCAACCCTTTTGCAGAGTGAAATGATACATTGGGGGAAGTTAATTTGGCAGTCTCTAAAAGAAAGTAATGCACATTCTCTATGACCAGAAAAACAGCTTCTAAGAATCTATTCTACAAAGATGGTCCCACGAACATGAGAAAATATGTAAAAAGTTATGCTTCAGAATGTTGCAATAAATACTCATTAATAAAAGTATAATTTTATTATTACAGTGTCTATTAAAATGAATATTATTATATTTATGTGTTCTACTACTTCAAAATTATACTCTTATGTAGGCTCAATTTTCTTAACCAGTATATTTTATTAACAACTTAATGACCGAGCATACATCCCTTATAACCCGACTAACCAAAACAATAGGAAATGAGGATTAATGGACACAATAACAAAACCTTAAGGATATCAGTTCTGAGGAACGATTCTCCAGGTGTGAGCCGCAGGATTTCTTCTGCTGGAACCTGGGATAACCAGTACCCAGAGCCTCAGCAGGAACTGGAGCCTCCAAAGCCTTCCCTAGAGCTGTTTTATCTACGAGCGTCTCGAAGGGCAGCGATGAACCACCAAATCTATCCCAAGTCTCCTATCCACCCCGCTGCCAGTTCTGGGCTCATTTATATATCTCCTCCCAGAGTCTGGTCACGGGATCTTTTCAGCTGGCCGCAATTAAGCTCCTGCATGAGGTGGTTGCTCTTCTAGTGAATTAACATCACCTGTTCTCTCAAGAGACCGTTCGGATCCCACACTTGGGATCCTAAAGAACAGGTTTCTCTCCTTCACTCTAAGGAACATTGATTAATTAATACAGTCTATTTTGTTTTAAAAGTATGTCATACATGTTTGCATGTGTATACTATTAATATTTGACACAATGGTTCTACTTATGTGTGCATGCTCTTCTGGTACACTAACAGCGTCAGAACCTACTTCTCAAGCAGTAGGATTATCACATAGTATGAAGAAATGGAACAAGGCCAGATAGCTTTCACTTCTCATCATACTATCTTTCATGTTATTTAAATTTTAAACAATAAATGGCTATCTTTTGTTACCAGTTTTTTCCCTACAAATTATGAATGGTAAAAAACACACAAATACACTATCATTCTGAGATTTCTAAGACAAATTATCTTGAATTCATTAATTTAAAAACAACAGAAATTTATTGCTCAAAATCCTTGAGTCTAGAGAATCAAAGGCCATCAGATTCTCTAACTGGTGAAGATCAATTCTGCTCTGCAGATGACACCATTCTGTATGTGCTTCCATATGGTGAAAGGGGCAAGAAAACGTTCTTCAACCTGTTTTATAAGGACACTAATCCACCGGGCCCTTTCCTCTAAATATAATCGCATTAGATAGTCAAATCATGATATACAAATTGGAAAGGATGGAGTTCCAACATTCAAACCAAAGCAATGATGTATCATTTTTAGAAGAAAAAATGACTAGTAAATGATCCAGTTAATAACATGTGGTAAATAATATGTCAAAAACTAGATCACCAATAATAAATGAAACAAATATCAGCAACTACATAATCCACACATGCAAAATTTACAAAATGAGGCAGTACGAGAAAAAATGGAGGTACTCGACATAAAACCAGATGCACCAAATCTAGTAGAAGAGAAAATGGGGAAGAGCCTTGAAGTCATTGGAACAGGAGACAACTTGCTGAACAGAACACCAACAGCTCAGATACTAAGATCAACAATTAATAAATGGGATCCCAGGAAATTGAAAAGCTTCTGTAAGTAAGGCAAAGGACACTGTCAACAGAAAATGACAGTCAAAAGATTGGGAAAAGATCTTTACCAACCCTACATCTGACAGAGGGCTAATAGCCAAAATATATAAAGAACTCAAGAAATTAAACACCAACAAACCAAATAATCCAGTTAAAAATGGGCACAGAGCTAACAGAATTCTCAACAGAAGAATCTCTAAGGGCTGAGAAACAGTTAAAGAAATGGTCAACATCCTTAGTCATCAAGGATATGCAAATAAAGATGACTCTGAGATTCCATCTCAGATCTGACAAAACAGCTACAATCAAAAACTCAAGTGACAGCATGTGCTGGCAAGGATGTGAAGCAAGGGGAATGCTCTTCTGGTGCTGGTGGGTGCTGGAGTGCAAACTTGTACAACCACTCTGAAAATCAATCTAGTGCTTTCTCAAAAATTGGGAATAGCTCTGCCTCAAGACCTAGCTATACCACTCCTATCCCAATACCCAAAAGATGCTCCACCATACCACAAAGACAGTTGTTCAACTATGTTCATAGCCGTTTTACTTATAATAGCCATAAACTGGAAACAAAACAGATGTTCCTCAACCTATGAATAGAAAAAGAAAATATGGTACATTAATATAGTGGAATACTACTCAGCTATTACAAACAGGAAAATCATGGAATTTGCAGGTAAATGGGTAGAACTAGAAAATATCATCCTGAGTGTGGTAACCCAGACCCAGAAAGACACATATGGTATATACTCACTTAGAAGTGGTTACTAACCACATACTACATATAACTATAATACAATCTACAGACCCAAAGAAGCTAAGTAACAAGGAAGTCCCCAGGGAGAATTCTTGAATTGGACTCAGAAGAGGAAATAGAATAGACATCCGAAGGGAATGAAGTATGTCAAGTAGGATGCAGCGGTGAGTCTAGCTGAGACTCCTAGCAGTGGGGGGACCCAGAGGCTGAAGTGGCCACCTCCTAACCAGGCAGGAGTATTCCAGTGAAGGGAGGGGGGGACACCAACCCACCAACAAAACCTTTGACCCAAATTTACCCTGCCTACAAATTGTGCAGGAATAAAGATGGAGCAATGATTGAAGGAATGGTCAACCAATGACTGGCCTTCCCTGAGACCCACGCCTTGAGAGAGCCAACCTGTGACACTATTAATGAGTACTCTGATGCTGGCAGACTGGAGCCTCATTTAACTTTCCTCTGAGAGGCTCCACTCTGCAGCAGATTGAAACGGATGCTAAGACCCACAGCCAACCATTAGGCAGAGTGTTGGGAGTCTTGTGGAAGAGTTAGGCGAAGGGGAGAGGGACCCTGAGGGGCGAAGAACTCCACAAAAAGACCAACAGAATCAACTAACCTAGGCCCATGGTGGCTCACAGATACTGAAGCACCAACCAAAGAGCAGGCATGGACTGTACTTAGGCCCCACATGTATGTAACTCATGGCCAGGTGGCTCAGGCTTCATGGGGTCCCCTAGCAAGTGGAGCTGGGGCTGTCTCTGACACAGACTCTGTTGCCTGCCTTTGGATCACTTGTCCTTAGTCGGGCTGCCTTTTCTGGCCTCAGTGGAAAAGGATGTGCTTAGTCCTGATGTCACTGGATATGCCAGAGTAGGTTGTTGGGGTGGGTGGGTGGGGTGTAGGGAGCTTCCCTTTTCTGAGAAGAAGGGGAGGAGGAAAGGAGAAGAGAGTAGGAGGGTGGGACTGACCGGGAAGAGAGAGGAGGGAGGGAGCTGAGTTCATGATGTAAAGTGAACAAATTCAATTAATTAAAAAAAGAAAGAAAGAAAACTGGAGGTCCACCTATCCAGTGCTACTGGAGCTAATATTGGTCTAGCCACTCTAGAGGGCAAGATAGGCACTCGGATTAAATTTGAAAATACCTGAAATTGATGCTGTGGGAACTCCACTCCTCACTGTATGTATTTGTGGGGATTGTGCCCAAAGGCCATGGTCAGATAGCAAGCAACACTGCACCTTCAGGTCCTCCCGGAATTCCTGTCATTCTCCATCTATGGAACTTCCATTCCCCCTCTCACATCCGAGTTGTTTTAAGATTTATTTATTGTTCCCATATGTGTAAGAGTGTTTTGCCAACAGGGCACGGTGGCCAACATTGTAATTCCAGCACTCTGGGAGACAGAGGTAGGAAGATCTCTGTAAGTTCAAGGCCAGCCTGGTCTGCAATGTAAGTTCCAGGACAGCCAGGGCTACACAGAAAAAACCCTGTCTCAAAAAACAAAAACAAAACAAAACAAAAAGTGTTCTTTACGTGTATGTAAGTGCACCATCAGTGTACGTGGAGCCTTGTGGGCTAGAAGGCGGCATCGGATCCCTTGGACTGGAGTTACAGAACTTTGTTAACTAATTCTGCAAGAGCAGCAAGAGGCCCTAACTGCCCAGTGATCTCTCCAGCCCCCTTCCCCATTTTTTAAAGGAAAACTCATTGCTGCAACATGAGCATCTAGACTAAAACACTTACTTTTGCCCAACCCCCATCCCTGCTTCTCTTACATTTCCTAAGCCTTCCCTTTCCTCCAATTCTGCATCACCAACCCTAGAAGAATCAGTCTATAATGTAGAACACATCTCAAATGCATGAAAAGAGAAGATTCTGAGCATCATGCCTATGAAAAATAAAGACCCAAACCATTGCGGAGCAGAAGAACAGAACAAAGATACTGAGATACTAACAACAGTCTCTTTCCCTCCATCCCCTCCTCTCTCTCTTCTGCCTCCATTCCCACATTTCTCCATGCCCCTCTCTCTCTCTCTCTCTCTCTCTCTCTCTCTCTCTCTCTCTCTCTCTCTCCCTCCCTCCCTCTCTCTCTCTCTCTCTCTCTCTCTCTCTCTCTCTCTCTCTCTCTTGAGTTTCATGGGAATCAAGAGTGTGGCTTTACTGCTATGCCCCTAGATTCCACATGACATCAAGTAGGTACAAAATGTTTGTTGACTATTACCTTTGAACAAACAATACCCTCAAGTCATTTATACCCTGTTAGGGAGGTTTACGGTTTGTGATATTAAGTGATTTCCCCCTTAACATCATATGTGCTGTAACTCAGTCTTACCTGAGAAGCAACAGCAGCTTTTTAAACCAGCATCCACCAATAACTGAGGACTTACTTCTGCAAAGCCCTGTATGCTAATGAAGGCTGTCAGCCAAGGAACCCAGCAGAGCTGTGCTTAGCAACCAGTCCCTTTGCTATCTATTTTGGTTAGTTGTGTCAAAAGTTATTCTAACTTCACTCAATCAACGGCTCCGTGTTGTGAAAGAAAGACACTGCAAAGAGACGAAAAAAGAGAATCAAAGTTGTGTATGTTCAACAGCTCTGAAGTCTATTTCAAATGCCTCCTTTCCCTGTGCAGCTGGGGTACTAGGCACATTTGTTTACAGCCCATTGGGGAGGGATGTGTTAAGCAAAAGAAAGGCTTCTTTGGCCTTCATCTCCAGGGAAGGAGAAATACAGAACAGCTGTCTCTTTACCACTCTGACCTCATTTCTATGACGCTGAACCTCTCATTTGGGAAACATGAAAAATAGAGGCCATTCATTTTGTCCCCAGTGATGTCCTCAAAGACACTGGGCTCTTGTGAACTGAAGGATAATTAAAACTACCCAGCCCCAAATATTTGTTATGTATTAAAAAGAAAGACACTAGATTTCCAAGTACAATGTAAAGTCCATACGTTTTTCAGTTTGGGGACATCACTTATATCTACTAATTGGCTCATATTTTTTTAAAAGCTCCTGAGTTCCAACACATATTAGCCTCAAATATAAACGAGAAAATAAAAAATAAACCCCTAAAGTTGAAACGTAGACCAAGAACAACAGATTGATAATTCAATAATTCCACTTGGCTCCACTGAGTCTAGACTATGATCCAGCCAATCCAGATTGCATATCCCACAATCGCTCCAGGGGCACTACAAACCCTTATGGAAATGCAAAGAGCCCTGCTGTGATCATTCAACAAATTGCTTTGCTCCTCAGGTCAGTCATGATCTCAAGATTAGCAGTGCTTGGTACCAGTTTTGATTAGTGGACAAGGCAGAATCATCAAGTCTGTGTCCCTCATTTACCCATAAGGAAAAATAGGTCTAAAGCCAAGGGGGAGTTACCTGGGGGTGCAGCCAGTGTCAGGAGAGCAAGAAAAGTTAAGAATCCCTCCCCATGTTCCTCCACATAGCACATGGCCTCTCCAGTTGGAGTTCAGCTGAAACAGCAATCAGCATAATGAATTTCAATTCAATGCATTTCTGTTAGTGCCTCTTCTGGCCCCAGAGGAGCTAGACTTCTATGAGAGAAAAACAAATAATTGCAGGTGTCAGCAACTCCCTTCAAGGAGCTGACTTTAGAGACAAAATTCATGCATTTCTGTGGGTTAAAAGCAAGTGATTGCAGATTCACAAAAGGCTTCTTTTTAGGATAATGAAATAGTTCTAGATCACAAAATGATAATGTCGTGCAGCCTTGCAAATGTGCTAACCAGCAACATCTCCTATGCTTTCAAGGCGCAAACTGTATGGTGTATGAATTGGTGTTGGGCAGATTTCCATGGCTGTCATAAATACCTCAGAAGGTCAATTTGTAGGGTTGACTCATATAGTTTCAGGCCATGATCTATTGGTTCCATTGCTTGAGAACATCTGAGGAACAGCTGGTTATGGTACCAGCTTATGGAGTAGAAAGTCTGTTAACCTCATGGTAATGGCAGGAAAAGAAAAATGATGAGACTGGCATTTCTCAACCCAAGTCCAGACATGCCCCTGTGACGTAAAGCTTACCCTGAAGCTCCACATTGTAAAAGACCCCACCTTCAAATGGCAACAGGCTGAGGACCAAGCATACCACACATAGGAGAGGATCACCCAAAATCTAAAATATTATACCTCATTAAGAAATAAGCTACTTGCTTCTATTAATAATGGGCTGGAAAAAATTTAAATGCCTCATGAAACTAAGTAGCAATGAAAACTCTGACTAAAAGAAATACTGGAAAATACAATAGAGACACTTTGAGAAGAAAGATAGGTTATGTCAAAACATTATCTGAACATTTTTATAAGAAGCAATACTATAATAGAGAATACACAGCTGGTTAAGTTTGAAATAAGAAGGATATTTTTTTAAGTATTTCTAACTTCTGTTAAAGCTAAATTACTAAGGTTTGGAACTAGAATATCCTCCCTTGGTTTATGCATTAAAGCGTTTGTCGCTGGCTCCAGTGCTACTGAGAGGTAAAAGACTCCACCTTCAAATAGCACCAGGCTGAGCACCAAGCATATCCCACATGGGAGAGAATCCCAGGAGAGGTGAGCCTAGTAAGAGGTCTACATCATTGGGTGTTCCCTCACAAAGTACTGTGGGATCCCTGTTTTATGGCTTTGTTTTATGGCTAGCATGTGATGAACACAGGCCCTACCACTTTTCGTATGTAGGCCATGACGTGCTGCCCCACCATAGGCCCAAGCATACAGCCAGGCAGCCATAGACTGAGAACTCCAAAGCTGTGCATGAGATCAACTTTTCTCTATAATATCATTAACTCAGGCATCCACTACAGCAACAGGAAGCTAGCACAGTGACACAAAATAATTTCATTATAACTTTCTAGCGATTCAACATAGAAGTTCTAAATGAGGGAGTAACATTGGTTCTAGGCACTTTCTGCCCAGGAAGCCAACAAGAATACCACTGCAAGATGCTTCAGATATGAATAAAGCTAAATTTATGAGTCTCAGAGAAGAAGCATTGGGCATCAGTGAAAGTGTGTGCTGGGTCTAAATACATGGAGAAAAAGTTGAAGGAGGCATTTGCTACTAAATCATAAATATACAAATATAATCATGCAACACTAGCATTTCAGGGCTGTTATTGTTTGGTTGGATCAGTCCTATGTGTTATTTTTTATACAACCTTGGTTTTCAGCCTAGTTATGCTATATTACTGTTTGTGACAGCATGCCTACTGCCTGCCTCCCTGGTAAACTTATATGACCACTACACATGTCTACAGCCCCCTACTTAAACCTCATTGCCAATCACTTAAATGCATTGGATAAATATTCAAGTTGATGTAATAAAGCTCCAGTTTTACTCATAGTTTCTTCCTAAACACATCTGTAACATCTTTCTCCCCAACATCCAGAAGCTTTAAGGTACCTTCATTACAACTTTTAAAAAACTATAGGAAAGCTTTTGCCATTAAGACAGACAGGGCTGAATCCCCCACACATTTCTTATCCTAAATTGTTAGCATCTCAGTTTCACCCAAGTCTTGCATAGTAGCTCTGTACTCCTTTTGCTAGTGGCAATAAGGCCTCAACAACTGAATAACCTTTCCAGGTGATGTTCCCTGGCACTGTTTTGACACACATCATTAAAGTAATGCTAACATTGGGACCACTTGGTGCATCGAACCATGTGACTTGGTTGCCAGCTTGAATAGCTAAATATTATATTTTAGTCCATGTTGTTAACATACTGCCCCCAGTCTGCCTAGCAACCCATGACATCATTACCTGCCCACCACTAGATGTCCCATCTGTCCAGGATATAAAAGAGGCAAACACTCCTCATCTCTCTCTTCTCCTGCTTCTCTCTTGCTCTTCTATTCCTTTCTCTTCCTCTCTCTTGATATTTCTGTCTTTGCCTCTCTCTCTCTCTCTCTCTCTCTCTCTCTCTCTCTCTCTCTCTTTCTTTCTGGGGCACCCTCCCCCTTTCATGCTCTCTCATGCTTCTATAATAAACTTCTCCATATTATATCTGTTGCCTGGCATCTTATTTTCCCTATTTAATATGCATAAGTTGTAAGACTCAAAAGCTAAGTCTTGAAAAAAGGCACGTTTAACCTCACATGCACTGCAGACAATCGCTACATCAGCAGTGTGGACAACCGTAAGCCAAGAAGCCCAGACATCCCTAGCTATTTGGCAGACAAATCAAGTCTCACTTCGTACAGACAGTTAGAATCTTTTGTGTTGTAAGAGACAATAATAAGCAGCTATAAGAACAATAGAAATCATGGGGTTAGTTGACTAAAAGTGCCAGAAATAAAGCTGACCCTGGACCCGCAGTCTCAAATGATGCCATTCTCACTGCCACTTACTGATACACCCCAACCCCAGGCTGCAGACAGCCATTCCAGCCCACCATGCTAATGGATGGAAGCCTAAGCAGGTATTGCTGTAACATCTCTGACTCCTAAAATGTCTTACGTCCTTCCCTGAAACAACAGCTGTATATAGAGAAAGAGGATTCCTGACTGTGTAGGCATGCTCACGTGGCTACTCCTGTTCTTTGGAGTGGAGTCAGCTCTACTTGAAACTGCACTTAAAAATTAAAGACCAGATTATTTCCCCAGGAGAAATCAGAGCGCTGTTAGAGGAGAACTGAGTGAAAGATGAACAGCAAAACAGCAGGCTTTTACATTAAAGCTTGAGTCGCTCAGAAATATTATGGCAATGTTGACAGCTGCTGCCGGAGACCCAGTATTCTTACTAAGCCTGTGTCAACTAAGGAAAAGTAAAGGACAAGAGACTGTGTCATCAAAGGACCATAGAACTGGCATCTTTTCAACACTTTACAGGGCACCCAAAACTTGAATCTATCTCACATATGTCTTGTTATATAAACTGTGTGTCCTCTTCCAATGCCAACAGGCCGATAGGCTGAAACACAGGGGGGGAGGATCGCCTCAGTGCCAGCCAGCATCATGAATATATATAAAATTCATATATATTTCTGCATACATATTTAAACAATAAATAATGGTGCAGAATGAAGAAAAATGGGGAGGGAAGAACAAATAGTGCAGAAAGGAGAGGAAGGAAGAAGTAAGTTAAGACATCAGCGTAAATGATAGAAGCAAAAATAAACCCTAAAGAGTTCCAAGTGATAATTTGTCTAGAATACACATGTAGTATTTGCACTGTGTTCTTATTCCCCATGAGTTTATTCTATGCTATCCTTCATGGTCAGAGCATATATCCATTTGCATATGTACCGCTGGGGTTTAATAGTGATAATAAACAGCGCTAACATCTCTACATTTTTCTAACAAAATTCAGAGTGATTTGAGAGAAAAAAAAAATTCACAGGAGCCCAAGCCAAATTTGAAAGTATCGATCTTTTATCATCAATAAACCTAATTTGGGGAAATTTTCCATTCTCCAGATGAGTGGCCTCATGTGTACTCCATCTCCTGTCTTAGATATACTTTCCCAGTCTAGCTGCTGATAAAGCCTGGATGGTATCAGCCCCTTCCTTCTTCATTGGAGATCGGCTCCATAATGTTACAGCAGAAAGGAGAGGCACAGATAGAATGCCTGAAGCTGGCAGAGTCCCCCCAAAACAGAGAACACAGGACAGAATCAGGCCACACACTCTTTGGGACTTTCCCAGGATCACCTAATAACTGTTGGGAAATGGTAAATGATGGAATGAGGAGGAGGCAATGTGTGCTTGAGTGGCACAGAACACACCACCAGGGCAAAGAATGTGTCCTGGCAGACGGACAGTGCGACCTGTTGCCAGCGCTCCATCTCATTCCATCATCTCATCCAGTGGAATTAGATTTTTTTTAAAAAATGTTACTCAAGACCTCATTGTCCATGCCTCTCCTCCATGACTGGAATCAATAGGCAGCCTTCTCTTTAAGCCAACCAACCAAATATACAGCAAGTATTGATGGATAAGATCACTGCAGGGGAGGCTTACCGGGCCTGCATTATGCTAATGAGCTTCTATTGTTTACCATGCACAAGACTGAGAAGGTAACGTGAAAATGAATGTGATGCTTGTTTCTTTCCTCTTATAAGACCCACATGCAGACACCCTCTGATCAGCCGGCTTCCCCAGGAAACATGGCATTTGCTGTTGCACTTTTAAAGCTGTCGTGTCCCCAGCCTGGCTCATAAATAATGACGAAGCCTTAGCTACTTAGACTTATGATGTAGCCAGCTGCTTTTATTTATGAGCAACGTGGGTAGCCAATCATCGTCTGTCTGTTAGCACAATATTGCTCTCCAAGAGGAGGCAAGGGGGTCACTGGGAAAACCTGGGGCAGGTCGTAACACACTGTGCCTGCCATCCACTTCCATCGCAGAGCAAAGATTTATTCAGCCCACGGGAATTGGCATGTATTTTATTGCTGCTATCACAAAGAAACATGGCAGGCAGCTCCTTCTGGTCTATAGCTATTTGGAACGTTTCCCATTTACATGCTCCCTTCATGCAGTGTTAAGGAAACACCGTAAGGATTTGTACAAAGGTTATCAATTACATCATTACCTAGAGCACCAAGTCTCATCCTTGCCAGTTACAACACACTGAATGATGGTGACAAGGGCAGACTGAAAAACCGTCAAGAAAAGTTCATGTGTAAGCCATGGAACAATAAAATGAGATTGAAAATAACTTAGAGGTGAGGTGAAACATTCAAATTCATTTCTATAGCTGAGTTCCTGAAGAGGAAGTTTATTAATTGGTTATACACCATTTAAAAAAATCTGGTTCTTTGACAAAGTTTGCAACTTAAGCTGTTTTTGACATAACACATCCAGGTAGATCAGGCTCTTAATTATGAGTTTTTAAAGGACTACAATTATGTTGCTAGGGATTTTTACTTCCTACTTCTGTGCTTTCTATTATTCTCATTATTTTGGTCCATGAAGATAGAGGCTTGGCTTCCTAAAAGCTCTAATACAATACTAGATTATAGTGTCTTGAAATAGTAAGAAGATGTAAAAGAGGACCAGATGTCCTCTTGGTGACAACCTCTGAACAAGCTGACATTACAGTATCTGGTTTCCTCAAAAGATTTTGAAACCATTATTGTAATTTCAATCTGAAGGGTTCCTAAAAGACTATGTATGAAAGCCTTAGCCCCCAACTTGACACTAGTGCTGCAGATCTCAACCTCTGGGTCATGATATCCGGAATTTACATTGCAATTCATTAACAGCAGCAAAATTACAGTTATGAGGTAGCAACAAAATAATTTTATGGTTGGGGGTCACTACAACATGAGGAACTGTATTAAAAGGCCATTGCATTAGGAAGGTTGAGAACCACTGCACTAATTGATGGAGGTAAAAGCTAAGAGTTTGGGGAGTGATCAGAGATCTTCAAGTCATGGTAGGCATGCCCTCGAGCAGTACCATGGGACCCTAATCTCTCTTCTCTCCCTTTTTCCATTTCCTGACCATTAGGAGAGCAGCTTCACTCCTCATACGCTCCTGCCTAATGTGCTGCCTTATGATAAAACCAAAGGGATAAATCAATCATGAATATAGATCCCAAAAGCAATAAGCCCAAACAAACATCTCCTCCTCCTAGGTTTACTATCTCAGGGATTTTGCTATAGGAGAAGGCTAACAAAATTGGTGGTAGTTTCTAGTCTCCAGATCAAGAAAACAGTACTTATTCAGCATCTATTATATATTAGGAATTTGTATACAATGGATTCCTGCCAAGAACTAAATATTTACTGAAGACTATATGTGTGCCTGACATGGTACCAGGTACTGTAGTGATGGCATCTTCTTAGTCATCAGTAGGTAGAGAGCTTAGAATTCATCTAAAATGTTGGTCATGGGTCTCTCTTAATCCTTTCTCCAGACCTCCACAACAGCTGGGATTTTACTTTAGAAAGTCTTTTAAGAGACTCTCTTCTTCCTCTCCTGGGGTTTCTGTCACAGAGCACAGAAGTGTATTTGTCACTTCACAGTTCTGAAGGCTTGGAGTCCAAGATCAAGGTGTTGACAGAGTTCACACCTCTGAGTAGTGTGAGCGACATCTGCTCTGCACTTCTATGCCAGCTTCTGCCTACAGGCTCGTCGTTCAGACCTCAGCCTTCCCACATACATGCCATTCTCCCCGGGGGCACATCTGTGTCCAAGCTCCCTGCCTTACGCAAGGAAATTTGTCATTTATTAGGACCCTCAGTAAAAACTCAATTTAACTTTATTAATTTTGCTAAGAACCGTCACCAAACGGTGTTGCAAAACAAGACTCCAAGGTCAAGAAGAAAACACACTTTTTTGGCTTTAAGGAGCACAGTTCAGTTCATCCAAGTCAAGGTCCCCATGACTTTTCCATTAAGATGTGTGAACAAGATATTCATAGGAAGAGCATAACTTATGGAACATTTTGACATCCACCATTTCCACTCATCTGAACTCTTTCTTCTCTCCATTATCAAAATATTGTGCACAAGCATTGCTTTCAACCTCAGTAACACTGTACTCAATAGGCATTATGGTACTCAGTCCACCCTTAGCTACTAAAGGGTCTGGTGCTAATGAGATGAACTTCAGGTTACAAAAAATTCTTTAAATTGGCAGCAATTTCATCCTTCTACCTTGGGTCTCAGAACCGATCCACCAATAAGTCTCATTAATTCTACCTTGAAAATGTCTATAATTTGGCCATGCCTCTTGTCTACTGCACAGGGGTCCAGCCATCAGCCTGCTGCAGAATACAGCAGCAGCCTCCAACTATGCACACTTCCATCATTGTCCTTGCATACTCCCAGGCTCTTTTAAATACAGAAGCCAAAATATCTTGCATTATACTCTTAAAATATATATTTTTAAAACACATATACCTCCTCTGCTTAACACCCTCTCAAACTTCCCACACCTTTTTTTGTAGGGGAGTGGGGGGCAGGGACTAAAGAAGTTGACGAAACTTCTAGGTGTTATGAAATCTTAGATCATCATCCTACAATATTATTTCCCATGATTTGCTCTTGCTAACTAGCAATTCCTTAAACATACCAAACCCTTAAAAAAAACTTACCGAGTAAACAAATCAAAATGGCAAAATAGAATGTTAGTGGCTCAGGAAAGCATTTCCTATTAAATATCTATAAATGTACTCTGATATTTTTTAAAGTCCCCTGAATGCCAAGAGCCACCCTGTTAAGGGGGCTCACTAGGCATGTGGGCTGTCTAGGAGGTGATCTGGTGTTTGCAAGGTCTTATACCATGATGTACCCCGAGACTGCTTCCAGCTTCTGACATGCTTTCAGGAGCCATTGATTTGGGAAAGTCCAGGAGGCATGAGAGATCTCTGGAGGTGATCTGGTATTTGCAAGGTCTGTATCGTGATGTACCCCAGAACTGCTTCCAACCTCTGACTACTCTGTCAATTGTGCTTTGCTGCCTCTCTCTAAAATCTGGCATTAGAGCGGGGCATGATGGCACATGCCTTTAATCCCAGCACCCAGGGAGGCAGAGGCAGGTGAATCACTGTGAGTCTAAGGCCAGCTTGGTCTACATAGTGAGTCCCAGACAGCCAGGACTACATTCATGGCCAACCCGGTATACAAAGCGAGTCCAGGATAGCCAAGATTACACAGAGAAATGCTGTCTTGTACAACCAAAAGTAAATACATCTGGCATTAGTGTGAATTGTTATTTTCTGGGTACTGACCAGCTCTGATTGAGCAAACTTCCTAGAGGATCTTATTGAAGATGTACTTTTTGTTATTCGGATGAATTAATCCCTGATTATGGAATTCCTGATTTGGCTCAAATAGTTTTAAAAGTTAAAGTTAGTTTATGGCTGCAATAAATACATTTGTGGACCTCCAGATGCCTCACTAGGATAGCCTACCAGCAGATTTGTGGCTTCAGATAAGCCTCCACCATAGATGGCACCAAGAATCCTGGTATTTCACCACAAATATAGCCAAATTTGTTTAAACTCCATGTGAGCCTATATGGAATGAAGTTACCTAGAGATGTCTGAATTTATTATGTTTCTTAGAATGAAAGACAGACACAATTATTGTCCTGAGCTCATAATGAACTAAGAGATAGCTGGATAATGTATAGTCAGGTCCATCCTAATTGATAAGTTGTATACTCTTGTATTAACCTTAGACCCAGCCAACCTTCGTCATTTTGAACTCACCATGAACTTATGTAATGGATACATAGATAAGAAATGTTTATCTTTAAAACATGTAACCTGTTATATCTTAGAATTCATCTGTTTTTGTGATTAATTGTACTCTTTTGACTATGAGGTAATTTCCTTTTCTCAGAAGTATAAGTACGGTCTACAATAAACGTGGGGAGGAGAAAATTGAGAAGAAAATGAAGAAGAAGCAGAGGAAGAAAGATTGAGCAGCTTAACTTCAGTTGAAGTTAAGATGCCTGACTTCATCCACCTTTTCTCCTGATCCTCTTCTCTTGAATGTATGTGTGTGAGTGGTTTATTTTCTATCTCTCTCTTACTTCTTATTTCTCTGTAGATTCGCAAATAAGTTAGCAGACTCAGGGCCATCAGCCTTCTACGGCTAATAAGCCTAAGTTTACACCAACTTATTGGAGATCTCCGCAAAGAGGCCTATCCACAGATCAAAGAGCCTCCTTTTATGACCCCCGTGCAGTTTCTAGCCAGAAGCCACTTTTACATCCTCAGCCATAGAAAAAAGTTGGTCAGTTTAAGTCCTCCTCAGCCGCAGTACAGCCAGTCCCTAGAGAAGAAACCTTGGGCTCTTTTTCCCTTTCCTTCCTTTTTCTTCTTTCAATCCTGATCGGTTGCCTGAGCCATCAGCTCTGACCACCCAAGAGATAAAGTGAACAAGAAGGGCATCCGCATCCAACTCCAGAGAAACTACCCTGGACCCTCACCAGAGCACTAGCCGGGCATTAACACCTGAAAATATTAATATTTCAGCCATCTTTCTTATATTCAAATTCCAGTTCTACCTCTTACATACGTATGATGCTACACATATTATTTTTCCTCTTTATGTCTTTAATTCGCCATATGAAAAACTGGATATGATCCTAACTCTCATAATACTTCCAAGGATTAACTGTATTAATAAATATAAAAGCACTTTAAGTACCACATCTGAGTGCTATATGAATGTCAGCTATCATTTCCCTATTATTTCTGCTATAAGAAGTCTAAGAGAGATGGCTCAGAGGTTAAGAGCAGTGGCTGCTCTTCCAGAGGACCCGGGTTCAAATCCCAGCACCCACATGGCAGCTCACAACTGTCTGTAACTACAAGATCTGACACCCTCACACAGACATATATGTGGGCAAAACACCAATGCACATTAAATAAATTAAACTAAAATATTGTTTAAAAATAAGTCTAATATGGATTAATTTCAATATTAAATGATTGGTCCCTGTAACTGTTACCAGCTCTACTCTATCAAACCCTTCTGCAATCTTCTTCATCATTCTCAGTATTAAATAAGCACCATGGGCCTTCTTGTATGGTATGAAGAGAACAGTCCATGTGTACCTGCCTTGGTTCTGAGAGCCATACCCTATGATGTTCAATAGAAAATGGCCTTATCTCCAGCCTAGGTCCTCTGTGCCAGGTCTCCTCACTGGCTCCTGGTTGATCTTCCTTAAGACTACCTAGAAGTCAACTTCTGCTCTATAGAAGGAATTCAAACTGCCATGGGTATTCTTTTTGATGATCCTTCTAGAAGATGAAAAGATTCTCCAGCCCCATTTGGATGAAGAAGTGTAGAAATTGCAGCAGTCTACTTTCTGATGTCTCTCTTAACTCAAAGAAAACGTATGTGTTTGTGTCTATTAAAAAGTGAGAGTGTCATTAACCAATGCCATGGGTCAAATGGATCTAACAGATATCTATAGAACCTTTCACCCAAACAAGAAAGAATATACCTTCTTCTCTGCACCCCATGGAACCTTCTCCAAAATTGATCACATCGTAGTTCACAAAGAAAGCCTCAACAGATACAAGAGGATTGAAATAATACCTTGTATCCTATCAGATCATCATGGGCTTAGGCTGCAATTCAACAACAACAGAAATAACAAAAAGCCTACATGTATGTGGAAACTAAACAACTCTCTGCTAAATGACACCTGGGTCAGGGAAGAAATAAAGAAAGAAATCAAGGAGTTTCTGAAATTCAATGAAAATGAAGGAACAACATACCCAAATTTGTGGGATACATTGAAAGCAGTGCTAAGAGAAAAATTCATAGCACTAAGTGCTTTTAAAAAGAAATTGGAAGCATCGCACATAAACACCTTAACGACACAACTGGAAGCCCTAGAAAAAAAAGAAGCAGAAACACCCAAAAGGAGTAGACGTCTGAAAATAATCAAACTCAGGGGTGAAATTAACAAATTAGAAACTAAGAAAACAGTCCAAAGAATCAACAAAACCAAGAGCTGGTTCTTTGAGAAAGTCAACAAGATAGACAGACCATTAGCCAAACTAACTAAAAGGCAGAGAGACAGTATTGAAATCAACAAAATCAGAAATGAAAAGGGAGACATAACAACAGACACTGAAGAAATACAAAGAATCATAAGATCCTACTTTGAAGGCATATATGCCACAAAATTTGAAAATCTAGGGGAAATGGACAATTTTCTTGATCAATTTCACTTGCCAAAGCTGAACGAAGAACAGATAAACAAGCTAAATAGTCCCATTTCCCCTACAGAAATTGAAGTAATCATTGATAGTCTCCCAACCAAAAAAAGCCCAGGGCCAGATGGTTTCAGTGAAGAATTCTACCAGACCTTTAAGGGCGAGCTAATACCGATACTCTTCAAGCTACTCCAAAAGATAGAAAGGGATGGAACATTACCAAATTCATTCTATGAGGCCGTAGTCTCATTGATACCTAAACCTCACAAAGACTCAACAAAGAAGGAGAATTTCAGACCAATTTCTCTGATGAACATCGATGCAAAAATACTAAATAAAATACTTGCAAAACGAATACAAGAGCACATCAAAGATATCATTCATCATGACCAAGTAGGCTTCATTCCAGGCATGCAGGGATGGTTTAATATACAGAAATCCATCAATGTAATCCACCACATAAACAAACTGAAAATAAAAAACCACATGATCATCTCTTTGGATGCAGAGAAAGCATTTGATAAAATCCAACACCCATTCATGTTTAAAGTTTTAGAGAGATCGGGAATACAAGGCACTTTCCTCAACATAATAAAGGCTATATATAGGAAGCCAATAGCCAAAATCAAAGTAAATGGTGAGATACTCAAGGAAATTCCTCTAAAATCAGGAACAAGGCAAGGCTGCCCACTCTCTCCATATCTCTTCAATATAGTACTCGAAGTTCTAGCCAGAGCAATAAGACAACAAAAGGAGATCAAGGCTATTCAAATGGGAAAGGAGGAAGTCAAATTATCTCTATTTGCAGATGATATGATAGTCTACATAAGTGACCCTCAAAATTCCACCAGAGAACTCCTACAGCTGATAAACACCTTCAGCAAATTGGCTGGATACAAAATTAACTCAAAAAAGTCTGTAGCCTTCCTATACACAAATAACAAGCTTGCAGAGGAAGAAATTAGGAAAACTACACCCTTCACATTAGCCACAAGCAATATAAAGTACTTAGGAGTTACTCTAACTAAGCAAGTGAAGGACTTGTTTGAAAAAAATTTCAAAACTCTAAAGAGAGAGATTGAAGATGACATGAGAAGATGGAAGGATCTTCCTTGCTCATGGATCGGGAGAATTAACATAATAAAAATGGCCATCCTACCAAAAGCAATCTATAGATTCAATGCAATCCCTATCAAAATACCTACACAATTTTTTAAAGACATTGAAAGTTCAATTCTGAACTTCATATGGAAAAACAAAAAACCCAGAATAGCTAAAACAATCTTGTACAATAAAAGGTGCTCTGGAGGAGTCTCCATACCTGATCTCAAACTGTACTATAAAGCAATAGTAATTAAAACAGCATGGTACTGGCACAGCAACAGACTGGTTGATCAGTGGAATCGAATCGAAGACCCAGATATGAATCCACACACATATGGTCATTTGATTTTCGACAAAGAAGCCAAATTCATTCGATGGAAAAGGGATAGCATCTTCAACAAATGGTGCTGGTCTAACTGGATGTCTATGTGTAAAAAAATGCAACTGGACCCATATTTGTCACCTTGTACAAAACTCAAATCCAAGTGGATTAAAGACCTTAACATAAAACCAGAGACACTAAGTCACTTAGAAGAAAAAATGGGAAAGAGCCTGGAACATATTGGCACAGGAGACAACTTCCTGAACAGAACATCAACAGCCCAGGCATTAATGTCAACAATTAATAAATGGGACCTCATGAGGCTGAGAAGCTTCTGTAAGGCAGGTGACACGGTAAAAAGAACAAAGCAACAGTCTACAGACTGGGAAAAGATCTTCACCAACCCCACATCTGACAAAGGTCTAATATCCAAAATATATAAAGAACTCAAGAAATTAAATACCACCAAACCAAATAACCCAATCAAGAAATGGGGCATGGAACTAAACAGAATTCTCAACAGAGGAATATCAAATGGCTGAGAAACACTTAAAGAAATGCTCAACCTCCTTAATCATCAGGGAAATGCAAATCAAAACAACGCTGAAATTCCATCTTACACCCATCAGGATGGCTAAGATCAAAAATTCAAGCGACACCACATGCTGGCGAGGATGTGGGGAGAGAGGAACACTCCTTCATTGCTGGTGGGAATGCAAACTAGTACAACCACTTTGTAAATCTATCTGGTGCTATCTCAGAAAAATGGGAATAGGGCTTCCTCAAGACCCAGCTATTCCACTCCTTGGAATATACCCAGAAGATGCTCCAGCACACAGCAAGAAAATTTGCTCAACCATGTTCATAGCAGCCTTATTCATAATAGCCAGAACATGGAAACAGCCTAAGTGTCCCTCAATAGAAGAATGGATAAAGAAACTTTGGTACATATACACTATGGAATACTATTCAGCTATTAAAAACAAGGAATTCCCGAAATTTGTGGATAAATGGATTGAGCTAGAAATGATCATAATGAGTGAGTTAACCCAGAAGCAGAAAGACTCAAATGGTATATACTCACTTATATCTGCATACTAGCCCAACGGGCATGTCCCACGAAAGCCTTCACTTACCAGGAAACTGAGACAGAGGGGAGGACATTCTAGTGGGACTCTAGATGAGAGAAGCATGGGAGAATGGCAAAGTAGAAGGATCCAGAGGGTCCTAGAAGCCTACAAGTAGAACATTATGATAGGCAGATTTGGGCATAGAGGTCCCGCTCAAACTAAGGCACCAGCCAAGGACAATACAGGCGGTAAACCTTAAACCCCTACCCAGATCTAGCCAATGGACAGAACACTCTCCACAGTAGAGTAGAGAGTGGGATATGACTTTCTCCCATACTCTGGTGCCTCACCTTTGACCATGTCCCCTGGAGGGGGAGACCTGGTGGCACTCAGAGGAAGGACAGCACGTTACCAAGAAGAGACTTGATAGCCTATGAACATATACAGGGGGAGCTAATCCCCCTCAGGAACAGTCATAGGGAAGGGGAATAAGGGGAAAATGGGAGGGGGGAGGGAAGAATGGGAGGATACAAGGGGTGGGATAACCATTGAGATGTAACAAGAATAAATTAATAAAGGAGAAAAAATAAAATAAAATAAAATAAATAAAAAGTGAGAGTGGAGAAAGCTTCCATCTACCAGCTCTCTCAGCATTCTGCTACTACCCTTTCAGTCTTATCTACCATCCTCAGCCTCATGATAGTATTCAGATGAAAGATAGTAACCATCCCCAAGTAAGCAGAGATGAGACTTCCAGGTACCCTAAATAGCAGGAGTAGAGAGGTGTATTCTAATGCTACCCTCCAAGAGGAAGAGAAAGAGAAGGCACTATCAAAATTCTGTAAGCTCTGCATTGCTTCTAATGAAAAGAGTGGTTTATATCTTTTGCACAGGAGAGTTTGAATGCATTATTATATTGTAAGGCAAAATTAAAATTGCATATGAAATTAAAGCTATCACTTATCCTCTGTGACGTAACAAATCTTGCAAGTGATACTCCCATCCAAGTGGCTTTCCCTCTAAGATGAACACAATAGTGATACTAATGTAGATTCCCTCCACACTAAAACAGAGAGATGGCCACCCTTCACAGTGTGCTGTTCTCCAAACTGAGGTTACTGAGTCTTTGATAATTTTCTTTACTCTTCTGACAGCCTGTAGTGAGAATATTTGTTTCTTTAAAAGACATAAAAATGTTATGTGAATATGTTTTTGTTTCAATCCCAGGTGTGGAATATGGGGCTGCTTCAGATTGAACAAGAAGCTAACTATGATTTGTCTCATGCTCTGGCAGGAGTGTAATTTTGACAACTGAGGAGAGTTTATGTTTGTAATTCTTGGGACTTTTCAGAGGATATACAATGCCAGAGCCACAGAGTCGGAGTGGCTGATGCTACCCCAGCTGTTGTTGCTTGCTGTTTGTTAGATTCTTGATTGCTGGCATCCTGATGGAGATCAAATGTGCCCCAAGGAACTCAATACCCTTACTCAGCAGGAAATAGTCTAATGATATTGATGCTCCCTTTCTCCTCTAACCTTTTTTCTCTCCTACATAGTGTTGAGGGCTTGGAAAGGATGGGGTAGAGTAGGGAGGTAGGGGAAAAAAAAACAATAAAGTAGCCAGAAGACTGGCAGCAACAGCCTCCTCTATTGATTCCCCCAGCATCCACCACACAGTGCTACCAGGCTGCACTAGCAATGAATTACAATGCACTTCATGCTTAATGACAGACCTCAGAGGGTAAGTGTTTGTAAACCTTCTTGTGGTGAGGCTCTCAGGCAGTCTTTGAGTTGTTTCCTGCTGCAACCCATCAAATCTGATTCAGGACAAAATGTCTGCTCTATAATTTCAGAGTCAGAGCCTGTCTGACTTCAGTGTCCATGCCCCCAACCCATCCACTTTACTACTTTATGGTACCCAAATCAATAAAGTCAAATGGCCCAAGTCTTTTCCCATCAATCTGACATGTGAAAGGAGATGCCTAGGGGATTCAATGTCCTGTCCAAGCGGAGACAACTAATTTATCTAAAACTGATTAAATAGAGGGGCTACAGCTCATGTGTTGGATGGGTAGTTCTTAGATCATGTGTGAGACTTAGTTCCAGGCTTTCTGAACAGTTCCATTCTCCATGCTAACCATCTGTTGAGTCTGAAAATTTGAACAGATTCTGGACTGATAACATGAGCATTAAGAGATATCTTCAGCCAGAGTGTATGACTCTTCAGTCTTTCTACTGTTTTCCAAAGTAGTCAATGGGAAATTTAAAATACAAACCGGATCCTACCTTGCTCATGCTCTCTTGCTGCTCTTCAAGTATCTTCCAAAAGAAAAGAGATGTATACGTTGAAAGTTGTCTGTCAACTTCTACGTAGTTTCCCCCAGCTTTAATTACTTTCATCTCATTGAATAATGGGGGAAATAACATTAAATGGTACAAATATTACATCTTGAACTAAACCACATCTTTGCACAGTAAGAGAAATAACCTGTTTGGCCCCTTTCATATCACTCTTCTTGATCTTAAAGCTCCAGCGGCTCTGGCCTTTTCTCTCTCTGCTGCTTTTATGCCTCATTGGTCCTATTATGTTGAGAGCTATTCTTCTTGACTTCCATCTACCTGTACATAGGTGATTTCTATCACCTTGAAGATCCCCAGTTACTCAAGGCATCTTTCTCTACCTCTGCAGAACAAATCATCTTGCCTTAGTTGCTCCCATAGACTTATACTTAACTGCAATGGCTTTGTTGAGATATAGTTAATATACCACACATTTCAACCACTTAAGATGTCCAATTCAATTCTCTTTAGTAAATTCCCACTAAACTACAACTGCCTGTTCAATTTTAAAATTCTGTTATTACCCATTAAAAAATTCCGCAAGCGATCAGTAATTTCTTTATTTCTTCCAGTCACTTCAATTCCTAGTAGTTGGTAATCTACATTCTATTTTTATGGGTTTGCCTGTTCTGCACATTTCATATAAGTACAATCATGGAGCACATGGTCTTATGCCTTGTCTCTCTCACTTAGCCCAATGTTCTCCAGACTCACTCATATTAAAGCATGCACCCATATTTCCTTTCTCTCTACTGACAAATGATGTTCTTTGGCATGGATGTACCACATTTCATTTATCCATTTATCATGTCATATAAATCAGGATTGGTTTTAATGGACCTGTGAAATTAGCAGATGATAACTATGGTCTTATGTTCTTAATTCTTAGTATCTATTTCTTTGTGTGTGTGTGTGTGTGTGTGTGTGTGTGTGTGTGTGTGTATTTTTACATGCAGGTAGTATATAAGTACCTGTGCATGTGGGTTCAACTGTTAGTGTGCATGGATGCAAAAGTCAAAGGAGGGCGTCAGCTTTCCTGCTCTATCTTTCTCTACCTTATTCCCTTGAGACAGGGTCTCTTACTGTACCTGGACTTTATATCACCACCCATACACTCACACTGAGCTACCTAGCCAGAAAGCCTCAGGATCTTCCTGTTTTCTCCATCTACCCAGCATTGGAGTTACAGGTCCCCACAGCCATTTTTGGCTTTTAACTGGGTGCTGGGGGGTCTGGACCTGGGTCCTCATGCTTACACAGAAGGAGCTTTAACCCACCAAGCCATCTCCCCAGCCTGGTTCCTACTTCTTAGACTAGGGAGGAAAGTTCTTTAAGGCCAATGTTATATCTCCTATTTGCTCCTCATTGTGGTCCCATCAACCAACAGATATTAACTGAATAAGAAGTATGCAAAGGCAGGAAGAAAAGGAGAAGGGGAAAAGGAAAGAAAAGAGGGGATGAAAGAAGAAAAGGAAGGAAGGAAAGAGAAAAGGAGGGAGGAAGGGAGAACTGAAGGGGCATGAATCAAAAGGTTGGAGCAATGAAATAGGGGTGACTTTTGTTCTCAATGTGGAGATTTTCTTCTTCAAACATTCGGGAACCTTTCCTTTCTAATTGCCCCACCATTCTGCATCTCCACCTTGGGATATAATACTTTGGGCATCAGCTTAGACAATATCCGTAAAGCCTGACTTTGTAGTCATGTCACTTCACGCAATGAAAAGGTCCAAGGAAAGATGCACCCCACCTTGCCATGTGCAGAAAGCAGCGTTTCCATCCCATCTCTACCAACTAAACAGGTACATGCAAGGAAGCCAGCATATGCATCCCCAAATACCTCCTACACAACACATGTGCTCCACAGTGTCCCAGCTCTCACTCCAAAAGTGTGAGAAGCCTTTTAAATAACAGCCCTCTCAGGCTGCAAGTGGTGGGAGTGGAAAGAAAGCACAATTCAAGTGCCCGGCTGCTGGCTGGCTGGCCCTGCTGCTCAGACACTTCTAACTCTCCTCTTTTCTCTGAGGTTAAAGGTAAATGTGGCCAACTTTGGAGAATCACCACAGCCTGCTGTGCTGAAAGACGTGTGAAAAGCAAAACCTTTGCCAGGAGAAAAGAGGAAACAGACTGTCCGGAGCAGTCCCTGCTGGGAAAAGCAGTCTGCGCGTGAATGGCACTTGCCTGCTGCTAAATGAAGAAAGAATGTTTCGCTCTTCGTTTCATCCAGTGAAGTAGCGACACTTCATCCTTATAATGCAGACTATGGCACCTCACTATGTGTAAGCGAGACTTGGAATTAGCTTCAGTGATACCTAAGTGTTCGTGTGTGCTCGCTCCTTCCGTGGCAGGCATAGGGCTAATCGGATCTCCTGCAGTGGCCTCACAGTGTGCTATGGAGTAGGTTTAACAATTAACTTCTCTTGGTAAATGAAGAAACAGAAAGCTAGAATTGTGGGCTTTAATCTTTCTAACAATTCAAGGTAGAGCTAAGATTTGACCCATGGGTACCTTAGTTTGAGTTTGTATTGCTACAATGAAACTCCATGACCAAAAGGCAACTTTGGGAGAAAGAGGTTTTGGGGGGCATACACTTCCACAGCACTGTTCATCACTGAGTGAGTCAGGACAGGAACTCAAACAGGAAGGGATCCTGGAGACAGGAGCTAATGTAGAGGCCATGGAGAGCTGCTACGTACTGGCTTGCTCCACGTGGCTTGCTCAGTCTACTTTCTTAAGGAATTCAGAACCACCAGCCCATAATAGGCTGCGCCATCCAACATTGATCACTAATTGAGATGATGCCTTACCGCTGGATCTCATGGAGGCATGTCCTCAATTGAGGCTCCTTCCTCTCTTAAGACTCTAGCTTATTTCAAGTTGACACAAAACCAGCCAGTACAATGGGTAAATGTCATGCTTCATCTTCTTGTGTTCTAGGTTGATGGGTTGTGGTGAAGATCATTGAATCCAGAGCCTCGTGTATACATAATAAGCACTTTGACACTGAGCTGAACCTCCAGACCAGTACTCTATGTTTTTAATTATCGGGCTAGGCACTTGCTTGTCAAAGGAATGTCCTCCAGTACAGGCCTTGCTCCTCATCAGGTGTACAGACAATGAGCAACTCATTTAGTGGCTGTGGACCTCCACTTTTTTATTTGTAAAGTAAGAGGATTAATGTATATTTGGCCACACAGGAATATGAACAGCAGTCTGACATACTGTGATATCAATTGTACTAAGCAATATAAAGTTACAGAAACATTGGGGAGATTTCGTGTAAATGGCTATTGTCATATATAAAGTTTTTAACTAATTAATAATCTGTAATCTGCCCATAATAATAATTTGGCATTGATGCATTTCTATGGGAGAGTTCATAGTCAAAATCTAGTGGGAAATAGATAGTATCATGGAGGTGGTTGTATAATTCTGGTTATTTCATTTTAGCTAATCCTTATCATTTCATCCATCAATTTTACTGCTCTCTGTTTGAGCAATATTGTGCAATTGTATTTTCTGGTCCATTGACGTTTAAGGATACTGTCAAGCTATGACAAGAGAAGTCAAGTACCAGGTTTATTGGATATATAATTGAACTACGTGGCCTACATCCATTTAAAGTCAGAAAGAGGCAGTGGAGTTGTCTGTGGATGCCAGTGAGAGTGAATCGCTGGCTGGTCTACACATCTTTGTGGAGCTCAAAAAATACTGCATGACTTCTCCGAATCTCATGCATTGCTGTATGGGACAGAGGCAAACCAACGTATTTTTTTTGTCTTAGGAGAGTAACTGAGTGTATTTCATGCTCTATGTTATTGGGTCCTATGTGATGGAAAGAATATTTGCATCTTACCATATCTCTTGTATCATTTTCCTCCTCTCCCTTTGGCTCACCCCAGCACCTGATAGCCATTCTTCAATGCATCTTAGAGATTCACTTAAATATATATCACAAGATGCTACATCACACTGAAATGCCAACTCTGTACAAAAGAGGTATATGTAGTGAATCACTGGGAGTTAACTAAGTAGAATAAAGGCAACTGTCCTCTTTCTTCTATGTAATTATATCTACTGGTCATCTGTCACAGTTTTCATCAACCTGACAGAAACCTAGATGTACTCAGTTAAGGAATTATCTCCATCATATTGGCCTTCCCTGAGCTGCTGAGTTGGGTTGTATAAGTAAGGATGCTGGGAAAGCCATGGGGAACAAGCCAATGAACAACACTTTTCCACAGTCCCTGCTTGCGTTCTTCCCTAGACTTCCTGCCTTTGGCTACCCTTAGTGATGGGTTAAGTCCTTTCCTCCTGAGTTGCTTTTGGTCAGTGTTTTGTCGCTGTAATAGAAAGCAAATGAGCACACCATGCCTACATCATTTTTAAGTTAGGACGAGAATCAACTTGAGATCCTGGTACATTTTCTAACCAAGACTGTGATACAGTAAGACACTGTCACGATAGCATGTATTGCCTTAATTATCCCAGGTGACAAATGTCTACATTCTTGTGTAATGTAAAATGGGATACAGATAACCATAAGAAATGAGAGAACAGAAAGGAGAAGTTGTGAAATCCTGTCAGAAGAGTCACAAGGTGAGTAACAGCCAAGCCCCTATTTGGAAGTCACTATTAAATTGCATTATTAATAGCAAAAATAAAACTCACCTCATTGCCCGTGGGCTTATGCATATAAATTAGTCTAGCCTTAGCATGATCAATTCGAGATGATGAATCTTTATGTACACTTCCCCAATATATGGCTCACAGAGCCAAGCTAACATTCTCAGGCTACATTATCAGCTAATGTCCTTTATTGAGCATAAAGTTAACTTCAGCTGTCCCACTGTTTGATCTCTCTCCTTTGAGGAACAAGAGATGACATCTCTAAGACTAAGAACCCAGGTATCAGAAGATATTGAAAATACCCAGACCATCTGGAAACCAGGCCCCCAGCCTTAGCTGTGCCATGTTACGATCACTAGAACATGTTAGACCCCAATGTCCAGGTGTGCGCTGGGACACCAGCTACTATCCTAAATGTAGAGTGTTCTGTAATGGGGGAGAAAAGGTAGCACAAGTAGACAACCCAGCAAGCCTACTGAGAGATAATTAACCCTGGGCTTGGATTGCTGCAGCTAGCTACTAATGTTCCCTTGTTCTCCAACCTCCAGCCGAAATGTGCTTGGCTCAGCACCTATTTGAATTTTCCCCACGACTTCCATCCCTGCCAGAATAAAATCTTGATGTTCCTATAAAATATGTAAAGCTCTCTATGGTCTACCCTACCTGTTTCACAGACTACACCTTCTTCCTTCCTCTCCCTCTTTCTCACCTGTGAACCCCTCAGTTTCACTATCAAGATACCAATCTCTCTTTTTTTTTTTTTTATACCTCTCTTTCCTCATAGCTCCCAATTCTCATTGCTGGGCAAATGCTCACCTAAGTCTCAGTCTGAATTCAGATTTTCCTTTCTAAGATTGTACCTGAGCAATCCCTGTCCCATTCTCCACAAAGAACTGACATGCTATCCTGTCCTATTCTTTTCACGGCAGCCAGCCAGGAAACTATGTACATCTTCTCCCAAAACTCTTCCTAGAGTCTAGCATAGTGTTCAGTATTGTACAAACTCTAAATGAAAATTTACTGGTTGGATGTTTGACTTGGACATGCAGGTATATTTTGTCCCAAGTTGACACCTGTCTTCGTGAAGGAGACAAATAGGAGCTGCATCTCTATTCATAGGTTCAGAAGATTTCTGCCATAATGGAGAATAGGGAGCCTCTTGTTTTATTTGAGTCCCCTCAAGTCCACCTTGTGACCCCTTTATTACATCTCTAGGTGTTTGCTGCCTGCCAGGTCATATCTTTTCTTCTCCCTAAATTCATATGTCAGTAAGTGTTGGAATCCCTAATTCTATCTGGAGGAAAAATCATTCCTCAGCATTTAGGTTGAAAACACATAATCAAAAGATATGTTAATTACTCTGCCTGCATAGTTTAGGGCACCAGCCAGCTGGTGAAGCCTGAGGTCACTCAGAAGTAGCTCTCTTGTGATTTTACATTAGCCTCAGAGCACCTAGCAAAGCCAAGTGCATCACCTGTGTTCTGCACAAGATAAACTGTGGGCCAGTCAGGCACGACTTACCTAGGGAAAACATCCTTATTCTAGTCATTACTCCAAGCAGTGAATGTGGCTACTCAGCTAGGTATGAGTGCCCTCATCTTGACAGTTATTTTTTTTTCCTCCCAAAATTGCCTGATTAAAATTAGGCATATTCAGTGCAACTTAAAACAATCACAGACAACGATCTCACATGTCAATGTTTTTCAGCCACAGACACAGCTCTGTTTTTGAGTGGTGAAATACACTTTGGGTAATTTTTTTTTTACATTCAGATCGTTATAGTTAAGGACATAGTCTCTTGCACGGAAAAGCGGGATTCGGATTCCAGCTCTTCCACTTCATGGCAGGGAAAGACTTGCACAGCCCTCTATGTCTCAGAGTGTTTCCTTACCTGTAAAATAGTGGTCACAACAGAGTTTCCACTGCTGTGCTTAAAATTAAAGATGTCATTCTGTGCAGAGTATATACAGAGACCGTCCTGTGGAGTGTGTTACAACTATTCCCACCTAAGATGCTTATATTACAGTCTCCACGAGGCTCATACTAAACACAAAATAAATAAAATCATCTTATCCCTAACTGAAAGTGGTTTGGTTGATCACATCTGCAGAAGAATCATTTTTTATCTAATTATATGTATTCCTTGACAATTTCATACAGAAGAATCATTTCTTATTTAATTATATGTATTCCTTGGTAATTTCATACATACATATAGTGCATTCTGGTAACACCCACCCCCAGTCCTTGTGTTGCCCTCTCATTTTTGCTAACCTCCTGTTTTCTTGTTGTTTTGTTTTGTTTTGTGACCCATTGAGTATAGCCAAGAATATTCATGCACACATGTTTCTGGAGCTGTCCATACCGAGGGCCATTTTTATGATTTCATAATTCCAACAGCTACATCATGCACAAAAATAATGTGTCACTTCCCTTCTCCCATCTCTCTGTTCCCATATACTTTTTTGGGGAGGGGGTCATGTTATTAAAATTTTTTAATTAATTTATTCAGATTATGTCTCAATTGTTATCCCCTTGCTTGTTTCCTCATGTTTCTTCCTCCCTCTTTCACCCTATTCCCCTCCCCTTGGTCTGTGACAGATGGGGATCTCCTCCCACACCATATGGTCAGAGACTATCAAGTCTCATCTTGGTAGCCTTCCTATTCTTTCTCTGAGTGCTGCGACGCTTCCCCACCAAGGGGAAACGGTCAAATATGGGGCACCAGAGTTCATGTCAGAGTCAGTCCCCACTCTCCACACAACTGTGGAGAATGTCTTGTCCCTTGGCTAAATCTGACTAGGGGTTCAATATTTACTGCATATATTGTCCTTGGTTGGTGCAGTAATTTAAGTAGACACCCCTGGGTCCAGATCTGTCCATCATGATGTTCTTCTTGTAGGTTTCTAGGATCCTCTGGATCCTTCTATTTCCCCATTCTCCAATACTTCTCTCACCTTGAGTCCCAATAGGAGGTCCTCACAACTATCCCCATCTCCTAGTAAGTGAAGACTTTCAGGGTACATCCCTGTTGGGCTAGTGTCCAGTTATAAGTGAGTATATACTATGTGAGTCTTCCTGAGTCTGGATTAACTGACCCAATATGACCATTTCTAGTTCCATCCATTTGCCCACAAATTTTGGGATTTCCTTGTTTTTAATAGCTGAGTAGTATTCCATAGCGTAAACGTACCACAGTTTCTTTATCCATTCTTCGATTGAAGGACATTTAAGTTGTTTCCAGGTTCTGACTATTACGAATAAGACTGCTATGAACATGGTTGAGCACATGTCCTTGTTGTATGGTGGAGCATCTTCTGGGTGTATTCCAAGGAGTGGTGCAGCAGCTGGGTCTTGAGGAAGCCCTATTTCCAATATTCTGAGAAAGTGCCAAATAGATTTCCTAAGTGGTTGTACAAGTTTGCACTTCCACCAGCAATGAAGGAGTGTTCCCCTTTCTCCACATCCTAGCCAGCATGTGCTGTTACTTGAGTTTTTTATCTTGGCAATTCAGATGGGTATAAGATGGAATATCAGGGTCATTTTGATTTGTATTTCTCTGATGACTAAGGATGCTGAGCATTTCTTTAAATGTTTCTCAGCCATTTGATATTCCTCTGTTGAGAATTCTCTGTTTAATTCTGAGCTCCATTTCTTGATTGGGTTATTGGGTTTGGTGGTGTTTAATTTCTTAAGTTCTTTATATATTTTGGATATTAGACCTTTGTCAGATTTAGGGTTTGTGAAGATCTTTTCCTAATCTGTAAGCTGTCACTTTGTTCTTTTTACAGTGTCTTCTGCCTTACAGAAACTTCTCAGCCTCATGAGGTCCCATTTATTAATTGTTGACCTTAAGGCTTGGGCTGTTCAGGAAGTTGTCTCTATGCCAGTGAGTCCCAGGTTCTTCCCTACTTTTTCCTCTAACAGATTTAATGTCTCTGGTTTTATGTTGAAGTCTTTAATCCATAGGGACTTGAGTTTTGTGCATGGTGATAAATATGGGTCTGCTTGCATTTTTCTACATGTAGACATCCAGTTAGACCAACACCATTTGTTGAAGATGCTATTCTTTTTCCATTGAATAGATTTGGCTTCCTTGTCAAAAATCAAGTGTCCATATGTGTGCGGATTTATTCTTCATCTTCAATTCTATTCCATTGATCAACCATCCTATTGCTGTGCCAGTACCATGCTGTTTTAATTACTGTTGCTCTATAGTACAGCTTGTGATCAAGTATGGAGATTCTTCTTGAGGATCTTTTATTGTACAGAATAGTTTTAGCTATTCTGGGTTTTTTGTTTTTCCATATGAAGTTGAAAATTGATCTTTCAATGTCTTTAAAAATATTCTGTGGGTAGTTTGAAAAGGATTACTTGAATCTGTACATTGCTGTTGGTAAGATGGGCATTTTTACCATGTTAATTCTTCCAATCCACAAACAAGGGAGATCTTTCCATTTTCTGATGTCATCTTCAATCTCCTTCTTCAGAGACTTGAAGATTTTTCGAACAAGTCTTTTACTTGCTTGGTTAGAGTTACTCCTAGATATTTTATCTTGCCTGTGGCTATTGTGAAGGGTGTACTTTCCCTAATATTTTACTCTAAATAATTGTCATTTCTATAAAGGAAGGCTATTGACTTTTTTGAGTTAATTTTGTATCCAGCCAATTTGCTGAAGGTGTTTATCAGTTGTAGGAGTTCTCTGTTGGAATTTTGGGGGTCACTTATGTACACTATCATATCATCTGCAAATAGGGATAATTTGACTTCCTCCTTTCCCATTTGGATCCCCTTGATCTTCTTTTGTTGTCTTATTGCTCTAGCTAGAACTTCAAGAACTATATTAAAGAGAGATGGAGATAGTGGGCCACCTTGCCTGGTCCCTGATTTTAGAGAAATTTCCTTGAATATCTCTCCATTTAATTTGATGTTGGTTATTGGCTTGCTGTATATAGCCTTTATTATGTTTAGATATGTGCCTTGAATCCCTGATCTCTCCAAAACTTTAAACATAAACAGGTGTTGGATTTTGTCAAATGCTTTTTCTGCATCTAAGGAGATGATCGTGTTTTTTTTCTTTCAGTTTGTTTATTTGATGGATTTCCATATAATAACCATCCTTGCATGCCTGGACTGAAGCCTACCTGGTCATGGTGAATGATATCTTTGATGTGTTCTTATATTTGGTTTGCAAGTATTTTATTGAGTATTTTTGCATCAATGTTCATAAGAGCAATTGGTCTGAAATTCTCTTTCTTTGTGGGGTTTAGGTACCAATGTGACTGTGGCCTCATAGGAGTTTGGTAATGTTCCATCCTCCTCTCATATTCTTTCTGACTCTTTTTAGCTGTGTTTCCTGAACCTTGTTTTGCTGAAGGCTGAGCAGTCAACAGTCTTGTTCTCAGCACCTGAAATCCTCTGTATTTGCCACCATTAACTGCAGAAGAATGTATCTCTAATCAAAACTGAGACTAGCATAGATTCCTCTAACTTTTTATTTGTGAGTGTGCAACTGTGCATGCACATGGAAGTCAAAATACAACTTGAAGGGTTAAGTTCTTTCTACCTTACAGGTCTCAGGGACCAAATTCAAGATTTCAAGGTTAGAGATAAGCCCTGGAACCACTGAGCCATCTCATTGACCCTACACATAGATATTTAAATAGCATTATAACACTACTCCATTTTGTACAGCGACAGTAGTAAGTTCCCCCTAGGGCTCATGACCTCCCCATCCATGGGCTTTTTGATCAGGCTTATAGGACCAAGCATGAGGCCCCTTCTGCAGAGCAGGCTTCAAATCCAATTAGAAAGCAACTGCTTATGGTATTTTGAGAGGCACCCTGGAACTCATAGGGAGGCATCCCATGCCCAGCACAGGGATATGTGTTTCATCACTAATGCCCTCTGAAAATACTTATAAAGTAGTACGTTTTCCTATGTCTTCTTCATGCATCTTTAGTGTCTGTCACCCTTCCCCCCTCCTCTCCTCTGCCCTGTCCATGCTTCTCCCTCCAGTTAATCCTTACCACTCCCTGTATTCCCCTCTCCTGCTGTCATTTGCCCTATCTGCTACTATTTGCCTTCCTTCCTGCCTCTCACTGCCCTCTCCATGGACTCATTCCTCTCTCCACACCTACTTCCCTGTCTTCATCTGCTTCTGATGTCGATTTTAGTCCCCTTCTGAGTGAGATTCAAGCATGCTCCCTTGGGTCCTGCTTGTTACTTAGCTTCTTTGGGTCTGTGGATTGTAGTATGGTTATCCTGTACTATATGGCTGATATCCACTTGTAAGTGAGTACCACGTGTCTTTCTGGGTATTGGTTACCTCACTCAGGGTGAGCTTCTCTAGTTCCATCCATTTGGCTGCAAATTACATAAATTTCTTGTTTTTAAGAGCTGAATAAGATTTCATCGTGTAACTATATCACATTTTCTTTATCCATTCTTCAGTGAAGGGACATCTAGATTGTTTTCACTTTCTGGCTGTTATGAATAAAGCTTCTATGAACATAGTTGAGCAAATATCCTTGTTGTATGGTGAAGGATTTGGGGGTATATGCCCAGGAGTAGGATAGCTGGGTCTTGAGGTAGCACTATTCCAATTTTCTAAGAAAGTGCCAGATTGATTTCCGAAGATATTGTACAAGTTAACACTCCCACCAGCAATGAAATAGTGTTCATCTTTCTCCACATCCTTGCCAGAATGTGGTATCACTTGAGTTTTTTTATCTTAGCTATTCTGATGGGTGTAGTGACCTGAAGATAAACAGATAATTCTCAACACAGGGATCTCTAATGGCTGAGAAGCACTTAAAGAAATGTTCAACATCTTTAGCAATTAGGGAAAACACTCAAAACTCTAAGATTCCATCTTACACCCATCAGAATAGCTAAGATAATAAAAACTCAAGTGATACCACATTCTGGGTCCTGGAAAACTACAGGCGAGTCTGGGCCCTGGGGTCCTCCGCAAACTGTGGCAACAGCCAAGGAAAAAATAGGCAGTAAACCTTGAACCCCTACCCGGACTAGCCGATGGACATTCTCCACTGTTGAGTGGAGAAGGAGATCTAACTTTCACACAAACTCTGGTGCCCCAAATTTGAACATGTCCCTTGGATGGAGATGCCTGGTGGCACTCAGAGGAAAGATAATAGGTCACCAAGGTGAGACTTGATACTGTATGAGCATATTCAGGGGGAGGAGGTCCCCCTCAGACACAGACTTAGGGGAGGGGAGGGGAGTAGGGGGGAAGTGGGAGGAAGGGAGGAATGGGAGGATACATGGGATGGGCTAACAACTGAGATGTAATATGAATAAATTAATAAAAATGTATAAAAAAAAGAAAAAAAAGAAAATTTCATGATCTTTAAAAAAAAAGAAAGAAAGAAAAAGAGAATTATCTGTTTAGCTCTGTACCCCATTTCTCAATTGAATTATTTGGTTTGTTGGTGTTTAATTTCTTGAGTTCTTCACATATTTTAGATATTAGCTCTCTGTCAGATGAAGGGTTTGTGAAGATCTTTTCCAGTCTGTAGTCTGCCATTTTGTTCTGTTGACAGTTTCTTTTGCTTTACACAAGCCCTTCAGTTTTATGAGGTCCCATTGATTAACTGTTGATCTTAGAGCCTGAGCTGTTGGTGTTCAGTTCAGGAAGTTGTCTCCAGGATCAGTGTATTCTCTGCTTTTTTTTCTATTAGATTTAGTGTACTTGGTTTTATGTTGAGGTCTTTGAATCACTTGGACTTGTTTTGTACAAGGTGATAATTATGAATTTATTTGCATTTTTCTACATGTAGACATCCAATTAGATCGGCACCGTTTGTTGACGTTGCTTTCTTTTTTCTATTGTATGCTTTTGGCTTCTTTGTTAAATATCAAGTGTGCATAGGAGTGCGAGTTTATGTCTGGGTTTTCAGTTCAATTTCATTGACCAACCTATCTGGTTATATGCCAATACTATGCCATTTTTATTACTATTGCTTTGTAGTACAACTTGAAGTCAGTCATGGTGTCACCTCTAGAAGTTCTTTTATTATACAGGATAGTTTTATTTATCCTGAGGTTTTTTGGTTTGGTTTGGTTTGGTTTTGGCTTTCCATATGAAATTCAAAATTGCTCATTCAAGGCATATAAGAATTATGTTAGAATTTTGATGGGAATTGCATTGAATCTGTTGATTGTTTTTTATGAGATGGCCATTTTTACTTTGTTGGGCCATCTTTCCACCTTCTGATATCTTCCTCAGTTTCTTTCTTCAGAGATTTGAAGTTCTTATCATACAAGTCTTTCACTTGCTTGGTTAGTTACACCAAGATATTTTATGTTATATATGGCTATTGTGAAAAGGGATGTTTGGCTGATTTCTTTTTCAGCTAGTTTATCATTTGTATAAAAGAGGGTTGCTGATATTTTTTTATTTAATTTTGTATCCAGCCACTTTTCTGAAAGTGTTTATCAGCTGTAAGAGTTCTCTGGTAGAATTTTGGATACTACCAAATCATCTGGGAATAAAGATATTTTTACTTCTTCCTTTCCCATATGTATCCCCTGATCTCCTTTTGTTGTCTTATTGTAGTGTCTTGAATTTCAAGTATATTGAAGAGATATGGGGAGAGAATGGGCAGCTTTGTCTTGCCCCTGATTTTAGTGGAATTGCTTTGAGTTTCTCCCCCATTTAATTTGCTGGCTACTGGCTTGCTGTATATTGCCTTTATTGTGTTTACGTATGTGCCTTGTATCCCTGATATCTCCAAGACTTTTAACATGAAGGGGTGTTGGATTTTGTCAAAGGTTTTTAGTCATCTAAAAAGATGATCATGTGGTTTTTGTCTTTTAATTCGTTTATATGATGGATTACATTGATGGATTTTTGTATGTTGAACCACCCCTGAATACCTGTGATGAAGCCTACTTGGTCATGGTGGATAGATGATTGTGATGCGTTATTGGATTATTTTTCCAAGTATTTTATTCAGTATTTATTCATTCATGTTCAGGAGGGAGAGTGGTATGAAATTCTTTTTCTTTGTTGGGTCTTTGTCTGGTTAAGGTATCAGAGTACTTGTGGCCTCATAGCATGAGTTTGGCAATATTCTTTCTGTCTCTGTTTTGTGAATAGTTTGAGGAGTATTGGTATTAGCTCTTCCTTGAAAGTCTAGTAGAATTCTGTGCTGAAACCATCTGGCCCTGGCTTTATTTGGTTGGGATACTTTTAATGACTGTTTCTATTTTCTTAGGCGTTATAGGACTGTTTAAACTGTTTACTTGATTTTGATTTAAGTTGGTAAATGCTATCTCTGAAGAAATTATCCATTTTATTTAGACTTTTCAATTTTGTAGAATACGGGTTCTTGAACTGCTAGGTCCCTCTTTTCATTTTTGATTTTGTTAATTTCTATACTGTCTCTCTGACTTTTAGTTAGTTTAAATCAGGGTTCATCTATCTTGTTGATTTTCTCAGAGAACCAGCTCTTGCTTTTCTTCATTCTCTGTATCATTCTCCTTGTTTCTAATTTATTGATTTCAGCCCTGAGTTTTATTATTTCCTGCCATCTACTCCTCTTGGGTTTGTTTGTTTCTTTCTGTTCTAGAGCTTTCAGATGTGCTCTTAAATTGTTAGAAAGAGATTGCTCCAATTTCTTTATTAAGGCACTTAGTGTTACAGACTTTCCTCTGAATGTTCCTTTCATTGTGTCCCATAAGTTTGGGTATATTGTTCCTTCATTTTCATTGAATTCTAGAAAGTCTTTGGTTTCTTTCTTTATTTCCTCTCTTAACAATAGTCACTGAGCAGAAAGTTGTTCATTTTCCATGCGTTCATAAGCTTTCTGATGTTCCTGTTGTTAGAGTTCAGTTTTAATCCATGGTGGTCTGATAAAATGAAATGTGTTACTTCAATTTTCTTGTATCTGTTGAGGCTTGCTCACAAAGCAACTATGTAGTCAATTTTGGAAAAAGTTCCATGAGATGCTGAGAAGAAGTTATATTCTTTTGTGTTCGGATGGAATGTTCTGTAGATAGGTTAAGTCCAATTGATTCATAATGTCCTTTAGTTTCATAATTTCTCTGTTTAGTTTCTGTTTTGATGACCTGCCCAATGTTCAGAGAGTTGTTGAAGTCTCCTACTATCAGTCTGTGGGATTCAATGTGTGACTTAAGCTTTAATAATGTTTCTTTTACAAATGTGGGTGCCTTTCTATTTGGAGCATAGATGTTCAGAATTGAGATGTCATCTTGGTGGATTTTTCCTTTGATGAGTTTGAACTGTCCTTATGTCCTTTGATTAATTTTGTTTGGAAGTCTATTTTCTTAGATATTAGAATGGCTAGTCCAGCTTGCTTCTTGGAAAACCTTTTCTAGCCCTTTACTCTCAGGCAATGTCTTTCTTTGTTGGTGATATGTGTTTCTTATATGCAGTACAATGATAGATTCTGTTTTTGCATGCATTCCTTTACCTTGTGCCATTTTATTGGGAATTGAGTCCATTGATGTTGAGGGATATTAATGACCTATGATTGTTAATTTCTGTATATTTGATATTGGTGGTGTTAGTGTGTGAGTGTGTGCATGCAGTTAACCTCCTTTGGCCAGAGTTTTCCTTCTAGTATTTTCTGTAGGGCTAGATTTTAAGGTAGATATTGCTTAAACTGGTTTTGTCATGAAATATCTTGTTTTTCCTATCTATAATAATTGAGAATCTTGCTGGGTGTAGTAGTATAATTCAATGGTATGCCCAGTCAGGAGCCAAGGATGCTGTAAAGCCTTCATACACTGACCTGAGTAAACCTTATGTGTTTGAACTTCTCCCCATAAGTGATGTCACAGCTGAAAGGTGCAGGAATCACTATTAGAGATCTCCCCATGAATCTGTGCATCTAGGCATCTTACCAGTAATCCTTGTGTGAATAGAAAAGGAAAGAAAACTCAGACATCACTGACTCTAACCTTCTACGGCTGCTAACAAGAAAGCTCATGTCCACAGAATACTTGTAGCATCTTTCTAACCCACTATCCATTGCTTCTCAACAACCCGTAGAAAGAAATTGTGAGAAAGAAAGAGATAAGGAAGGAACTAATTTTATATTTTATACCACATACTCCACGCATATACTACTCAGTCTTAGGCATCAGGTACCATAAAGGATGAGTCCTCCTCAGGCACAGTCTAGTAGAGAGCATCATATTAGTATTATAAATGAACATTGAGTCATTGCCCATGGTTGGGTAATTGTGGTCAATAAAAGGAAGGCACCACACTGCGCCAGACAATCAAGGAAACATAGATCTAGCCACATCCCATTTATGATCACAATCAGCTCTACCCTTGGGAGCTTAAGCATGGCCACTTCCTAGTGCCTTGGATCTGGGAGATAAGTGTTTGGAGTGTGATGCATTTGTGACAATGGTTCTGCTTAATGTTGAGAGAATGGTGTTGCTGTAAGCAACAATTCACTTACTTCTAGCCTTCCAGCCCTTGTGGATGAAATGCTTTATATAGACATTTGCTAGCATTAGAGAGAGGATGATGTCAATTTGACTTTCCCCTCTTCATGCATCTACAGTTAGCATCTGCTGACAGAGCAAAATACCCATGGAAAGAGAGTCATAAAATTTAGCTCTAATTTTGCAGGAGATACTAAAATATATCTTTGGGGCAATACAGAATCTAGTCTTAACAGTGCTTCCATAACATCATCAATAGTAAGATTTGGCTTTTCTGTAGCACTTCACAAAGGCATAATACTTTATAACCAATTTTATTATCTCCCCTTTCTGGATTTACATTATAATAAGGTACACCAGGCAAACTTCACAAATAGCCCAATCATGTCTTCCTTTTCAGATGCACCCTAACTGTAAAGCATCATTTCCATTTCCTTGATTCCCTAGTAATTAACTCGGATTTCTCCTTAGCTGACTCAGTTACTCTGTGGATAAAAACTCTTTGAAGATAAGTTTTTCAGGCCCCTGAAGCACCACTGAGTAATTCACTCTGAAATGTGATCTCAGATGAGTAACATTTGGAAGCTTTGTGTTTGTCATACTGGCAGGGAGAGGATTTCTTATGCCGCTTACTTCTGCTTGGGCTCTAAGTGTTATATGTACAAGAAGTTCCCAGTTTCCTCTTGGGATCAGGCCATGTCTTGACCAGCAGCTCACGGATGTCAAGTGCCTTTCTACGTAATTGAATCTACTCTCCCAGTCACCCTCAGAGTCAGCAGCACATCTCCAGTATCACTATTTATTGAATGCTACGGTGTCCTATAGGCATAGGCATATGTATCATACATGTCAATGAGATTATCATGGCCCAAGCAAAGAAATGCAAGCACAATGACACTAAGAAACTCTCTGTGGTGTGTGTGTTTCCTTAAGTCCTGATAGACAGCACATTTCCCTCTGAGCTCCCGCTGACACAGAACAGCATGTACCACAATCCCCGCCTTTCCCTCCACGTGAGAAGTCCCTAGTCCCGAACATATATTCAATATGACTGCTTCAGTCCTAGGTCATGCTAAGGTATGATGACTCAATAGCTCCCAGTCTGCCCAGAAATTGTTCTTCTATTCATACTAGTGACTATATATAGGAGATTATTATCCAGAACTAATCTCTGACAGAATTTTAAGCAATGGAATAAAGTGGCATTAAGATGATTCAGTGAATAAAGTTATGCACATGTTAAAATGAATTGACCTGACAGGTGCCCCCGGGGCACCCAGGTCTATTTAATTTTCCACAAAGTACTTCCTCTTACACCTTCATTCACTCCTTTACCCCACATTGAACCCCTGGATTCTCTAAATAGTGATGATGATGATGATGATGATGATGATGATGATGATGATGGTGGTGATGGTGGTGATGATGATGATGATGATGATGGTGGTGGTGGTGGTGATGGTGGTGATGATGATGATGATGATGATGATGATGATATCCTTCCTACCCACTTTTGTAAGACAGAACCAAAGCCAGTCAGTTACAAGAAGAAGCAAATGCATAACAATGTAAGGGCAGGTGAAATGTACAAAGTTGTCTTTCAGGGGATGCCTTCGTTTTACAAATAGAGTTATTCCCTACTGACTGTAAAAGTAATATATACTCACAAGATATTCAGAAAATGAGAAAATAAAATAATCTATAGACGTAGCTCAAGTTCATGCCCATGTCAATGGCTGTTTGCATTTCCTTCCCGGCAAAGAGGAAAAGCTAGAGTAAATGAGCTCTGGCTAGCAGCATAAACATGAAAGTATTGGTTTCTCAAAATACTTACCCACCAAGGACTTTACGCTCTGGATTTTATGCTTAGCGCTTTATCATAAGCATTTCTCTTATAATTTAAATTCTTCAGAAGTGTGCTCTTCAATGGTTGCACAGTCTCAGAACTGTCTCTTCCCCTGGTGTTAAAGTTTAGATTGTGATCCATGTACCTGCACTTGGACTTTCATCCACGTCTCTGATTACTTGTTTTAGAAAGATTCCTAGATATGAAATTGCCCCCATGTAAAGCACAATTTAACTTTAACATTTCTAGTGTAGCCCCCAAGATTAAAAATGAAAGGTTTCAAGGGTATTACTCACACAAGTCTCACCAGAACCTACACAGACCATGCAGTAGTAGCCTTGCATATAATCATTTTTTCTTGCCTCCCTAGGCAGACAAAAAGCATACTGCCTTTTTTCTTCTCAGTAACAGTCACCTTATTTCTAGCAAGTTTTAAAACTTTTCCCTAATTTCAGAGGTTTTCTTATCCATCCTACTGTAGACCGTCTGTCCTTATGTTTGTCATCTTACTGTAGTGTTGGTGTCTGTTTTGTCTGTTTTGTTTTATTGGCTTCATATGCATTGACATATTTATTGCCCACATTTTTCTGTTTTCCCTTCTGATTTCTTATACCTACTTCATGTTTAGAAAATAATCTCCCACTCTAAAACCACATACATGCATTTATCTTTCCTTCTCGCATTTACGGTCTTGTTTTATGTTAAAATCCTAATTACAGTTTCAGTTTGTTTTTTGTATAGTTGATGTAAGGATATTGCTATTTGCACAGGCAACACATGTGCCTAACACTACACACATACTGAAAGCATGTTTAACCACTGATCTATCTCTCCAACCTCTAGAATCAAGTGGTTCTGACTTGTTTGTTTCTTTACTTATTGCCTATGCTTTCCACTAACTGATAATCAACAAGAGTAGCACCAGAATTACCTTGTACTATCAGAACCTGTAACATTCCTGGAGAATAGTAGACAACCAATACATAGTTATTCAATAACACTAAATTTTTTTAAATCTATCAACAGGTTGATCTTTTCTTACATTTGTACCTGCCTTTTTTTTTTAATTACTGTAACTCAAAAACACATTTTAGTATTTTTAAAATATTTTCATCCTATTCTTTTCCTAACTACGTTGATCATTTACTCCAGATAATCTTTAGAATCTGTTCATCATGTTTCCTGCCTCATTTGTAGCCCATCTTGTGTCCCTTCCATGAGGAAAATACTGATGTTAATTAAAGCCTTTGAGTACACTAGGGGACACCTGGCCCTCTTCAGAATGATAGGAGCATAAAGTAGCTCGATGATCTCTTACTGCCATGGAAAACCACTAACATCAAAGCTTACAGAAGCATGGACTCCTAAGTCTTGAAAGATTAACTTTCTTTAATTTCCATAGAAGAAAATGAGATACATGCTGATTTGACTATAAAAGTATAGCACTAGATTTTTAAAAGAAAGAGGAAAACCAAATATTGACTCCGAAACATAGAAATGAGCACAACAAAGCAAAGTTTCAAGTGTTTTTCTACACTGAAGGGGAGACCATGTCATGGTACAAGGGAAGTGAGAAGTCAGCGATTTTCAGGTAGAGTGGGCGATGAAGAGTGCCAACCTCTGTCATTTGAATGTTAAAGTGAAATTACTACATTCACGGTAGCATTGCCCCATTTGATTTCAGGGCACATTAGCTGACAAAGCACTCAGGCCTCTTTGGTTATACAAACATTCTGGGTTCTTCTCCCCCCCTCCCCCATAGAAGAGTAACAAATATGCCTAACGAAATGGTGGAGAAGCTAAACATGAGGCGCCCTTCCTGGAAACATGTTCCTTACCAGAGCAGTTGAGTTGAAGCATTTTACCCATCCTCAGGTGAGAACCTGACTCCTACACTCAAAACGTCCCCTAGTATTCATGACCTCTGGGATAAAGCACAGTGTTTAGAGTGTCCTTGAGTACCGCTGTGCTACAGTAGAGACCTACTTAGAGTATCAAGGCACTGCTTGACGAACATGCCTCATTTCCACCTTATCCTTCATTCAGTAAAGCTTCCCTGATTATGCTTAGAGATAGTGAAATATCTTCTGAGATATTTCTATCTAGAGAAATGCCCCGTTGAGCTGGCTAAAAGGTGACTCATAAATTAAAGGCAGTGTGAGCTACAATTGCAAAAGACTCAGAACGACTAATCAGCAGAAGATGTATTAAATCCAATGAGTGTCAAGAATGTGTAAACAAGGAGTAGGAAGTGCTTGCACATAATGCCGTGGAGAGACTGCCACAGTGAAACACAAAGCTTGAAAGCTCAAATTGAGCCCAGTGTACAAAGCTTGCTGTGCACATTTAAGAACACAGATGCCTGTAAATCATTGCTTATCTCTGAAAATTTGAAAATCAAGCCATAAAAGTTTCATAAGCTGGTTGTTATAAGTAAAGGATATGAGCAAGGTGTGGGAAATAAAATGGAAGCTATACATGTCTTAATCATGTTTTATAGCTTTAATATAAAAATATGTATTTGGGAAGGAGTGGGAGAGAGGGGAATAACAGAATATGGAAAATATGTAGGGAAAACTAGAAAATGGGTGGGCTTTAATCGAAGAGGAGATGAGGAAGGTCAATAGAGAAGGAGGGGGAAAAGGGGGAGGAGAAGCCTAAGAATGTTTGGAAAATCAATGATATATAGTACACATAAGTATATGAATATACACTTTATATATAGTATATACACTTCATATATAGTATTTACAGACTGTATATATAGTATATGCATATGTGTATATATAAGTATATATATATAAGTATAGCTATGTATATTTATGCCATTTGAACTGGCAATGCTCTACCCCCAGCCAAGAGTCATAGACTATCTAACAAACAAAAAACAAACAAACAAAACCACAACTATAATACCAAGCATGAGAAACTCCTTCTGAGTTGTTAGCTGGGTGAGTCCAATAGATTCCCAAAGCAATACAGGCTACTGCTGTTGCACTTGATTCCAGGTGCTTTCCAGTAAGTCCCTGTAGCTAAAGTGCTACACATTTGGGACACAAGTCCTCGGAAGATTTAAGCTGGATATGCCCTGAAAGCCTCGTCCATGATTTCACAGGAATGGAAGTTGCTATGCAAGCTTCCAAGGAAGGGAAGCAATCAATAACTCTGCCCTACTGTGACACTTCAAAACAATGACCATGGTGGCATAATAGTCCTACAAGTAAAATAGTGGTACTTACATCTTGGTGGTAACCAACTGCTGTCTAATTGGACTAAAGGCCCATACAGCAAGAGGGAAATCATACCTAGCAATGGCAACCTACCCAATCACCTGTGGCTAGTGAGGTCATGGAAACTAGAGGAGCCCCTACTACTACCACTTTCCCAAACAAATACTCTTCCTAATTGCATCCTAAGCAGATAAAAGTAGCTCTTATCTTTCATCAATATGTCTGTTTACAGCAGACAGAGGTAATTATAGAAAACATAATTGATCAAAACATGGCAAACAATTGCTTGTGGGAAGGTCAGCCCTAGTGAATAAATGTACAACACAATTCCAGAATCCAAGGCTCAGGAACCATCACAGAAGAAGGAAAGACTGCAAGATCTAGAGAACCAGGAAGTCTGGTGTGAAATTTTGACTTCTAGAATGACAGAGAAGCTGTACTCTTAACACTTCAACAATATATCTGCCTACACAGGGCCTGAACAATGACAACACCAATAGACATCCTACTGTGGAAGGGAGAAATCTCACAGGGCTCTACCCCCAGAATAAAGAACTACAGCCTAGGGGACTGGAGAGATGGCTCAGCTCCATGGTTAAGAGCACTGGTTGATCTTCCAGAGGACCTGGGTTCAATTCCCAGCATCCACATGGTGGCTTACAGCTGTCTATAAGTAGAGTTCTAGGGGATGTGACACCCTACACCTATGCATAAAGTGAATTTTGAAAAACTGTCCCCAGGGACGAGCCCACTAACAGGTTATCCAATTCCAAGCAGTCAGTCCTGAGACTATATATGTACAGGCAACACTAAGTAATCTCATAAGGTTGCATTTGTATATTTATACATTTCTTTATATAGGTAATGATAGCAATTAAAGAAAAAGAGGCCAGGAATTTGAGAGAGAGCAAGTAGAGAGAACAGAAGGGTTTCGAAGAAGGAAAGGAAAGAAAATGGGAGGAATGAAGCACTTAGATTTAAATTTTTTATTTAAATTTTAATAGTATACTTGAATAATTATAAAATAAAATTTATATAGTAGTAGTACAACATATAAGATTGAAATATGAAACAAAATAAGCTAGTTACGTGATGACAGCGAACAACCATCTAATTAGCCTACCTGAAATAGGCATTCTTACGTCCCACCTTCCCGATAAGAAAATAAAAGTGATTCTCAGTAATCATAGTACTTAAAATAGGGCTGATATTCTCATTCTAAGTCTATTCTGAATATGTATGTCTCATAATTAAGCAAGAAGTAATAATAATAGTATCCCTTGAGAGCTGACACATCCAGAGTAGGAGACAAGAAATGGATTCAAAATTGACAATGTAAAGTAAAAAGCCTATATTCCAGACTATGGTTTGGAGGTATCAGTAAAACCCATGATATGCTTTAACCTTATCAAATATCAGCATTTCATAGGTTTGTCAATGGAGAAGGCATAAAAATGATGATAATCTTAGAAGCAAATTGCATTTGTAATCCCAGAATGCAACTTTGGTTTGTTTGCTTTTTGTTTTGTTCCTTTTTTATTAATTTATTCAGATTACATCTCAGTTGTTATCCTATCACTTGTATCCTCCTGTTCCTCCTTCCCTCCCACTTTCACCCTATTCCCCTCTCCTATGTCTAAGACCAAGGGGGACCTCCTCCCCTACTATATGGTCATAGGCTATCAAGTCTCCTCTTGGAAGCCTGCGTATTCTTTCTTTGAGTGCCACCAAGCCTCCCCACCAAGGGGAGGTGGTCAAATATGGGGCACCAGAGTTCATGTCAGAGTCAGTCCCCACTCTCCACATACCTGTGGAGAATGTCCTGTCCATTGGCTAGATCAGAGTAGGGGTTTGATGTTTACTACTTATATTGTCCTTGGTTAGTGTCATAGTTTGAGCAGATCCCCCTGGGCCCCGTTCCACCCACTTTCTCCATATCTCCTCAATACAATTCTTGAAGTTCTAGCCAGAGCAATAAGACAACAAAAGGAGATCAAAGAGCTCCAAATGGGAAAGGAGGAAGTCAATGTATCCCTATTTGCAGATGACAGAATGCGACTTTGAAATACCATGTCCAATGTGAAGAAGTCAGAGCTACTTGGAGAAACAAAGATGCAGTAGGGAATACACTGAGTAAACCTACAGTATCTTTACTCACAATACCTAAGACAGTCTGCTACATTTGTTTCAAAAAGACTCAGGAGCTGATCTGAACAGACAACTGTGAGCAAAAATTAGGACAATTTGATTGAAAATGCAACAAGTTAAAATATCCAGGAGTTTTCATCTATACATTTAAGAAACTAAAAACTTAAATTAAAAATCATTTTTAATGCTGGGTAACAAGCCTACTAAACTGAAACCAGTTTTTAAAAAGAAAGTGAGAGAAAGAAAACAGAGGAGGAAAAGAAGGAAGAGGAACCCTCCTAATATCATAGATGGTGTGTAGGAGAAGAGTTGGGCGAGAAGGCAATGAAGTCAGATTTGATCAAAACACACTCTATGACTGTATGAAATCCTCAGTAAAAAGTTCTCAATGTTTATGTACAGCAACTTTAATTGTAATTAGCAATATTTCACCGTTGTGTTTTAAACTACAGAAGAGGATTTTAAACTGTTTCCAACATGAAGAAATTACTAATATTTGAGGTAATGGGTATGTTAATTAGCCTAATTTGATCATCGTATATTATGTACAAGTATCTAAATCACAGCATCCTATAAGTATCTATAATTATTATGTATCAATTTTTAATTAAATTTCCAAAAGAAACAAGAAAAGTACCTAGCACCTAATTAGCATCAACGACCCTAATTGAATTTGTTGCAACCAAACTATAGAAGGCAAAAATTCAACTGGCAAGCCTGAAAACTAGCAATACCAGGAAATCACTTCTCAATTGTTAGGTTTGATAACAGTGTTATGATAATGACTTTAAAGAAATGCTTATAGTTGGCCCATAGTACTTCAAGGGTTGTGAAAGGCATTACATGATATGGGATCATTTCAAAGCAATTGATTATATTGGTTAGTGTGGTGGTCTGAATGAAAATGCCCCCAAGACTCATAGGGAGTGGCATTACTGGAGGTCTGGCCTAGGTGAAGTAGGTATGGACTTGTTGGAGGAAGTGTGTCACTGAGGGGTGGTCTTTGATGTTTCAAGAGTTCAAGTCCAGCTTCGGGGTTTATTGTCCCTTCCTGCTGCCTACAGATCCAGACCTCTCTGCTACCTCTCCAGCACCATGGCTGCCTGCATGGCGCCATGCTTCCCACCATGACAATAGTGGACTAATCCTCTGAACTGTCAGCCACCCCCAATTAAATCTTGTCCTTTATAAGAGTTGCCATGGTCATGATGTCTCGTCACAACAATAAACTCCTAAGATAGTTAATGGGGCAGATATGAATCAAGATTGGCTGTGAGATTCTAACTTTTGAAACTTGAAAATATATACATCAAGGCTTACTGTACTATTCTCTCCACTATTCTACGCCTTGGAAATTTTCATAACAAAAGTTGAATCTGTAACTTAAGAATAATTTCCAGAAAAATATGCATCAGTGTACAGTGCTACAAAGCCTAAGTACACCTATCTCCCATGTTGATAATGACACTGAAAGATTTTCTTTTTCTGCCTTCACTATAACTATTCTGAGTTTTCCTTTGAGCCTGGGCCAATCTATCCCATGATTCATGAATAATGAATAACATTAACATAATTTTAGTGATTATAAAATATAGCTCACATTTTTTTGTTTTTCTGTTCTTTCTTGACTTTCATCCCAATTTACTTTGAAGAACATGATCACTTCAAACACTATATTAAGAGGAAATATATTAAGAGGAAATAGGTAAAAATCTCATAGATATATGAGTGAAGATTTTCATCAGTCTATCATAAAATTAAAAGTAGGAAATGACCTTAATCTCAAAATAATGTAGTCACAGTGGGTATTCACATACATTTATTAATAATATGCATGAGTCAAAAAGTCTTTTTAAAATTATAAAAAGTCATCATTATTTCTTAACTATAAAACTTAAAGGTGATTGTCACCAATTAATAGAAAATTTTGAGGGTTTTTACTTTGTGTTTTCTAGTGTTTAAACAATGACCACATATTAATTTAGTGGGCAGCAAAGCATAAGAGCAACAACACACACAGTTCACAGGCAGATACAGTAAGGGACATACTGTCCTGCCAGTCAACCATGTTACTTATTGTCAATTACCTTGAACCATTTATTCCTTGAGCACAGCCTTTCTATGATAGATTAATCAATAGTAGCTCCTCAAGAGAAGTCAAACTGTCTTAAGCCTTTATGTTCAAAATAAAATAAGCTAGGAGTATCAGGTCAGAGTTAGAAGTCATCACAGAAAACAGAAATGACGTTTGAAAACCGACAGCTCCCAGAAGCCACTTCCATTCATTAAAGCGTGTTCTAGTTAACTCACTTAATAACTCAGGGGCCAGACACCGAACTAGGTGCCAGCACTGTAACAGACTAGGCTTTCAGTGTACTCGAACTCTAGTGGAAAACAAGATCTCAGATTACAAAACTTTCCCTGGATCCTTGGGCTGCCCAGCCCTGCTAGTACAAAATGTATGTAGATTCGACCTATCTCTTGTCTATTCCTGCTATAGAGAGTCACATGATGAAGAGTTGTGTGCTAGGGTTAACAATGAGGCCCAGCAATGAAACACTTGCCTAGAATGTTCATGGCTCTGGGTTCCAACACAAGCAACACACACACATACGCACACACACACACACACACACACACACACACACACATGCACGAACACGCACACAACCAAAACAATAATCTAATCAGTAAATAAGCAAATGACCTGAACAGACTCTGTTCAAAACATACAAATAACCAGTTGGTTGTTTCTCTCTTTTTGCAGTTTTTATTGCAACCTCTAGTACTACAAAAGCTAGTCAGGGGGCTGCCGGGTCAGATGCCGATCGGGTTCTTTGGGTCCTGTGTCCAAAGTGCAGAGTGTCTTCAACAATGTGGACTTTCCTTCAGCCACTGGGAGGTAGCCAGTGGAGGCTATAATCATGATACCTCAACAATATAGCTGTCTAAACAGCATTTGAACAATGACAACACTGATAGACATGTAATTGTGGAAGGGGGAAATCTCATGAACCTTGTCTGTAGATAAAGAACTAACAATTGCTGAAAGATTGAGAGTTCACCTCCAGTTGAGTCCTTTGATTTGTTATCCAATTCCAAGTGTCACAGTCCTAACGATCTTTGCATGCCTGGGCCAGAAAAGACTTCCACTCCATCTAGAAACACCCTTGTGGCTCCTGTGCCACCACGGTACTGAGTCAAGGGCAAGGTACTGTGGATTTAACACACAATAAAACAGTGGGTCCTTCGTGCTAAGAGAACGACAGCCTTTATTCAGCGTCCAAAGAGCCTTTTTATAGGTCACAAAGCAGGAATGCCACTTGCAGGTGAAATCTCTCAAGAGGTGATTGTGCACACGAGGGAAAGTCCCAAGGAAGAGAGGGGTGCATTCTCAGAGCAGTAAACATGACTAGCTAACCAATATAAGCACAGACACGGAAGCAGCTAAAAACAGAACATGCAACAGCAAGACAGGCAGGCAGCCCAGTTGGGCCTGGTTCCCACAACCCTATTCTGTGTAACCAGGGGCAGACAATTATCCAAGCTTGGGAACATTCTCTAGTTGTAGAGGGATCAAAAAGACTGCAGGTCTGCGAGAAGTGGGTCTCAGTGCTACAGGGCCCTTCCCGTAAACATGTTCCTCTGTAGAAGGAAGGAAGCTGTGGACTGTGTGGTCTACAAGGCATGGCTCCGGGCTCTCAGATTTGACTGACAATAAATCACATACAGTCGAAGGAAACCCAGGCTAAGCCATCAGATACTCTGAGAGCAGAGCTCACAATCTCTGTAGTACCCCATGGACAAGAGAGCTTGCTCCTTTAATAGAAAGCAGGGCCTCCAAGCATCATGCCCAGTGCATCCTGAGAAGCCAGATGCTTGAACACCTTATTGAATCTACAGAGAACTTCACCCATCTCAACAACTACCTCTTGTGTGTGACTCCTATCCAGTCATTGTGATAGGCTGCCCCTAGGTTCCCTCACTTATGACTGGTACTCATTTCAGTTCCCAGAATACCTCTCTCTAATGCAACATGGCCTCCCACCTGACCACAGTGCTTAGTGCTATGGTGAACAGTATAAGAGGTTTTCTCTCCCAGGCTGGCCTATCATGTAGGAAGAATCTCTGGCAAGCCAAATCCCTACACTGGATTTAAGACTTGCAGGAACTATGGGTTTTCTATGGCTTAAAATTATAATTCTTTATCTCTAGGACTGCTTGAACTCACCCGATCCACCTTGTGATTGACACTTCTTCTTCCTTAGCAGGAAGAAGCAGTATGCTGGGCTTTCCCTTGTGTTTCCTCTGCCTTTCTGTTCTTGTCAGTGATCCCATCACCTCTTTCATGATGCCTAATGTTCCTCCTTCCTTTCTTTCCTCAATACGCAATCATTTTTATCAACTGATGCTTCTCATGCACAAACTTCACAGAGGAAGCATCTAACTTGCTGTCTTAACCCGGAAGTCCTCTGGCTCTGTTTTCTCATGCTGATACACATCATCAGCTTACCTCCATCATATCCCTCTGGGTGATTCAAAGATCAATACAAACAGATGATGCTAATAATTGCACTCTCCTTAGGATCCATTTATCCTTATCTATTTAAAAGTCTTTGGGGTCCTTGCAAAGAACAAAATAAAGACAAGTGGAGGGCAAGACAATATGAAAAAGCAGGAAGACTCACACTGAGATATTTATAAAGCTGATAAATATAACTTGCCCATTTGATTTACTTTGTAATTTCTTTAGGTGACTTTGACTCTTCTTTCTGTTGAGCACTGTTATTATTAGTATACAAAAAAAACCGGGTATTTGTTGTCCTTGATTTGCAGACAGAGAACATACAGTGAAGACAAACTATTTGCAGGTAGCATTTTTACCTGGATGTAAAGCTTCATAACCATGGTTTAGAAGCTTCGTAAACAAAAAGTCATCTAAAATGATGAGAGAATTTTTCCAACTCTAAAGCCAAACCTTTTCCACTTGACAAGTGTGCTCTAATACTGTTCTTCAAACTCTGCAACAAAGGATACTTGCTAAAAGCAAGTCAAAAAAGATAAGTAAATGCAGACAACCCTGCTAGCAACACACACAGGCACACACACAGGTGCATGCATGTATACATAAGTATATGCACACACACTTACCCCACAGACACTCATATACAAACACACACCCACACCCACACACACAGGTACACAGGTGCATGCACACTCACCTTTTACAGACTCATACATATGCACATACACATGTGGGTGTGCATGTATACCCACAAGCACATACCACAGTGAGTATTGCCAGAGCAGGGAGGGGCTTAGTGAATCCAATCAGTTTTAGGGACTTCTTGGAGCTATTTTGAGTTGTTTATCTTCCAGCATAAGGAGAATTCTTACAGAGCGGAATGTTTCAGCCTCTGATGAGACTATTGTACAACAGCACACATGCATGTACATGAGCACAGTCATCCACACATGCATGCACATGTGCATGTGCACACACACACACACACACACACACACACACACACACACACACACACACCATCTCAGTGTAGTTCTCCAAAGCCCAATATCAGAATCCATGTATAAAATGAACCTACTCTTTCTAATCTTAAATAGAGACTTAAGGAAAATACACAGCACAATGCCCTGGACCAGGCAGACACGTGAACAGCTGGAGAGGCAGAAGAAAACTATTTTTTTGTTCTTGGAAAAGAAGCTGCTCCCTGGTGGTGTGTCCTTATTTGAGCCCCAACATTTCCGCCTTGGCAATTAGTCATCTATCACTGTTCTTTAGTCTATTGAGAAGATGAATGGCAAACACTAAATGCAAATTAAGGGCTCCATATGGTCAAAAAGTACTACATACCAGAAAACATATGCACATTAGGGGAGTTAACCTTGCTGAACGTAAGTAATTAGAAACTGGTACTACTACAAGCTCAAATACTAGTATGAAAATTAAGTAGCTAGATTTTGGTGAAAGATTCTTAGGTCTGAGAAAATTCATAACAACATTTCATTAACTACCAACACAACTATAAATAGCATGGAGGTACATAATTAGTCAAGGCATTGATAATTGAATATTAAAAACTACCACTTACAACTAAATGCTGATTTTAATTTATTTTCATTAGAAAGAGTAATACCTCATCTTACCCATCTGTAGGCTTTGACATATCTAATCATCATGCCTAATCAAACATGCTACCGAATTGATTTGGATATTTTGCCAGCAAAGTCCGTGGTGATAGACCTACACTGAATTATCATTAGGATTAATTCTGGGAGAATACCACAGTACTTCACACAATATAAAGTATTTGGTTTGAAGGATCTTCTATTCAATATCTTAGACTGAACAACATAAGTCTATCACCATATGACTTTTCAGCCTACAAAGGCAATTAATGTGTATACATGAAACTATAGCATGCTGCCTGCCACTTTCCCCGTCTCATTCCACCAGACAGGGCATGATTCAGTGCAAGCCAACTCCATTATCAAGGTATCCAATATCAACTAAATACCTATCACTAACAGAAGAAAAGATAAAATGTACCCAACACTCTGGATGGAAATTCACCCAAAACCCTGCATTTAACATGAAACACTTATTCATCAGACAGTTTTTAAAAGATTCACTTTGAGAATACCATTAAGAAACTAGAAGGAGCATGAAAAAATTAATATATGGAGATTCACAGGCTACTTTTAATATGAAAGTAATATTATCAGAATTATATAATAAGTGTACATTGTATATAATAAGAGACCACCCAAGGGGTATTTGGATTTTGAGATGATGTGTACAAAGAAACAATGCCATAAGTTGGATTGATCTAGAATGCTTCATTAAAAATTGAATCTTTAAGCCAATCATGGCAGGACATGCCTGTTATCCAAAAAGGCTGAAGTTAGATCTTGAGTTTAAGACCAGCCTGCACTTCAGACAGCTCACAACAGCCTATAACTCCAGCTCCAGGGGAGTCTAATACCCTTTTCTGACCTTCATGAGCATTTGTACTCATTTGCATACATTCACACACAGACACACAAACACATAAATTAAAATAAATCATTTTTAAGAGATCAGTGACAGATCACAAAGTCCTCAGGAATAATAATAATAATAATAATAATAATAATAATAATAATAATAATAATAATAATAATAATAATATAGATAGAATATATATATAGGTAAAGTGAAAAAGTATTCTGCATCAATTGCAATAACACTCATATTCCTATGTTAATAGTACTGTGCATGATATATCTGAATGAAGCTTGAGGCAGTGTATTGTTTTTAAATTATCTGTATTATCAGTAGGCCCAGTTAGCAATCAATTAAGACACTGACACTTGTTATATTTTTAAATAGTCTTAGTTAACCTGGGGCAGGGCAGACATGAAATCCTCTAAACTATTTTCCATAGTGGGGCAGGTATGCCCTGTGCCATCTGCTTCTACCAATTTCTATCAAGCTACTTCCCACCCATAATCCCAAATACTTGTTAATGTTCTTCATCTGGGCCAGATTCTCCATCCACACAGGCCATGTGTTTCTCCTCCATCTAACCCACGGCAGCCCTTCCTCTCTTCCCTTCAGGTCTCTCTGCTGGTCATTCTTGTAGTGGTCTCTCTTCTCCTTCCCAGGATTCCTCTCTCTCCTTCTTGGGACCCATAGCCACACCTCTATCTCCTCTCCCTGCCCCGGTGGGATGGCTTTTTATTAATCAAAAGGTGGATCACAGAGACAACAATAATTAACATCAAAATTCATTAGAGCATCCCCCCAACACAGTGGGAGAAGAGAATTCTGTAAATAGACTGGTATCTATAAAATCAAAATTTCACCAAAAGAAAATGAGAAAGAAATAAAGCTTGGAAAGAAAGGTTTTGAAATGGAAGTGGAAAAAGTCATTTAATCAATACAATAATATTCTCTAAGTAATGGGTGCTGTTGAATGCTTTGAGTAAAAGCATTACAAGATAAAACATACTACAAAAAAGTGGGCTAGGATAGATTACAGGCAGGCAATCAGATGCCAGTTAAACAAAGCCTTTCCTGACATATAAATGAATGGATATAACCAAAATGTTCTTTCTAAATTGCACCCTAAAATTATAAAAGATTATTATGGAGTAAAATGAAAGAACAAGTAATTTTGCTCCAAATTTGGATTTAACTCACCAAATCCTCATTCAGCATTACTCAGTGTGTGGCACTTTAGCATTTCTTTTATTGTACAAATATTTCATGAGTACTCTGTGGTCTAGGTTCTTCTAGGTTCTGAGGATACAAGGATGAAATAAGTAGGCATGGATTGGTGTCTCATTGAACAACATTCTGGTGTAAAAATATAAAGATTAAATAACAACACACAATTGCAAAAGGTATTGAGTTGTGAAAGTGGGAGTGAAAGTTTATACAAAGAAACTCCAACCAAACCTTTACAAAGCTGATTAACTGGTTAGGAATGTGGAATGGTCAAGCCCCAACTCTATTTAGTTTATCTTGGGTTATCTTGATGTCCCACTAAATAGCTAACCCCTGCCCACCTCTGTGTCTGCCCTCTGTGACTAAGAGGTAAAATCATTTGGAAAGTATTAAATTAGTAAAACCATAATTCCCAACCACATGTCCAAGAATGTCATCAGGCATCCCTAAGATCTACAGCTGAGATGTCTCAGCTTTGCTGTAACTAACCTGCCTATTCAATGTTTCCACCAATAAATTTGGAAAACTGCCTTGTTCTATGACTTTCTTCTTTCTATTGATGAAGTAAGAACTTCATCAAACCTCCAGCAACTCTGTTGCAATATGGAATTTGTAATAGCCTAGATCTGTCTTTTCAGAACAGAATCACTCATCTTTGACTCCGGAATAAACTCTCTTAACTTTAAAAGTGAGAGCTGTACTTTTGCACCGACAAAGAAAACAAACCAGCAGCAGTGATAGAAAACAACAGAAGGGTCCTGTCCATGGAGACTGTGAGAGAAGTTCAATGAAGAGCTGCGCATGATGCTGAGACCAGAAGGCATTATTACAGCCCTGTTTCCACGGCTGGGAACAATCTGTTATCGTATATCTTAAAGGCAATATGATATTCCTCCCCTGTCCTTTCCCAACTCAGAGTTCCAGCCTGCCTTGTGCTTGTTACCCTTCCCCAACTAATGAAGGGCCCAAATAGATCAGGGACAGAAATTGCAGCTGAGGCAGCCATTAGCTCACCGGAGGAGCATCAACACAGAGATGGTAATTGCTGCCATAAATCCAAACCTTAGTTGTAGATATTTATTGACAGGAAATCATATTTCTACCCCTGACGGTTCTATTACCACACATCCATTCAAGGCTGAGGGTTTATTTTTAGCAGCTATATAGTAAAGTGTAGAAGACAGTATAGATTGATATATGCTTGTAGCTCCAGAGAGCCATGATATCTGGTTAAATCAGCAGAAAGAGAAACCTGCTCATTCAATCTTGGCCAACTGGCCCTAATGCCATAGCAAGTGTTTGGGCGGGGGCATAGTGTTAGTGTGGTGGGTTTCTCCTTTGGTTTTGTTTTTAATCTCTATCTTAAGATCTTTGAAATGCATGAGCAACTCAACTGTATACTTTGACCAACAACTTGATGGCTGCTTGAAGGAATTCAGACAGCCACTCCTTTTTCAGTGCTGGATGCTTTCCATCTTGTTGACAGGATCTTTGAGAGCGTACCTGATCCTGCCACCTGGACAATAAGCCCCTTGGGAAGGTGTTTTATTGGTCCTTCAGTGCCATAGCACTTAACATGTTCACAATAAATATGGAAGAAGGTGAGCAAATACATGTATTACTATAATGAAGTTCAGGAAAAAAAAGTTTTTTATAGATAAAAGCAGACATCCTAATTGTACATCAGGACACCTGGTAGCTCTTTTAAAACACAAATACTAGGGTCACATTTCCCAGCTCCTCTGCACCCAAGAATCATAGCAAATTTGAGATACATTTAAGGACTTCTTGTTTTGAAAAATCCTCCCTGGAATTTGATGCATCATAGGTTTCAAAACTTTCAATGTAACAACCAGTTTCAATACTGAAAATCAACTCACACACCAACAGAATATTAAACAACTTCAGGGGCTCACAAAGACATTTTTAAAGTTTTTACAAAGACAAGCTCTAAATAGACTAAAGAAGAAAGATCTCAGTTCAATCTTGTTTTCTTAAGAAGCTAAGTGTAATATTTTGAGCCAATAAACATTACTTATGCTATGGCATCTCAATGAAGTGTAATTCAATTATTCTTTACTTACATATTTTCTTTTTAATCAGCATGAAATAATGGGGTTTCCTACCGGAAGTTCACTTCTTGCTGATCCTTCCTCCTCCTCTTCACGTGCTAGTCACGTCATCTCTCTAATGGCCTCTATTCTGCTCCCATCCCACACATGCAGAATTCAAGTTTTACAGCGGAGTCTCTGCTCGCTCCAAGGCCTTGTGCATACATGACAAAGTAACTATATCATGAACTAAAACCTTGTGGGTTTTTTCATGGACATGCAATAATTGTATGTATTCGTGGTCTGCAGTGTGATAATGTCTGTGAGTTTTTTGGTACATTATTAAGATAATGAAAAGGGAGGAATTTTTCCAACAGGAAGGAAAGAATGCCCTGACCTACAATGAGGAATAGTAAGCACATCCAAATGCAATGTTTGCTCTGGCACAGAAAAAAAGATGAATGTACAGACACACCTAAATAAGTGTTGACACTACAGAGAGAGAGAGAGAGAGAGAGAGAGAGAATACTGACATGATTTTTACATACCCACCCACCTACATATACATACCTAAATTATATGCATGTCATTTGAGAAAGTAGCTAATGAAGCTTGTGTTCCAAAATGGGTTAATCTTGAGGACAGAGAAAAGAAGAATCAACTATTAAAATGTTTTCATTGGGAGTCTTCATTTCTTTTCTTATGGCTGTTAAAAAGCATCCTGACAAAAACACTTAAGGGAGAAAGGGTTATAGCTCAGCCCATCACAGCAGGGAAGTCACAGAAGCAGAGCTTGGAGGAGTTGATCACATTACAACTAAAGTCAGGAAATATGGGGTGATAACTGCATGCACTCAGCTTGATTTGTTTTTTTCTGTTTCATACAATCTTCCGGCCCCTCCCCAGGGAATGGTCCCACTGACAGTTAAGATGACTCTTCCCCATCAATGACCTAACCAAGACAGTCCCTCAGGGGCATGTCCCAAATGCAACAATGAAAGCCAGAAGAGATCTATTTGGTCTATTCAAAGTAGTTAGAAAGTAATTGTCAACCTAGAGTTGCATATGAGAAAAAGTGATTTATAAAAATAAGATATCTCTGCAGCACGGGGCAGCCACCTGGAAGAGCCTGACACAGTGCAGGGCCACCTGGCCAACTCAGCAGCTATCTGGGCGTAGGTCAGCGCTTCGAGTTGGTCAACACCAACACCTACTCCATTTGTAAGCTGCTGGACTCCAAGGACGAGCCAGTGGCTATAAGAACACTGATTGGACTTGGGTTTTTTTGTCTCCTTTTTTGGGCGGAAGGAAGAGGCTATGAGGGTGGGGGGTGGACCTGGGAGTCTTGGAAGTAAGGGTGATTGGGGTGCATTATGTGACATTCCCAAATACTCAACAAAAATATTATGTTAAAAAATAAGATATCTCATAAAGTGTATTCAGAATATGTAACGAATTCTTACAAGTTAAAAAAAATGACCGTTAACCAAATGTAAAAGTTTAGCCAAGTAGCTGAATACACATTTCCACAAAGTGGACGTACATGTGACCAATAAACACGTGAGGAGCTCCTTGATAACACTGAGTCAATAAGAAAAACCAAAACAAACGAGTCACAATGAACCGTTTGGATTTCTATTTTTTTTTTTATATTGCTGTGGTAAAACGTCATGATGGAGAGCAACTTGGGGAGGAAAGGGTTTATTCCATGCTCCAGCTTACAGTCTGTCTTGAAGGGAAGTCGAAGGAGCTCAAAGCAACAACCTGGAGGCAGGAACAGAAGAGAGGCCATGGAGGACTGCTGCTTTCTGCCTGGCTCTTCAGAGCTTCCTCGGCCTGCTCTCTAAAATAACCCAGGACCACCTGCCCAGGAGTGGCGTCACCCACAATGGGCATGGCCTCCCACATCAATCATCAATCACCAAAAGAATGCCCAGAGCCGTGCCTGCAGGCCAATCTGATGGAGGCAACTCTTCAACTGCCATTCCCCCTTCCCAGATGACTCTAGCTTGTATCAAGTGGGCAAAATACTGACACAACAGGAATAGTAATAACAACAGGTAGAAACAAAAAGACAGAGAGATGAGAGCCCCAGTATGCTGACTGTAGGAAAATAAAATGCATGGCTACTATTCTCATCATTGCAACCGTTAGCGGCTTCTAATGCCAAATAGAATAAAATCCATGCTCTGCCTGCCTGTACTCCCAGTCTGCACCTTAAGTTTCATTTTCTAGCACTCACTTGACCCAAGCCACAAAGCTCTCTACATTGCCATTTGGAGAATTTTGAGAATATTATGTACATATGAGTTGGGAGCTACTTACATGTTAGATCCTACCCAGTGTAGCTCAAATTCCCACATGGGTTCTCTCTGAGTGGAAGCTAGGCAAGCTGCAAAGGTGCCAGCAAGCACACATCATGTCATCTCCGCCATCCCATCTTCCCCCACCCCCCAACTCCACCATGAAAAAAAATATATGTTTTCTTTATTAAATATCCATCCTCAAGATACCTGAAAGAGCCCCCAAGAAATATATTCTTAATGAGATTTTGAATGATTATCTGAACTTGAAGCAAAAACTCTTTTATCACAGCCAGCTCCTCCTATCCCTTCAGAAAGGACTATGACTTCTGGCTATTAACAGCATTTTATGGGCAGAAAATGGAAATTGAAGAGAGGAGAACCTGATTTAAGTCATGACCTGGTCTCTCAATTAAAATGATATTAAAAAGCAATATCAGTCTTCATATAAATTGGGGAACGAGTGGATTTTCTTTCCAGAAAGCACGATTAAGTATGCTTTTAGACCTGCCCACATTGCAACACATACAGGAAGTAAGAAAGAAAATCAGAAAATGAAAGGAATGAGCTGGAGAGCAAGGAGACGAGCTTGGAAATTCACTTTGCTTGTGGTAACCAGAATTTATTCCTGGTCCCAGTAGAGTACAAATTACTGCTCTCAAGTCTAATCTACCAGAACTGCCAAGTCAGCCAGGCCATGATAGCCCCAGCTCCATGAGGCTGCTCACACAGACAGCAGAACAGCTCCTAGCACCTGCTTTACTGGATCAGGGACTCCAGGGTGAGCAGTGATTAAGCGTCCTGGTTCTTACAATAAGTGTCAAGAAGAGCTGCTACAGCATAAAGGTCTCCCCTTATGAGAAGTGCAGAGGAAGTCCAGTGTGCCATCTAAATCTTTTTTCAGCCCAAAGACAAGCTTAAAAATTCAAGTCTCTTATCTCTTTGGTTGGCATTTTGGCATTTTGTTGATGCTGGTGGTGTCTACTTAATGACAGGTAAGGGATTCTGGATCTTGACTTTGCTTTGTGCACATATATCTTTGATATGAGGGCAGCGCCCGCCCATGGAAATGTATAAGCAAAGAAGGTCACTTGATAGGCAGACTAAAAAGAGCTGATCTGAAAACCAACACATGACAACCACCAAGGCTGATAATGGTTGTAATGATTATCCAGGCATATGGCACGTCAGACACATTCCTAAATTCTTTAGAAGAACCATCTAAATTGGATTCTCATTAAAAATTTCATGAACACAATACATTACATGTATGAAATTATCATAATGAAACTCATTATGTATAATTAACATATACTAATAAAAATGTACAAACAAAGAAGAAAAGCTGAAATACATAGTGCACTGCTTTACCATCATTCTGGTTTACAAATGTGTAAACTGAGTAAATTCATGTCTTTGGAATTAAGGACTATGACTTTTGGCATGTCCAGGTTCTAACATAGTACTAGGCACCAAGCAGATACTCAGAAAGAAGTGTTTGTAGATGGAAGGAAGGAAAAATAGAAGAGAGAGAGGGAGGAAGAAAATAGGGGAGGGAGGAAGTGGGGGGAGGGAGGAAGTAGGGGTGGGAGGAAGGGAGAAAAGAAGAGGAAGGAGGTAAATTTTGGATCATCCTCTTTAAAGACAGATTTCATGAGCAGTTGGTGGCAATGGGAAAAAAAGAAGAAGAAGAAGAAGAAGAAGAAGAAGAAGAAGAAGAAGAAGAAGAAGAAGAAGAAGAAGAAGACTGGGATCATTTCAAATTGGGAGAAACAGTACACCCCCACCCCCGGGGGCAGAGTAACTGGGTGAATGCAAAATAACTAGGAACCTTGTCCCTGTTTTATTGATACACTTTGTACCTTTTGCTTTGTGCCTTTGGACATGACTTGCTTATCCCAAACTAACTTATTTTAAGTGTATATAAAAGAACAAAGAAAAACATAAAAGACAAATCCATGTCATTTCACAGTTCTAAGAAGATTACATAAGCCAACAGCATCCCGTGTCCCTTAAAGGTTACCTTCACTTCCCTCATAACCTGCTCTTCTATTGGTCTGTTAGTAAGACTTTCTGCAACAAGAGTAAAAAATACAGACCCAGTCTACCCCAATTCTACCATGAGACCATGAGAAGGGCTTGCTCCCACCTTGGACCACAAGCCCAAAGCAAAGAAAGCAAACTGGAAATAAACTGGAAAGTGAACTGGTGTAAGTCTTTGAATTCTCAAAACCCACCTCCAGTGACATACCTCCATCAACAAGGCCACGCCTCCTAAGCCTTCCCAAACAGTGCCACCAACTGATGACCAAGAATTTAAATATCTGAGACTATAAGGAATATCTCACTCAAACTTCCACATCCATAAGCATGAGAACCTGAGTCCTGATGCCCAGAATCCACAGAAAAACCAGACATGGTGTCACACACCTATAATCTCAGTACAGGAAGCAGAGAAGAGAGGATGCTAGGACCTTCTGGCCAGCTAGTCTCGATGAATCAGTGAGTGTGTTGGTGTTTCCATGAGAGAGCCAATCTCAGAAAAGAAAGTGCAAGGTGCCTGAGAAAGGCAGCTGACAACAAACCCCAACCTTCATATGCATGTGCACCAGCATGCAGACATACAGACAGGTACACATTTACACATACATACACATACAGGCATACATCAAGCATTAAAGAGTAAAGCTGCATCTTGTCATATCTTTTGCCTCTTGCTGTAGAAATGCAAGAACTATGAGAGCAGGGAGCTTTGCTATTTTATTCTCTGACATACACTAGAATAGTGCTTAACACACAGTAGGCATGTAATACACATTTACAAATGAATGAATAATTTAAATGCAAGAACCAGCATTACTCTTCCAAACATTTGTGTAAAGTTGTCTCTCTAAAGCACAAAGCATCCATGCTCGGTACATAGACGTTGGTGTGTAATTTAAGCCTTCAATGTACATTATATATTAGAGGGCAGTTTCCTCTTAAATACACAGAATATCTCAGGCACCATGGTGACCATTACCTCTGCAAACAGAGCGCTCAGCCTCTGATGATTTGTCTCTAGATATGTTCTGCACTAATTAATTTCACTGTTTAAGAACAATATCTAACCCAAGAATTTAAAGAATGTGAGGTTAAGATAAATTGGAACTGCTAACATGTACTTTTCAGGAATTGAGAAGACAGGCCTTTTAAGAACAACTCTTCTAATCCCTTCTCCTATGTCAAATCATCCTGAGAAAACATCCTCTCATACTTGAGTAACTATGGGCCTTAGACTTGAGCCTTTCTCTTATTTACAGTAAATTTGGACAGTTAGACTTAACAATCATCAACACTATTCCTAGAACAGAAGTTACTAATACCTAATTTCAAAATAGATCAGTGTTGGAGGTTGGTCTGATGTATTTTGATGCTAATTTCTGCTTGCTGCTTCTATAACCCTCCTTGCCTAAGAGTCTAACCTGTTTGATCAATAAAATGCCATCACACCTGGGCAGGGCAAATGGGATAGATGTGGCTAAGGTTCCCGGGCTTGGAGAGACAAAGAGGTAACTTGGGAAGAAGAGAGACCAGAGAAGAGGAGAGAAGAAGGAAGTCTGTCATAGGTTAGGTGGAGGAAAAGCACATGGCCAGCGTGGATGGAGACTTGGCCCAGATGATGATAATTAGCAAGTATTTGGTATTACGGATGGTAGGTAGCTTGATAGAAATTATTAGAAGCAGATGGCATGAGATTGGGGCAGGTATCCCATACTTGTCCCACTATGGGAACTAGTGTAGTGAATTAATATCTGCCCTGCCCCAGGTTAACTAAGGCTATTTTAAAATATAACATGTGTCTGTGTCTTGGTTGATTGCTAGTAGGTTATATTGCTGTAATAATAATTATAGGCCTGATAATAAACATTGCTAGGCCATACTGGTAAATTAACAACAACAGATCAGCTTTAAAATTTCTTATGTTTGGATGTAGGGGATGGCTCAGTGGGAAAAGTGTGTGTCATGCAAGCATGGCATGAGTTCGAATGCCCCGAACCCATGGAGGCATAAGTAGTAGCATACATCTGTAATGCCAGTGTTCCCAGGGAAGATGGGAGGCAGAAACAGGAGACTCCAGGAGCTCACAGGGCAGCTAGCTAGCCTGGCTTACAGTAGTAAAGAAGAGACAGACCCTGTCTCAAACAAGACAGAAGACAACGGCCCACAGCTGAAGTTCAACTATGGCACAGGCAGGCCCACATTTATGAACACACACACACACACACACACACACACACACACACACACATACACAAAGATAAAAAATATAAAACTGCTCATGCGCTATGATCCCATTAATTATAATAATAAATCATTATAAATACTTAAATATTCAACAATAAAATGTGATTCTCACCCAAGTCAGAAAGGTTATCATTAAGAAAAGAAGTAGCCACGCAGTAGTGGTGCCCACCTTTAATCTGAGCATTCAGGAGGCAGTAGCAGGCGGATTTATGCATTTAAGACCAGAATGGCCCACAGAGTGAGTTCCACAGCATCCAGGGCTACAAAGAAAAACAAAACAAAATGAAAACACAAACTATCTCGGAGCTCCACAAGAAGACCACAGAGCCAACTAACCAGGGCCTAGAGAGGCTTGTGGAGACTGAAGCACCAACAAGGGCCATGTGTAGACTGGACCTAGGCCCCCTACACAGATGTAACAGATGAGCAGCTTGGTCTTCATGTGGGTCCCCTAGTAAGGAGAGCAGGGGCTGTCTCTGACATGGACTCTGTTGCCTGCTTTTTGATCACTCCCCATGGCAGGGCTGCCCTGCCAGGCCACAGGGAAAGAGGACACGCTCAGTCCTCGATGAGGTGAGGTAGGTGGGTGGGTGGGAGCTCCCCTTCTCTAAGGAATAAGCGAAGGGGAATGGGGGAAGAGGGAAGAGGGAGTGAGCGGTGCTGGGAGGAGAGGAGAGAGGGGGCTGCAATTGAGATGTAAAATGAATAAATAAATTATTTTTAAATGTCTCTTACAGCTTTTAATATTCTTTTTTGTTCTGTACATTTAGGGTTTTGATTATTATGTGGCAGGAGGATTTTGTTTTCTGGTCCAATCTATTTGAGATACAGAGCTAAACAGAGAATTCTCAGCAGAAGAAGATCAAGTGGCTGAGAAACCCTTAAAGAAGTGCTCAAGGTCCTTAGTCATCAGGGAAATGCAAATCAAAACGACTCTGAGATTCCATCCTAAAACTATCAGAATGGCTAACATCAGAATCTCAAGTGACAGTGCATGCTAGCAAGGATGTGGAGAAAGGGGAACATTTCTCCATTGCAGGTGGGAGTGCAAATTTGTACGACCACTTTGGAAATCAATCTGGTGCTTGACTGACCCAGCTATACCTATACCACTCCTGGGCATATACCCGAAAGATGCTCCACCATACAACAAGGACATTTGCTCAACTATGTTCATAGTAGCCTTATTGGCAATTGCCAGAATCTGGAAACAACCTAGATGTCCCTCAACCAAAGAGTAGATAAGAAAAATGTGGTACATTTACACAATGGAATACTATTCAGCTATTAAAAACAAGGAAATCTTGATATTTTCAGTCAAATGGATGAAATTAGAAAAGATCGTCCAGAGTGAGGTAACCCAGGCCCAGAAGGATGTGTATGGTTTATACTCACTTATAAGTGGATATTAGCCCAACAGAGATGCCCTCTGAATCCACTCCCCAGGGGATCAGGGCAGATACTCAGACTCACAGCCACACTCTGGGAGAAGCAGTGCGAGGTGTATGGAAGAGTTGGGGGAACGGAAAGAGGTGGTGATGGTGTCAGAAACTCCACAAGGAGACCATCAAGGCTGGTGGATCTGGACCCAGGGCGGCCTGCACAAACTGATGCACCAACCAAGGACAATGCATGCAGAGAATCTAGACCCTCTGTCCAGATGTAACAGATAGACAGCTCATTCTCCACATGGGGAAGCAAGGAAGAGCGGGGGACTGCCTCTGACATGAACTCTGGTGCCCCACTACCCTTTGGCAGAGAAGCCCTGTGGAAACACAGAGGAAAAAATGCTGGCTATCCAGATGAGACCTGATAGGCTGTGGTCGGATGGTGTGGGAGGAGGACCCCACCTGTCAGAGGTCTTGAGGAGGGGAATAGAGTGGAAGAGGAGAGGAAGATGGGAACAGGAAGATAAGAGTAAGGGGATTACAAGTGGGATGTAATTGAATAAATTATAAATAAAATAAAAATATGTCTCACAAAACAAAAAAATAAAAAAAGGAAGGAATGAAAAGAAAAGTAGCAACTAATGCTGCCAAAATGGAGAGAGAAAAGGAACCATTATACACTGCTGAGAAAATTTTAAACTATTACATTTACTATGAAAATAAGTATGAATGTTTACAGAAATAAAAATAAAGCTCTCTTATGACCCTGATAACTCACTCTTGGCTTCTAAGTCTGCATACCATGGAGATGCTTGTGTCTCTTCTTTTTCTCAGAGCCAAAGTCGAATTCACATGCAAAATGTGTATCAATGGGCACTGTCCCTCACAGATGCAGAAAACCTGGTATCAAAAGCAGCTGTCCCTCACATGCACAGATACCTCTGACTCCATTTACAGGGGCATAGGTAAGACTGAGAATATACTCATTTTCCAAAATAGGTGAAATTGTCCAGTAAGGTTAAGGCTTGTGCCTGTGGATAAACTCAGCTGGTAGCTGTGGAAGTCAAAATCCTAACACAGTCTTCGGGCATTCCACAGGCTGTCGGGTGCTTCGAGAGTACTTTTCTCTTGAGTGTGAGTGGAGCTATAGATATGCTCCCACTCCTTGGTTATGGTGCTCCGTATAGGAGAAGGGATGCTGAGCTCCCACTCCTTGGTTATGGTGCTCCGTATAGGAGAAGGGATGCTGAGCTCCCACTCCTTGGTTATGGTGCTTCGTATAGGAGAAGGGATGCTGAGCTCCCACTCCTTGGTTATGGTGCTCCGTATAGGAGAAGGGATGCTGAGCTCCCACTCCTTGGTTATGATGCTCCGTATAGGAGAAGGGATGCTGAGCTCTCACTCCTTGGTTATGGTGCTTCGTATAGGAGAAGGGATGCTGAGCTCCCACTCCTTGGTTATGGTGCTCCGTATAGGAGAAGGGTTGCTGAGCTCCCACTCCTTGGTTATGGTGCTCCGTATAGGAGAAGGGATGCTGAGCTCCCACTCCTTGGTTATGGTGCTCCGTATAGGAGAAGGGATACTGAGCTCCCACTCCTTGGTTATGATGCTCGGTATAGGAGAAGGGATGCTACTGATAGAACTAAGATCCCTAATCTGTTAACCCTTCATTATCGTGCATGGGCCTGGACTAACCAGATAAACCCTTCAGAGTGATTTGAGAAGCTAAAAGTGACAGAAATTTGGTACTGAACAAAAAGAGGGGAGTTGTCATGGTGGGGACAGGGCCATGTGCTGAGACATGGCAGGTGGCCTCTGAGTGCTAAGACCTGCTTCTACTAGAAAGCCACTCATTAGGTAGGGAATTAGCACTACCTCCATAAAAGAATTCATTCTGAGAGCAATTTTGCAGGAGTTTAGAAGTGGGTCTTCTTCAAGTCAAGCTTCCAAATAAGGACAGAGTTAACATACGCTCAGATTCTGGAATCAAACCCAGACTTCAGACAGTAAATTCATATTGTTTCAGGTCACTAGGCTTCTAGAAACTAGAACCAGGGAACTCATCACCTGGAGGCTGATTTTCAAGTCCAATCTGTTTCAGGAACTGTTCTGGGTCCCCTCAGATCTAACATCAGTTTTAGCAGGAATACAAACACTAATTTATATTTCCTTTCCCCTTCCTCTTTAACAACAGCAGAGGCAAACAGTCAGCCATAGAGGACATAAGCCACACATCTGCAGAACCAAGAAACACCTCTTAAGTCATCTTCCATAAATGTAGGAAACCACTCCAATGAACAAGGGCATCAGACAAGCCCAAGTCGGGGAGCTTTGCACATCCACTCCAGTGCCATGCTGCCTGCTGTCCTGATTTCCTAAGGGGAAAAAGAAGAACCGCAGAAGTGCACACAATTACTATCCAATCAGCACCCTGCTTACATCTCTCTCTAACAGCTGCTGTTGCCTTTAACTTCCGTTAGAGTCAATGGACAGTGCTTGACATCTCCATAGGCAAACTGAGGACTCTTTTAGGGTAATTTGTCAACATAATTCCCAATACCCACTAAATACTGCCCAGGACACTAAAGTCATGTTTCTAGTATCTCCAGAAGCCTCTCTCTCTCTCTCTCTCTCTCTCTCTCTCTCTCTCTCTCTCTCTCTCTCTCTCTGACTCACCCTCTTTGTCTCTCTTTGTCTCTCTGTGTGTGTCTTTCTCTGCCTCTGTATCTGTCTCTCAGTCTCTCTCTGTCTCTGTCTGTCTGTCTGTCTCTCTGTCTCTGCCTCTCTCTGTCTCTCTGTCTCTCTTTGTCTCTCTGTGTGTATCTCTCTCTCTGTCTCTGTATCTGTCTCTCAGTTTCTCTGTCTGTCTCTCTGTCTCTCTGTCTCTGCCTCTCCCTCTGTCTCTCTGTCTCTGTCTCTCTGTCTCTCTGTCTCTGTCTCTCTGTCTCTGTCTCTCTGTCTGTCTGTCTCTCTCTCTCTCTCTCTCTCTCTCTCACACACACACACACACACACACACATACACACACACACACCCCATTTTATCCAACTACATTGGGCATGACACTAGCAAGGGATGGAGATGATCCACAAAACTTACACTCTGGTACACTTAGTGGCACCTGCCTGAAAGCCCTCAGTGGCTTACTGAGTCACCCCCTTGCTTCCAGTTCTCACATTTCAATCTGCTGAGTGTTCTACCTTTCTGAAGTTCAAATGTAATTTAGTCATCTGCTCTGACTCCCCACATTCAAAGCAAGCCGACCTTCAAGTTTCCCATGATTTCTATATGACACTCAGGATCTCCGGCAAATGGACACATGGTTCTTCATGATCTTCTTGAAACTCTAATGCCTCCAAACTCTAATGTCCTGTACTTAATGCTGTACCAATACTTGACTCACTTGCAAGTCCGGGAGACCTTCATGATACGTCTCATACCTAAACTATAAATTAAGATAGACTTCTACTCAACGTTGTCTACCTTCATCCCTTTTGTTTATTCACCTTCGGTCACTCCCTCAGACCTCAGCTTAAAGCTACCCCACACAAAACAACCTCTCCTACTGCCCCAGTGTGGGTTGGGTCACCTGAATTAAAGCATCATTTTTTTACTCCCTCGCTTCTCGTGTACCCAGTGCTTTCTAATGGAATTGCATATGTTTGGTCTCTCTCCTTTTGCTAAATCATCAGCTCTATGCACTTTATTCGTTTATCACCGAACCATCACCTAAGTAAACACTATGGATAAAGAGGAAAGGGGGTATGTTAATGAAGCCATTGTTTTAGAAAACATTTTTAAAACAATCGTATTTACATATTCAATATCTCCACCATAGAATCCTACACAGTTTTTCAATCGCTTACATAACATCCTTTTGCAGCACCCAGACGGACTAAGCATCTATTATTTCCTAGGCATGTGTCATATATTCCAACCGTCATGCCTCTCTGCCCCACAAGAATGTCTACATTCCCTGACACAGAATTAATTTGTTTCCCTCCTTGCAGCTGGACACTTTGCCTTCTGTTTAGCACCCTGGAGGTCTTTTGTCTTGGATTGTTTATATGTCTACCCTTCAACTGAGATATAATTCCTTAAGAAAAGCAATAATGTTTTAGTCATAACAGAATCTCAGCTAGTTCTCAATAAATATTTACATCACTAAATAATGTAGAAGTCACTGTATGAAAGATAACTGTGTACTTTAATGTGATCTTAGGACTGAAGGACATAACGGTCGTACCATTAATTTTTAAGAAGCGTAATATCAACGGAGTACTAACTGCATAGCATGCATCAAGCTTTGACTTAATACTCTACAGTCATTACTTGTGATCAATTCAAAATTACAGAGTCAGTAGTAGTATCCCCTCAATGTAGATGAGAAAAGTGAAAATTAATTTTTAGAAGCTGTCAGAGATCATATGCTCCAAAATGGGGTGGTGAGCCGGTCTAGTCTCAGCTCCTGAGACTCTGCACTGATGCTCTTTCCTCATTGTGGTAACCTGGCTCTGATGCTCTTTGCTCGCTGTGGTAACCTGGCTCTGAAGATTCGCATCATTCCACCACCTTGCATGTCTCTAGTAAAGCCAGGCTTAAGTTTTTTTCCTCAAAACCCCTTTGTGTTTGAAATGAGCCAGTTTCATAAAACTTTTTTCTGGACTCATAGTCATGCCTTCTCTGGCTTGCAAATTACAAGTCATCAATGATCTGTCATGCAGTCTTATGTATTTGGGTGACTCCCATGCACTGGACAACTCCAATATGTTCATGCTCTGCACTTGGTCTATACACTTCAGAATCTATGTATCTGTGGTAAAGTCAATATGCCTGCCCTTATGGTGACTGACCCAGACTGTGGGCTCTCTGTAAGGAAAACATTACACGTGGAGAAGAATAGGAGAAGGCAATCACATCCTGCTAAGTAGTTTGCCAACTGCCTTGCACTCTGCTAAACACTGCTTTTATCATCCTACTTAATCCTTGCAACTAAGTATGATAAGTTCTGTTCTGTATCCAACGTAGAAATGAAATCACAGTCGAGAACAATATAGCCTTGTTAATCTAAGAAGTAAAGGAGCCATTTTCATACATAACACTGTCTAATGCCATAGCTCATGCATTCGAACACCCATCTTCCAGTGTGCAGATACCAAGATACCTACCCTGGCAAACCCTCACCCAGCCTCTCTCCAAGGAGTATGCTTTGAATTGCACTCTTTCTGCCTAAGTGCTTAGAACAAAACAAAGAAGGGCCCCCAGGCACATCAACCCAAATAGCTTCTCACTCCAGGGGCTTTTCAAATCCCGGAGCCACTTTCTAAGGCATCTGGGTGTTTGTCCCAAATCCTGACCTATTTCCAACTTGTGTAATTACATTGTCTTTCTAATTGCCCTTGGGTGTTCAGCTCCATGGACCATCTCACTGCCTGTCCTCAGCCACTGAGCAGTGTTGCTAGGCAGCCATTAAACATCTGTTTCTATCCACCAGAAGAAGTAGATACATAGCTAAGGGGGATGAAAAAATTCTTTCTGAGCCTCACAACTTAAAACAACAGGAAATTGCCTGGGAGTTCTTTGGGGGCAAAAGGTTCCAAACTCTGATGTTGTGCACATGTAAAAGATTAACCCAGAGATCAACTTGTTGCCTTGGAAAAACATAACTGAGTTATTACTTTGTTTTTTTTTTAAGCAAGGAAATCTTTTAAAGGTAAGATATCTTCCTTCCTCCCTTTTCAAGCTATTTTCATGATTTTCGAACTCTATCTTATCATCAAAGCTGCTCCATCAGTAGAAAGAGGAACTGAACTGCCAGCGGAAGGAAGCTATCAGACAGAGAATGCACTTCTATTCTTTGTTGAATCCAGGTGAAGGCCCAGGACCTCACATAGGAGATCAATCACATTCAGTCTAGATCACAAAGTGATCACTAAAAGACAGTCCATTCTAAAGAGCTTTGGGTGTATATAAATAATTACAGCAACTAACATTTTGGACACAGCATAAAGACACATTTTATGAGCACAATTTCTTCAAAACCTAATAAAATAGGCCCTCAGAAGGGCTGGCTACTTTTGCTAAGGCCCCTGGATAATGGTCAGGATTCAAACCTAGGTTGCCCAGACTCAAAATCTTCATCCTTTATTTCTTTACTGTACTATGTCCAGACATTTTCATTATTGTGTTTTCTTCTTTGGAGAGCCTCATGATCTTCTCACGAGACTTTTGAGTGCTTAAGAAAGAGGCTTTCCAATAAGACAACAAAAGGAGAACAAAGGGATCCAAATGGAACAGGAGGAAAGCAAATTACCCCTATTTGTAGATGATATGATAGTGTACATAAGTGACCCCCCCCCAAATTCCACCAGAGAACTCCTACAGCTCATAAACACCTTCAACAAAATGGTTGGATACAAAATTAAATTTAAAAAGTTGGTAGCCTTCCTATATACAAATGACAATCATGCAGAGGAAGAAATTAGGGAAACTACACCCTTCACAATAGCCACAAACAACATAAAATATCTAGGAGTAACTCTAACCAAGCAAGTGAATGACTTATTTGAAAAAAAAACTTCAAATCTCTGAAGAAAGAGATTGAAGATGACATCAGAAGATGGAAAGATCTCCCTTGTATAGGGATTGGAAGAATTAACATAGTAAAAATGCCCATCTTACCAACACCAATGTACAGATTCAATGCAATCCTTACCAAAATACCTACAGAATATTTTTAAAGACATTGAAAGATCAATTCTCAACTTTATATGGAAAACCAAAAAACCCAGAATAGCTAAAACAATTCTGTACAATAAAATATCCTCCAGAGGAATCTCCATACCTGATCTCAAGCTGTACTATACAGCAACAGTAATTAAAACAGTATGGTCCTGGCACAGCAATAGGATGGTTGATCAATGGAATTGAATTGAAGATGAAATAAATTTGCACACATATGGACACTTGATTTTTGACAAAGAAGCCAAATATGTTCAATGGAAACAGGATAGCATCTTCAACAAATGGTGCTGGTCAAACTGGATGTCTACATGTAGAAAAATGCAATTAGATCCATATCTATCCCCATGCACAAAACTCAAGTCCCTATGGATTAAAGACTTCAACATAAAACCAGAGACACTAAATTGGTTAGAAGAAAAAGTGCGGAAGAGCCTGGAACACATTGGCACAGGAAACAACTTCCTGAACAGAACACCGACAGCCCAGGCCTTAAGGTCAACAATCAATAAATGGGACCTCATGAGGATGAGAAGCCTCTGTAAGGCAGAAGACACTGTCAATAGAACAAAGCAACACCCTAGAGACTGGGAAAATATCTTCACCAACCCTCCATCTGACAAAGGTCTAATATCCAAAATATATAAAGAACTTAAGAAATTAAACACCACCAAACCCAATAACCCAATTAAGAAATGGAGCTCAGAAATAAACAGAGAATTCTCAACAGAGGAATATCAAATGTCTGAGAAACACTTAAAGAAATGCTCAGCATCTTTAGTCATCAGAGAAATGCTAATCAAAACGACTCTGAGATTCCATCTTATACTCATCAGAATGACTAAGATAAAAAACTCAAGTGACACCACATGCTGGTGAGGATGTGAAGAAAGGGGAACACTCTTCATTGCTGGTGGAAATGCAAACTTATACAACCACTTTGGAAATCTACCTGGCACTATCTCAGAAAATTTGGAATAGGGCTTCCTTAAGACCCAGCTATTCCACTCCTTGGAATATACCCAGAAGATGCTCCACCACACATCAAGCACATATGTTCAAGCATGTTCATAATGCTCTTATTCATAATAGCCAGAACCTGGAAACAACTTAAATGTCCCTCAGTAGAAGAATGGATAAAGAAATGGTGGTAAAATTACATTATGGAATACTACTCAGCTATTAAAAACAAGGAATTCCCAAAATTTGTGGACAAGTGCATGGAACTAGAAATGATCATACTGAGTGAGTTAAACCAGAAGCAGAAAGACTTACATGATATATACTCACTTATAATTGGGCACTAGACCAAGAGACATGGTCTCATGAAAGTCTTCACTTACCAGGAGATTGGGATAGTTATGAGGAAATCCTATTGGAACTCTAGGTGAGAGAAGTATGGGAGGATGAGGAAATAGAAGGATCCAGAGGATGCTAGAAACCTACAAGAACATCATGATGGGCAGATCTGGACCCAGAGGTTCTGCTCAAACTATGGCACTAACCAGGGACAATACTTTCAGTAAACGTCGAACCCCTACTCAGATCCAGCCAATGCATAAGACATTCTCCACAGTTGAGTGGAGAGCAGGAACTGACTCAGACATGAACTCTGGTGCCCCATATTTGACCACTTCCTCATGGTGGGGAGGTCTGGTGGCACTCAGAGAAAGAATAAGCAGGCTACCAAGATGAGACTTGATATCCTATGACCATATAGTAGGAGAGGAGGTCCCCCTTGGGTACACACATAGGGGAGGGGAATAGGGTGAAAGCATGAGAGAGGGAGGTATGGGAGGATACAAGTGATGGGATAACAATTTAGATGTAATCTGAATAAATTAATTAAATAAATTTTAAAAAAAAAAAGAAAGAAACTCTCAGAACTGAATCATACATTTAAAGAAAACTCTCTTAAGATGATCTGAATCATGAATAATTAATTGGAAGAGAAACCCATTCCAAGGAGAAGAAAGCACATAAGGACCAGAGCACTCAGTGTTGTTTTCTTATGAAAAGAACCATCAAGTTGTCCACCTCAACTCTGAGAATACCAGAACCAGGAAAGTGACTTGTTCAAAGTCTCACTGTTGCTCGACAAATACAAATGTTAAAATCATCTGCAAAGATTCTGCGTCAGCAGCCAGTCTATGGCTTATCATATAAACTGAGAGAACAACTATCACTATTGTGCCATGGGGAACCAGGCATAAGACTCGCAAACTATGCTTCCCACTAACCATGTGCTATAGTACACTCTAGCACCGAGGCTTTGTTCATGTAACCGTGGTTCACAGTACTATAACAGAGACAACACAGCTTGTATCCTAATGCCGTAAAGTCCCCATCACCCTGCTGTCGCATACACAGAGACATGCTCTGACCCATCCCTTTGTTGAACTCTCTATCACTCGACACTACTTAAAATTACTCATTTATGTATCTATTTATTTGGATGGTTTTTTTTCTACACCCCACTTGCTATGTAATGTAAGATCTGGGGGAGTGGGAATCATATCTCTCACGGATGCCATCACACCCTTTGAGTCTTTTCACCATTTGGTGACTGTGTGAAGGATGGTGGTATTGGGCAAAAGGAGTTGGTTCAAATACATGTTTTTCATATTTCCTTCAGAGCTTATCTATAGGGGCCAGTGAGATGACTCAGCAGGTGAGATGTTTGCCACCAAGCCTGATAACCTGAGTTCAATCCCAGAGACCCACATATTAGAAATAGAAAATCAACTGCCTTAAGTTACCCTCTGATCTCTATAAGCACACACCCACCTGTATATACATCTACACAAAGATAACTTTTAGAAGAACTTTTTAAAAGGAAGAATTTGTAGCAAAATGGATTTCATAACAAAAAAAGAAAAAGGAGGGGAGAAACCTATTGCTTTACGATTTCTCATGTTGTGACCCTGGCATCATAATTTGTAATCAATAAAGCTTATTAGTGGCATGTATCTCTCTGTAAATGCCTAGAACTCAGAGAGCAGGAGTCCTTGACCTCTTGTCCTTGTGTGTGGCGTGATAAAAATTAATGTAGATACTGCTTAATACTTCCAAATTCTTGCTATAAAGTCTATGCCAGCCTAGGTTGTCCATATGTGGGCAGCCAGGCTTAAATAGTGTTTCACATTTTAGGTGGTGTTTAGTCTTAAAACTATACTTTTCAAAAGACAAATAGTGAAATAAACAGCAAATATGCAAGAATTGAATTAAATTGGTGACTTCTGCTGGAAGATAGCAGACTGAAAGCTGCCTCCATGAGACACAGTGAATAAGAAGTCAAGATAACAAGAAGCAGAGTGCATTTCAAAGAGAGAGCACTGAAGAGCATCACAAATCATAAGGTCAGGGGCATCCATGATGGGAGCGTGGGACTAGAAAGGCAACATGGCAACAAGGAGCAAGCAGCACGCAGCTCCAGATGTGCAGCTCCAAGGACTGGGAAGGAGAAGCAGGCATCTCATCTAGATGGTGATCCAGACAGCCTTGGCCAGAAGGGCCTACCAATCTTCCCACAGAAAAGCCCACAGGTCTCCCAAGCCACAAACCCAGTTTGGGGGTCTAGTAAGACCATGTTTCCTCCCATTGAGAGAAGGCTCCGTATCTTACAGGGTTATGGCCAGAACTCATATTCAGAGAAAGTCACCTCAAATCTATAGCCTAAGACTGAGTTATACTGATGGTGTGACAACCAGGAACAAGTGAAAACCAGAAAGTTTAGACACAGAGTTCCTCGCTGGGGAACTGCTATACAAGGTGGCCATGGTTTGAGAGAATGCTGGCCCCAGATACGCTGAAAAGCTGTGGTGACAGGAGGCTTGTGTGGGAAAGGACCTGGTGGCCAGTTCCAGTCCACCTTTGAGGAGGCATAAGATGGCATCCGATTGATAGTGAAAAGTCAGCAGACAGCCCAAACCCTACAGCTGACACCCCTTGGCTTAGATACTAACCACCAAAATGTACACCAACTGGGACGCTCTGTAGTAAGAGCGCCTCTGGCCTTCAGGCCGCAAAGCTTCAGGGGCAGCTTTTGGTAAGTACAGAAGGGAAGCGTCTGAAGTGATCAGGCAGCAACTGGTCCTCAGTCGTTCCAGGCCTGTTACCAGTTTGAACAGGATGAAACAGAAGGCTCTCCATCTTTACCTAGCCTTATCTTCACCAGCAGCTTTAGCTTCCTTGTCTTCTGTTCCAGGAAAATTACACAAAACCCTTGTTGTCCATCTCCTCACCCACAGTATAGATACTCTGAAGTGTTCTACCTTTTCCATAGGTTTTTGGGGGGGAAGATCGAATAGAACATGTAAACAAAACACTGAGTACAATGCATGGTACTTAATAAATAACAGCTTCATGAGCATAAAGAAATGGAAGATGGGGCTGGAGAGATGGCTCAGTAGTTAAGAGCACTGACTGCTCTTCCAGAGGTCCTGAGTTCAATTCCCAGCAACCGCATGGTGGTTCACAACCATCTATAATGTGATCTGATTATTCATAATAAATAAATCTTAAAAAAAAAAAAGAAATGGAAGATTTGCCATTCCTCTTCTTACTCAAAGGTCTGTCTTTTGATCTTCTGGAAGGAGGGGCTCCAATAATCAAAAATAAAAGCTAGTTCCATAGAATTCACAGCCTACACACAAGGACAGGGCCTTGGTCTGGGGCTTTCTGGCCTGTGACTATGCTGTTATTTCCCCGAAATTAGACCCAGTTGCGAATTTTCTTAAAGCAGGAAATCAGTGTGGAAGGAAAGTTTTTAAGTTTAGAAGAAAAAAAAAAAGCAAGCTGAGACCAGGCAATTATTGGACAGCTCTACCCTTTGGCCTCATCAAGAAGACATTAGCTGAAAGTGAAATGAGCTCCTAAGTGCTGACAGATGCATGGGCACAGTCTGGACTCCTCAAGCACTGCTCTGCCTCCAGGACAGAAGAGCCAAGATTACTTCTTCAGAAGAAAGAGAAAGCCTATACTTCAACTTTCTCGTGAATTTTTCCCACTAGCCTCCAGAGTTTGCTAAGCGTTCACCATCAACCACTTTCTGCACCCGACCCACCATCAGCATTTTGGCAATAGAGGCAAAATCATTCCCACACCTCCTCTCATAGTCTACTAGTCATTAAACTCATGTTTGCAGTAACATGGCACCCAGCAGGTCACAGAGTCAGCCCATGGCAGACAATTCAGTGAGCATTACTGAGCACCTCCTGCGCTGGGCATGTGGTAGGCATGGAGATTACAGTTGAAAGCAAGACAGGCACCTGCGAAAAAGATAAGTTGAGGAAAGAACAGGAGGAAACCTGCTCTTGTTACTATGAAATGTCATCATAACAACTGTTAGGACACAGAGGAAAATGGAAAGGTCAAAGCAAAATAACAAATTCAGTGGAAATGATTAACCAAAGATCATTGACAAGCCACAACCCACCAAAGACCAGCCCTGACACCGCTAGAACCTGTCCCAAGTTCTATCATTCACAGAGAACATTTGTGGAAGGGGACAGAACTCATAAGTTAAAAAAGAAACAAGACAGTTACAGGTTAGGTGCGAAGAAAAATAAATAAATTGAATCAGAGTTATAGGATTTAAAAAGGTCTTGGAAGAGAAGTAATTTAGGTGATGTGTTCCCCCTCCCAAAGCACTCATTTACACACACACACACACACACACACACACACACACACCACACCACCAAACCTGTGTTCTATACACTGAGATTACAGTAAGAAGAAGCAAAGATGTGCAGAAGAACTGTGTCTGCAGCTTGGAGCCACTGGGGAGCAAGGGAGCCCACCTTAAGTGTGACTAGAATTAGGTAATGACCAGCTGACCAGGGAGGTAGTGTGGTTATGATACATATGCAGAGACCAGCAAGTCAATACACAGTTTACTATCTAACTGACAAAAGCATATGGTTAGTCCCTAGGTCCCAGAGAGCGCTCACCAACAGCCCAGGTTATGAGGCTGACCTGAGGCTGACCTGAGGCTTGGTCTATCGACTCCTTAGCTCTGTCTGGAGCTTTGTGTGCATGCAATCCCTTTTTACCCCTTCACTTCTTTCCTCTACTTTTTCTCACCATGTCAGAGTGTAATTTTGCTTAAAGGAGAACTCATACAAACCACCATGGTTCATTATACGTACTACATTCTAAGGAAATATTGAGTAGGTTAATGAGCAAAAGCCTAGAGGTGGCCCTGTGTGTTGAATGTTGGGACATTTGAATCTGCAGACTGCCAGGAGTCAAGAGGAAAATGACTCTCCTAGCTTAAATGTGAGTGAGGAAAGCATGGTGGGAAAAGGAGCCACTAGTATGCCTTCCCTGGCCCATTCTGGAAATTTCCTTTTCATCATTTACAATTAAGATGGCTCAGTGGTTAATAGCCCCAGCTGCTCTTCCACAGGTCATGAGTTCAATTCCCAGCAACCACGTGGTGACTCATAACCATCTGTAATGTGATCTGATGCCCTCTTCTGGCCTGCAGGTATACATGCAGGCAGAGCACTGTATACACAATAATAAGTAAATAAATTCTTAAAAAAATACTCTTAGTTTTTGGGTCCTTAGATAAGAATTGGTCTCTGGTCACTCAGCCTCCTGCCAAAAACACACTCGGGTTTTATTGTTTGTTTTTGGTTTTGGTTTTGGTTTTTTGTTTGTTTGTTTGTTTTTTGTTTTTTTAGATACAGCAATTCAAATAAGAACAAAGAGATGTTTTGAAATTATGTGTCTCAGTTATGGTTAAAAAAGAAAATGATAGTGCTATATTTTTAGACAATGCCAAGTTGATGTCTCTAGGATGCTGAAAGTATCTCTATCCATTACATGCACTGGGAGAACAGCAATGAGACATTTGCTAATTAGGACTTTAATGACAAGTTCTCACCAACATTCAATTCAATGTTTCTGTGGGGGAGCTGGGCACGTCTTCTCAAACAAGAAGGGTAAATAATAGGCTTGTGCCTTTGGACTGTCCTTCTGTTTCAATTCAAACTGTCCAATGGCAATATTTGGGTAATACCTCACGCTGTTTGCTATGTTTAAATCTGTATCCACATACAAGCATTTGCATACACCACCTCATTTCTCCAAATGTTTTCACCTTCAGACCTTCATCATGTCAGTGTACAGAGACAAGGCTGCCAGACAGGAAATGTTTGATCTGAGCTCAAAGTGTTAGTAAGAGTTCCAGAGGAAAAAGAAAGGAGCTATTGGCTATAACTTACTCCAACTTCATTAATACAGCTGGCATTCTTGCTAGCTTTTGTTTTTCATTATGTTTTTGTGTCTAAGCATGGTGGCTCTGGGGAAAGAGACATAGGAAAGGCTGTTGAGCGTGCATTTGCTGCCTAGGAAAGGCCTACAACTTCTGATAACAGGAGAGATAAAGTCGCGGCAGCCCCTGTGAAATCCCTGCATCAGACAAGATGGGCTCTTCATTGGCAGCATCTCACCCCTGCTGATAGGCCCACTGTGGGGGCTATTACTCCACTTTGAAGATAATGAATCTCTGGTTCCTGAATGCTAAGCCTCCTGCTCAAGGATTTGTAATTAATAATGAGCAAGACCAGGAACTGACTAGTTTTCTCTCAAAGAGAGAGCAGTGGTTAAGAGTTTGGGCCTCAGAGTCAAAGAAAGAGACATCCTGGGAAACATACCTACTCAAAACTGTTTGCCCATTTCTTTTCTAAACGATGAAGGCATCGGATTCCATGCTCTCCGTGGGCCCTTTTAGCCTAAGTGCTCCAAAGGCTTCACAGGCCAGCCCAGGGCAAAATCAAACCACCAAGTGTGTCTGTCCCATTCTGAGTCCCCTGTATCAGCTCCCAGTCGCTCCTCCTAATTCTCTAGACTGAATAAACCTCAAAAGTCAACCCAACGTGAGAGTTTATTGCTACATTTCACGGCTGTTAGGGAAAAATATGCTCACCTATTGGCCCCAGCACAGCACTAAGAGTAATATGCAAGTTGTCTAAGTCACCAAGAAGCCCCTTGCAGAGACTTAATGGATATCAGGCCAGCATCAGGCTGGCTGGTGCCAATGGAGCTCTACATAATTTAGTAGGACCCTGTCAACTTTGAAATGTCTTTGGACAACTGCCTACGTTTCTTTTGAACAACCTGAATCTAAAGAAGAAATAGGATCAAGAGAAGGGGGAGAATGTCAATAAGACAGCTGAAATGTTCGAAGAAAACGGTCTCAAGGTTTAAAAGTGGAGCTCCGCATTTTAAAATTAATGTGTTAACTGTCTGAAATTCCATCTCTGTATTAAAACATATACCTAGTTTGACTTTTTAAAATATTTTAGTAGGGTTAAGATATTCCTATATCCAAATACATACAGACCACACTAAGTACATTTAGTAGGTTTATAAAAGAGGACTTTGGGAGGCCAAAGTGGTAGATGGAATAGGAAATAATTGAAGAAACAGAGGCAGGAATGGATGCAATCAAACACATTATTGAAATTCTCAAACTAAAAAAAAAACTAATAACTTCAGAAACCTTTTAAACTTTTACTCTTTTGGGGGGAGATGCAGGATTACTTGGTTGAATGTGGCCTTGTACTTGGCATGGGAGTGTAAGTGATAAAAGCCTAAATCCTAATCTGTAAATTGTGAAATAGTCCTTGAGTACGTTCTCTATGCTAGACATCAAGGTGCTCTCCGGAAACAGGAAGTGGGGCCACACACTCTAGAACAGTGGTTTCCAGTTCTAGCACTTGCTTACTTAACTTTGCCTTTTGTATTTGTATACAAAGCTGGCTGCCTTTATGTTTCCGTAAAGGTACAAGGCTCCCTTGGCACTAGTTTAGCATCATTCTAGATGGTCTTCGTTTTCACCAAGTCTTACCCAAACCCTACACATCCCTGAATGACCCACTTCACTCTCAGTTCCAATAGAAATGGTTTCATCAAGATGGAGGTCATGTCACAGCGAACATAAACTCAGACATCATTATTGCTGGGCCACAGCTGAGATCCACTGTGTGGAAGTATTCAGATAGAAGAAAGGATTACACCATTACCATTGTGTGATTCAAAGGAAACTTCTAGGACCATAAATACTCTCTCCTCTGTCCTGTCACACTGCCTGAGAGTCACACCTATGGACATTTTACCAAGACACTTAAAAATATACAAACCACCAAAATCAAAGAGTTTACTTTTGATTTTTACTTTTAATTTTACAAAATCAAAGAATTATACCAAGACATTTAAAAACTGAAAATATACTAACCACCCAAATCAATGTTTTACTTTAGCTACAGAACAGCTGGAAGCACACATTTGTATTTCCAGCACTCAGGAGGTTGAGGCAGGAAAATTCCAAGTTCCAGGGATATTTCATATTTACCTGTCTCCTCCCTCCAACATCTCCCCCAAAATTAACTGTGGTAGAAAAGATGATTGAATAAGAAATTGCCCCCCCTAGGCATCCATATTTGAAATGTCCTAAGTTGGTGATGCTGTTTGATAAAAGTCAGTAGGTGAGGACTAGTGTGTCACTAGGGTGGGCTTTGACAGTGTAAACTCGCTCCCTACTTCCAGCTTGCTTCTTCTATTTGTGCTTATGGTCAATGACATAAGCTCTCAGCTTCCTGCTCTGTCCATCATGCCTGCCACTTGCTCTTGTGTTCCCCAGCCATGGTGCGCTTTTCTGTCTCAGGAACTGTAAACCAAAATAAACTCTTTCTTTGGTAAGTTGATATTCGTGGTGTGTTAATCACAGTAACAGAAAACTAAGACAAGAAGAGGGGAGATACAGGGGCCGTCTAACTTATTTTAGTTCAGTGGTTCTCGACCTTCCCAAGGCTGTAACCCTTTAATGCAGTTCCTCATGTTGTGGTGACCCTCGGCCATAAAATTAATTTCATAACTACTTCATAACTGTAATTCTGTTACTGTTATGAATCATAATATAAATATTTTTTGTAGCTAGTGGTTTTCCAAAAGGGTCACAAGCCACAGATTGAGAACCACTGGTCTAGCTGGACCACATTCAAGCTGACACTTCACTCAAGACTCTGAAGGAACATGAATCACAGTCCAAGGTAGAAAAGAAAGAGGTAATTAAGGAACACTTAATAGTGTCCTCAAAGAAAAGGGTATATCCTTGAAGGCCATGAACATCCTAGAGCAGGGAGATGAAGATGGAGATGGAGATGTCATGTTGGCAGAAGAGAGAGAGACAGAAGCAACATTGAGACAACACTGACCTCACAGTTTTGTCAAGGCATGCAGCTGGCCACAGGCACTGAACTGTTTGCTAATTATCTTTCCCCGGATCCCATGTGATGCCTGTGGATCTGAGGAAGGCACTTGTTCATACCATTATCCTGCCATGACTGAGGACTGAGCGCTGCTGCTCTTTACCCTATATGGTGCTGATAACATTTCTTTTGTTATGTTTGTTTTTCGAGACAGGGTTTCTCTGTGTAGCTATGGCTGTCCTGGAACTCACACTGTAGACCAACCTGGCCTTGAACTCACGGAGATCTATCTGCCTGCCTCTTCCTCCCGAGTGCTGAGATTAAAGGCAAGCACCACCACCTCCTGGCCATGATAACATTTCAAGAAAGAGAACCAGTGTACCAGTGTTCCTACCTGTTGGTCATGTGTTCTCTGCGAAAAGAATACTAAGAACACTCATACCATAGAAAAGATGGTTGCATTGAGTGGATTAACATGGGGGCGGGGTAGGGGTGTTGGTGATGATATCCTGAGTGCTGTCCTGGAAGTTGATTTCAGCTTTAAGTGTTGCTTTTCTGATCTATCTTCTTCCCTGATTCTCATCCCATGTCCTTAAGGGCCATGTTTAACTCCTGCTGGGTTACAGTGTGGGAAGAAAGGACAGGACAATTGCTGTTTGTAAAGCAGCTATTTTGTCTTCAAACTAGAAGTAGAGACTCTGAGCCCATAATCTACAGCGAAATGTAATATACAATGGTTTCTGATTCTCTCTGAATTAGAGATTTGGTCTCCGGAGAGATGAGAAACAGAACCAATAAATCTATAAATAAGTGACATACTGAGGGAAGTATGGCTGAAGAAGCCAGGGCTCATTTTCTCAAAGGGCAGCTATGTGTTTGCAGAATCAAGATTAAAGGGTGGTACACAGGTCTCCTCTATGCCAACCTGCCCCGTGACAGACATCACTAGTTGATCAGGGCGACCTTTCCTACTGATCTCATATGAAGCCTCATAACTCTTTGGAACCAGTAGTTCAAAACTGCTCTCAATCTTCCAGAGTTTGTATCTGATTTGAAATGCATTTGCCATCCCTGATCCCCACTAAAGAGAAACAACAATATCCCATGGCTGGACAGTATGATGAGAGGTCTGGTTTTTGGTACAGAGTAGGGCTGTTGGGATTCATAGGAAAGCGTCATGCAGGAAGAGAGACATAACGAGGCTGTGGATCTCTCAGAATAACTTAAAAAGCAAAACTAACCAAGAGAGAACGAGGCAAGGCACTAACAGGAAAAGACATGCTCTCTTAAGATTTCCCAGAAGAGTGACTCTTCATGACTCTGCCCCCAGCACAATACCTACAGCACACACAATGACCCACAAATCTCAGTCTTTCATGAATCATATTGGCCACATATCTGTGCTATTTTATCATTGTCATTCAATGATTAATTTGATTTGGCTTACTCTTCCATGCTCTCTTCTGTTCCCTAAAGCAGTTTCATGTGCCTCTTTGCCTCTAATAACGTGTACCCCACCATCTCCAGTGGTCACATGTGTGTCCTTGGCAGCAGTGTGGCTATTTGTAGAAGGAATCACTTGTGTAATGTATGGATGCAATGCCTGTCAATTAAAAAAAAAATCTGTGGCCTATAGCTGAGGCACGAAATAGAAGGTGGGTCATCTGGGATAGAGCCAGGTATGAAAGATTGAGCCAGCAACATGCAAAGAGGATAGACCCATGGTACCTGAGCTGAGGTAACCAGCCAACTATCAGAATGTAGATTACTGTAATGGGTTATTTTAAGTTATGAGCTAGTCATAGAAGAGCCTAGCTATATAGCTTCAGGTATTTGTAGAATTATTTCATCTCATGATTCATTATTCCAGGAGCCTGTAGACAAGAATAACACACACACACACACACACACACACACACACACACACACACACACACCATTTATTCTTTTTACAGATGGTCTTTACCACATTTTTCTTTGACAATTTCCTGAAAATGCAGATGCTTGTAGCCATTTGAAGTTTGAAAACCTCAAACACTCCTCCATCTTAGATCCACTTTGTTTCACCATGAAACACTGTATTCCCTCAAAATATTTGTGTGTAGTCCTTCTCACAGGAGCAAGAACAAGATGGCACTGAGAAGAGACTGAGGAGGCCTTCAGAAAATTTCAGACTAGATCCCTAACAAGTAGTCTTTAAATGAGAAATTTCCTCCCATTGAAATGTAAATCGGATGCAACTCTAAAGATTCTTTTATCTGATAGGTCTGGAGGAGGCAGCTTCTCTCTGCAGAGGAGAGGAAGTGGTCATTTTTCAACTACAAAGCAATTCTAACTCCTGCTCTTTACACTCTGTCTCTGAGCTAGTGGAAGAATTCAGAACGTTGCTGACAGCATCAGGCATCCTCCTCCTCCTATGAAAGCCCTCACTGTAGCCCTTAACCCAACTGGCCTCCCAGTGCCTACGGGAAAGCCTGTGGAGAGGAGGATGAAGCAGCCTTGTCTCCATTATTCATAGCACCCCCCCCCCAGTAGTAGCTCCAGTGTTGCTGAAGTGGACTCCTGCTACTGGAAATGGCCCTGAGACACATAATGCACATCACAGCAGCCACCAAGGAGCTGTCAGAGAGTACTTCTTGCAGCCATGGGTCAGACTTAAAGCTGTGACCTCCAAGAAATGCAACACGCCCACATCCCTTTACACAGAGCTCAGCGCCAGCCTCTGTGGAGTCCATGAGCTTTGTTCTGGTTGCCAGGTCAAAGCTGCTGTTTGCACTGAGAAAAGAAAAGCTCCTATGGATCCAGTCACAACATTTTTTTTTCCTGCTCAGCAAACACTTGTTGTTTTAAAGAGACCTGGTCCCGTGGTGTACCCCATAATCCTAAACCAAAGTCAACCCTGGTTCCAGCCTCAATCTATGTTGACTACTTACTGAATACCCGGGAAGAGCAGATGGGTTTCAGACAGAGTGGCAATGTGAACAAATAATTGCAAAAGCTCTGTGTAACATGATGCTGAGAATGCTGAAACCGGAAGGGGAGCCGCCAGCCAGCAACCCCTGCCTTAGGTGCCAGAGAGGGAAAAGGATTCAATGTTTCCATATGTTTACTGACTTAACACAGCTAACATTGCACTGCTCTCCTGTGTCTTTGCGAAAGACTCCAAGTCCACCTTCCTATCCACAACATCTGCAGTAAAATATGTCTCACCCTTCACCCTCATTAGCAATCCAACATTCATGACCCATCACACCAGCTCTCTGTGGCTCCTTGCCATGGTATATAAAACCCAGTACAATCGTGTTCCAGTCTATTTCTCTAGCCTTTTCTCAGCACTTTGCACTACACCCTGATACCCTATTCACCCTAAATTCCTCGCTTTTCCTTTTCTCCCATGACATTGTTTCTCTCTGACATGGCTTTTTCCACCTTACTTCACTTGTGAAATCCACCTACCTCTCGGCGTCAACTCAAGTTTCTAATCTACCCATCTTAGATACTTAAGATCTCTTATTCGTACAAGTATTGTGATGTGTTTTGTGCCCCAGTTTAATTAATTAGTGAATACCTTTTTGTTACAAATTATAAAAGCCAACTTAACTAATTAAAAATAAAAACATCATTCTAAAAAACAAACTCTTTATTGCTGCATATTGGTGAAAAATTAGGAGATAGAGACTTCAGTCTTTAGCTCAGAATGCTCCAGTGATGTCTTTACATCTGGCTCCTTCATCTCTAAAAACTCTCCCACTCTTTTCCAAGCAGGCATCTCCTCCTTGGTACCCGTGTACCTGCAGGTATACATACAGAGTGTTCTTTCTCAGCAGTTACAACAAGGAGCCACAGAATTGCATCAAAATGGCTGGACCAATCACATGGATGATATTTTCTGATAGGTCAGGTTCCTATAAGTCAGATTCCTGAAGCAAGATTATAAATCAACTCACCCCAACCACGCATACTGACAGTGGAAGAGAGTGGGTCCTGGAAAGGAAAACTGGGCTTGTTCTTGGAAGAAAATTAAGGAATCAATTCCTAGCATGTAAAATATAAAAGGACATATACACAAAAGTTTAAACCTTCCAGTTTACATTTCTATCTTACTCTGAATCCATGTTACTAGTCAGTGATGCCCAAGGCCGAATTCTAAAGAACAAGGGAAGGATGGTACTTTTCCTCAGCTCTGTGGAAGTGTGAAGGGCTTCATCATCCCCATGAGATCATGATTATTAATTGTGTGTGTTTATGGAATACTTCCTCATCCTGTGAAGCAATTTATGAGGCTTGCATAGCTTGCAGAGACAAGCATTTCCCCGGTCCTTGCTTGACAAGCAGAGAAGGGAATTTATGTGCTGTGTTCTATGTGTATTGTTTACTTGCTGATGAAATGTATTTTCCAGTTTGGCGGTTTATTAATACTACAGATTCAAAACCAATGCAATCATTACAGAATCAGTATATGGGACCAATTGAAAATATTAAAACACCTTACCATAGAGACAAAAGACTAGGAATTAAAACAAATATGAAAAGATAGGCTATGTCCATGGGTAAAAGAAGAAAATGGGATGAGAGGTGTGTGTGTATGTGTGTGTGTGTGTGTGTGCTACTTGAACTTCTATTTGAAATTATACTTAAATGTTTAAGCCTTGATATGAAAAGTAAAGCCCTAGTCACTTGCAGATAACCCCTGAAATGTCTAAGAAGCTTGTAAAAATGTTGATTTTTTTTTTCTTAACATCTTCAGTGAGGTTTTTCCTCTGTATCTCCTTAAAGGTCTCATTCTATGATTGATGTGGTAGGAAACACACTGGTTTTGTAGTTTCAAAGACTCGATATGTGAGACTATGAAACTTATAGATTTTGAAAACTCTAAAGGAGGGTGGGGGTAACTAGGGAGAGTAATGAAACATACAATTTCCTGAAAACAGAAGTGGGGCCAGTCTGGTGGACAGCAAAAGCAGAAGAGAAAGGATGGGAGAAAGCAGATAAGAAGAGAATAAGAACAAAGCATAATGACTTTGTAGAAAAAGCAATTCTGAAAGAAAATAAAATGTTTTTTTATCATCTTTAAGCAAGAAAATATATAAGTAAAATTAAGTGTCTACTCTCTTCTCACCCCTAAAAGACCTACACTCAAATCTTAGCCTGAAACACTTGAGCTCTATGGTGAAGAAAAAGCAACACATTTGGAAGCACTATGTTTCCATGACAATAAATCCAATGTCATCTTTTCCAAGTGTAAATACAACAACATAGACACATGTACCTAATAGAAAAGAACATGTTATGCTATTTTATTTAAGGTGCATACTTAGTAGCTACAGTATTCTAGGAAGCCCCTGGATGTTCCATCTCCACAATAGTAAAGTACTAAGATTAGTCTTAGTACTAAGATTACACACGAGAGCACAATTAGGCACAGGGCTCATCAATGTGCTAGGAACTGCACCCAGAGCATGTTTCTGACAACCTAAGAATCAACTGAATAGTCTGCACAACCAGTCTCATTAATTTTATTGAAATGCATTGTCAAGATAGAGATGGGGGAAGATGGAAATAAAGAGAGAAAGGGGGAGAGAGAGAGAGGAAGAAGAGGAGGAGGAGGAGGAGAGAGAGAGAGATCCAGGTAGTCTAAAAATACATGTTTAGATAAAGTTCTTAAAATTAAGAGAAATCAAGGTAGGAAAAAAGTAACCGTCAATTTATTTCCAAACACTTAGCTGGTGAATGTCCTCTAGACATGGGCCATGTGTAATCGGAGTCCATTGTTGCTGACTCCAATATAAGAAAGGACTAAAACCATCTCCATAGCAACAGCAGACTGAAAGAATTCATTAGGTACTAAACTAAGCACACAAGCTATATTATATGATGCAAACCTAACAACTATGTTTCAATGCAGCAAATATAACTATCATCCACATTATAGATACAAAAAGTGATTCACAGGCAGCAAGCAGTTTTTCCAAGCCCAGGCACCTGGCCAATTGGTTTCATCTTTTTGCCTACAAATGAGAGAAACCTCAATTCAAACTAAGGGCTCAATCATCCCATGTAACAAGAAGACAGAGGCAGTGAGACCTGAAGGTGGTTGATCAGGCTGACTGATGGCTTAACGATGCTGTTAAAATGAGGTCTGAAGTTCCCTCCAGTCTCCCAGCTATACCACCTACAGGCTTTGCTAGCTCCTGGCTTCATACCAAACAACACTTCCTAGAGGGTTTTTCTGGAGCACAGAAACACCCTTCAAAAGTATACTCTTACTCCTCAGCTTCCCCTCATCATTGACTGGAAATATGTCACCATATGTTCCTAAGTCAACTACTTGGGAAAACTAATGGGATGACCCTTAGGTAATCAGGCATTGTGAATCAGGGAAAGACAGCAAATTAGTAGATTAAGAGTATTTGACATATTCCTGGGCATATACCCAAAAGATGATCCACCATACAAAAATGCTCATTCACCTATGTTCATAGCAGCTTTATTCGTAAGAGCCAGAATCTGGAAACAACTTTGATGTCCATTAACTGAAGAATGAATAAAGAGACTGTGGTACACTTACACAGTGGAATACTACTCAGCTATTAAAAACAAGGAAATCATGAAATTTCCAGACAAATGGATGGAACTAGAAAAGATCATCCTGAGTGAGGTAGCCCAGATCCAGAAAGACAAACGTGGTATATTATATTCACTTATAAGCGGATTTAAGCCATATAGTACAGGATAAACATACTACAATTCACAGAACCAAAGAAGATAAGTAATAAGGAGGACCCAAGGGAGGGTACCCAAATCTCACACAGGAGGGGAAATAGAATAGACAGCGGAAGTGGTGGAAGATAGGGAACAAGTTAAGAGAGGGAGCGCAGAGAAATGAGTGTGGGGATCAGACCTGGGAGAACATGGGGCAGGTAGATAAAGGACTGCACATAAAAGAGAAACCATGAGCAGGGGCATCTCTGTGACAAGCTGGAGATCAAAGACAGGGAAGACTTCTGGGAGGATATGGGGGTGACTCTAGCTGAGGCTCCTAGTATCAGGGGTCACGGATACTGAAGAGGAAACCCTCTAACTAGACAGAACTCCAAGTCGAGGGAGGGGAACACCAACCCACCCACAAAAACCAATCCAAATTTTACCCTGCCCACAAGATGTGCAGGGATAAATATAGAGCAGAGATTGAGGGAATGTCCAACCAATGCCTGGCCCAACCTGAGACCCACCCCATAGGAGAGAGCCAACCCCTAACACTATTAATGATATCCTGCTATACTCATAGACAGGAGCCTAGCATAGCTGTCCTCTGAAAGGCTCCACCCAGCAGCATATCAAAACAGATGCTGACTCATAGCAAAATACTAGGTGAAGTGTAGTCGTGTGGAAAAGTGGGGGGAAGGATAGAAGGACCTGGATGTGACAGAAGCTCCACTGGAAGACCAACAGAGCCAACTAACCAGGGTCCAGAGGGCCTTGCTAAAGAGCCAACCAAGGACCATTCATGGCCTGGACCTAAGTCCCCTACACAGATATACCAGATGGGCAGTTTGGGCTTCTTGTGGCTTCCCTAGTAAGGGGAGCAGGGGATGTCTCTGACATGGACTCTGTTTCTTGCTTTTTTATAACTCCTCCCTGGTGGGGCTGTCTTTCCAGGCCACAAGGGAAGAGGATGAGTCCTGATGCAACTTGATGAGCTGGGGAGGGGGGCTCCCCTTTTCTGAGGAATAGGAGAGGGGAACAGGGGGAGGTTGGGATGGGGAGGAGAAGAGGGAATGGGCTACAATCGGTATGTAAAGTAAATTAATAAATTAATTTACAAAGGTTATTTGGCATGAAACAATCTTGGAGGAAGGAACAGAGGCAGAGCTAGTGTTGGCTGCAAATATACAACAGTGATCAAAGCAACCAATATGTCAGTAAATGGCAATGTCCAGAACAAGTATTGTTTACTTGTTTACTTAACTCTATTGTAGATTTAGCCCACAGGTCAGATAATAAGGTACCTTTATCCCAGGGCTACCTGCCCAGAATTCTAACACTGCTATTAATTCAACTTCTTGAGAGCCAATCAGTGTATTGGAACAAAGATTCCACTGCAGTTGCCGCTAATCTGAACTACTTTCTCCTTTTAATGCCACCATCTGCTCTGTCTCCCATTGGTGCTCAGGTGCCAGTTTAGGATTTGAGTTTGTTCATGCTGTTCACCCACTTAAAACCCTTCCGTAGCATCTATGGCTCTGAAGATGAAGACCAAAACTGAGCATAGTCTGAAAACATGGTAGGGAGAGGAGAAGGGAAGCAAGGGTGGTGGGGGTGGGGTGAAGGAGGGAAGCAAGGGTAGTGGGGGTGGGGTGAAAGAGGGAGGGAGGGAGGGAGGGAGGGAGGGAGGGAGGGAGGGAGGGAAGGAAGTTGGATTGTTTCCAAGATCCTTTTGTGATCCTTGCATGGTAAGAGCTGGAGCCAGACAACACTGTGCTTTTCTCAGTTCCTTAAGATGTGCTGCAAAGAGCAAATAAGCACACAAGTAAACAAAAGAGCAGAGCGTACGACTGAGAGCCTGAGGTCGGCCATGAATGGTAGTGGGGCCTTTATATATTCAACATGTGCCAGCAGGGTTGCTTACATAACCTCCCTGAGAATCAGTTGCTTCTGCAGTAAGTCGGGATAATGACTCTGATCTCAGAAGATCTTTATGGGCGTTCAGTAAGCTAATGTATGCAAAGCATTTAGTTCGGAAATGGAAACTATTATTAACAAACCCAATTCCTATGACTATGTAAATGTTCTTCTCAGAAAAGTTGTGTTCATACAGAGCCGAAGTTTTAAATAAAACAATAGACTGATTTAAGGTGAACAGGGTTAAAAATGATTGCTGTCTAGATTCCAGGCAGTAGATGTCATTGATATGAAAAATTTACAAGCAGTGGTTGGCTTTTTGAGCCTCGTTAATCAACATTGAACTCATGGCCACCATGAAACTTTTAAATTTAACAGATATCCGAAAACTGGATCGATTTGGGGTAGGGAGAGTGGGCGGTGCATCCAAAGCCCACAGCTGACTTGGATTTCCCTCATTAGAACCTCTGCTCTGTTAATTAATTCACTCCCTTCAGTTCTATTATTATTTGATGTTATTGTGGAAAATTCTTCAAGTTTGTACATCATAGCTGCCTTCTCTATCACCCTGGTTGTAGAGTCAAAGAGAATATGTACCAAGTGTTGTGGAGATCCCATAGCAGGTAAATCATTCACCAATATTTTACAGCTACAGCAGACATCAATAATCAACCAGGATATGCAACCCACCAAAACCCACATGGTTTCTCATTCTTTCCCAATGCAAAGCTTTGCTGTGTTGTCCATTCCCTATGTAGGCCCTAAGAAAGAAACCAGCAGCTGAGCTGCACAGCAAGAAACCCAAGGGTTAACCATACTTGGGCACTACTGGGGTCCAGTCTTAGACTTATACAATTGAAGAACTACACTCCAGAAACAAAAGTAACTAATTAACAATGATGTTAAAATAATTGGAGCCCTTCATTTGCATCTTTCCATACCATGAAGGGGGATTACACTCAGCTCAGGAAATCTTTTGTAAAAATTCACTCTTCTTCTTAGACTGGGATGGCACATGATAGGAACTTGCCAGATACAACCAGCATCATCTTTATCAGCAGAAATAATGAAGAGGGACAGGGGACTCTCACAATCTCTGGTTAGATGCATCCTGAGATGTTCTTTCTTTTTACTTTAGTTGTTACCATTACTTCACCTTTGCTCCATTTGCAGAATTGGCATTTCCTATTACCAGTGCTGGCAGCAACAGGATGAATCTCAAAAGGCCAAATCTAAAAGCAGCTTTGGCCTAAGAACTCTTTTCAAGCAAATGTTCAGAATTCCCAGCAGGGGGAAAGGTCTCAAGTAGCAAGAGCTTCTCTCTCTCTCTCTCTCTCTCTCTCTCTCTCTCTCTCTCTCTCTCTCTCTCTCTCTCTCTCTCTCTCTCTCCCCTCCCTCCCTCCCTCCCCCCTCTCCCTCCCTCCCCTTCTTCCTCCCTCTTCAGGTAAAAGACTGTGTGTGGAAGGAGAAAAGAGACAAAACAGTAAAAATGTATTTTATTCAATGAAGCAGTAAAAATATTTTTTAAACTAAAAAAGTCCACTTACTTTTACCTCATCTCAAATCATCAAGGCCCTGAGCAATATACACATCCAATAAATGAACAAACAAACAAAAGAGACTGATGCCACCTGTATTAATTACTTTTCTGTTGTTCTGATGAAACACTGACAAAAATCTAATTTGTGGAGGAAAGGGTTTACTTGGCTTGTAGGTAACAATTCATCATCTGATATTCCATTCAGTAAACATTATTAAAAGCAGCTGACTAAAATCCTTCTCTTTCAGCATCAAAGCCTGGTCTCTTTCTCTAGAGGTGAGACCCTGCAAAATGTTCCCTTTTCCATGTTAACATGAACACTGATAATGCTATTGCTCCAGTCTTGTTTGTACAGCCATTTCTAGGAGGGGTTCAAAGGAGGGGCTGGAGAGAGGAAAGGCAGAGGAAAATGATACGGTTCTATTTCAACTGCTTAAAAAGAATAAATGATAATGTATATTTTAAAATCTTAGTTCGGGCTCACATATAATAAATGAGCCCCAGTGATCTAAGCAATGAGGTCATAGCACTGCTCCTCCTGAGGAATGGACCTTTGCATATGACGTGTGCTGCTTGTATGGCTAAGGGGCAAAGTAGAGGTGAATGTGCCTAGCTTCCTGAACTCCATGACCAACTTCCCTTCCAGTACACAATTGCTATAGTTAGTCATTCAACGCCTGACAAGAAAAGAATGAAAACTACAAAGACAGAACGCACATTAAGTTGCTGGAAGGAAGGGATGAAAACAACTAACGTGTTAGCTACCTTCAGGAAAGGCGTGCTGGTGGAGATATCAGAGCAGGTACACACATGGAGTATTATCAGTATGCCTGCCTTAACAAGGCATGAGAGGAAAGGATGATATCAACAGAGGCACTAACATAGCAGGGAAAATCTCATGAGACCTCCACTCTAGAGAAGGAACTACAGGCAACCAAGGAATGCTAAGAATGGGAGAAATAATCTTCCCCAGGGATGAGGCCAAAAATAGGTTATCCAATACCAAGTGGTCAGCATTTAAAAAGTATATATTATATATACTTATATATGTTATATATTATATACACAATATATTATATAGTAATGCTAATTGTATACTATATTAATATTAATTATATTTGCATAAGTTATGTTAATTATATTAATTATATAGGTTGTATTAATTTATATTACATATTAATATATTATATATAATATGTAATACATTATATATGTGACTTTGTACAAACTGAGCAGAGTGGGTATATATATATATATATATATATATATATATATATATATATGCAGGTTTGTATATATAAACAGATGGATCTCTGTGACTTTTCTGCCAGCCTAATGTACAGAGATAGTTCCAGGATACCCAGGGCTACACAGAGAAACCTGTCAACCTGTCTTGAAAAAGCCAAAGCAAACAAATAAACAAAACCAAGAGAAAAACAATGTAAATATGTATAAATATATGTGAAAATAAAAAGAGAAAATATGTTAGAGAGCAGAGGCAGGGGTGCATGAAAAAGAAAATGATGTAATTATATTTTAATTTTTAAAAAGGCATTTTAAAATTTGGTCTCATTTTTCTACTGGTAAGTATTCTCTGGGCTCTGTGGGAAGAAAAGAGTAAAGATGAGATAAAAAGAAAAAAAACAACAACATGCTGCCATGTAGGAAGAATATTCAGCTAGTGATTGCCACATGGGTGTTCACAGGAAGGAAATATTGCTTTAGCAATACATCTTGTGACTACATTAAAGGTTTGGGGTGGGGTAAGGTTACTAGCCAACCTCCATCTTGCTCATTATATAGAAGCATTTGTCCCTTCCAAAACCAAAGACATTAAATGACTTACATAACTATAACCTTTATACTGAAAATGCAGATTTTCCTTAACGATAAAAAGTATTCAAAGCCAGCACGCAGAAGGCAGATGCAGGTGGGTCTCTGTGAGTTCAAGGCCAACCTAGTCTACAGAGCTAGTTCTAGGACAGCCAGGGCTACACAGAGAAACCTGTCTTAAAAAACAGCAAAACAAAACAAAAACAGTATAAATGTATATCAAAAAAAAGTAAAAGAAAAGTAAGGCAAATAGTGAAATATTGAGTGTATAGGCACACACATACATGCATACGTACATACATACAATGCTATATAAACAAAGTAAATATTTATAGGTAATCGTGTCCTTCATATGAGTAAGTACAAAGGAGCTGAAACTATGAATGTGCAATGGTACAAGAATAGAAAAAAATACAAACCAAACAGAAAATGTGAAGACATATCTAATTGTACAAGAAAATTTAGCATTTAATAGTTGATATGAATATGATTGAAATTTTTGTTCATTAAAATTCAATTTCTGGGGCTGGAGAGATGGCTCAGTGGTCAAGAGCACCGCCTGCTCTTCCAAAGGTCCTGAGTTCAATTCCCAGCAATCACATGGTGGGTCACAACCATCTATAATGTAACCTGATGCCCTCTTCTGGCCTACAAGCAGACAACACTGTATACATAATAAATAAATCTTTAAAAAAATAAAAAATAAATAAATAAAATTCAACTTTAAATGACTCGGAAAAAGATGTATGTTTTAATTATTTTGGGGGACTATTTAGTGAGTATTATGGAGAAAAAACAAATTTGAATCCATTGGCTTTATGGGCCAAGTATAAATTCTAAATGGCTCAGATATCCAATCATTATTGGAAGACTAGAGGTGCATTCCTCTAAACTGAGAGTAGGAAACACTCCCATGATTAACAAAACCCTTGTTGCTGTAGGATATGGTGGGGAACACACTTAATCCCTGTGCTCAAGGGGCAGAGGGGTGGATCTCTGTGAATTTAGGACCAGTCTGAGTGACATAGAGAGCCAGGCCAGCCAGAGCAGCATAGTTAGACGCTGTCTCCAAAAAATATAGCTGAAATAAAGAAAGGATTTGATACACTTGAGATAACACTTTAAAACGAAAACCTTCTGAACTTAAAAACTTCTTTCGTTGACAATAAAATGACAACCCAGAGAAAAACATTTGGTATTTATATTGATATAAAAAATTAATATTTTCAACAGAATAGGGATAGGTCAATAATTTGAGGAACCTAGTCAATGGATAGGAGCAGATAGTTTGCAGAAAAGAAATGTAAATATCTCCTATATGTCCATAAGAAGAGAAAAAGAGAACAAGACTATTCTTGTTATCCAGAACCACGAGCATCTAAAGCGCCAATCGTATGCAGTTTTGTCAGGCTATGGTAAATAAGCATTCTCCTATATTGCTAGAACAAAATGGACCCGACACTTGAGAAAAAATTGATAGTATCAAGCAAAATTAATACTCATTTGCCCTTTGTCTGAGAGAGCCCACTTCTAGGACTCTGCTCCAATTGTAAAAATAGCAGAAAGAGATGTAGTGAAGTGTGTTCAAAGAGACAGAAGTTATAGCAGTAAATGTGCAATAAATCAAATAGAATAAAATAGCTATAGGCTCAGGGGTCCCCCACACTGCAGCCCACGAGACACGTCCCACAGCCGTCTTCAAGTCAAAAGTGGCTTCAAACTTTTAAAGGGTTGTTTCAAAAAAAAAAAAAAAAAAAAGTCAAGTGTGCTATTATTTGGTTCTTTGCAGAAAATGTTTGGTGAACTCTAAATTTGAAACAACATGGTATATTCAAGGATGGCTGTAGTTCAACGGGAGAGGGTGTGACTAGCATGCCCAGGGTGTTGTTATAAAGAAAAAAAAATCCCAGTCACTTGCTTCTTCCAATCAAGACCCAGGAGCCAGACTCTGGGGTGAAAACCTACTAGCTCAGAGAGGCAGGGAAAGCACCAAGCTGACCTTCTTACTCAGCTCACATCCCAGAATGAAAAAGTCCTTCCTATTCAGCTTATGTCCCAGAAGGAAAAAGTTCTTTCTCCTTCTCGATACTGTCTTAAATACCTTTCAACTCAATGTCCCTCCTATCTGTTTAGTCCCTGTCAGCTGGTTGTTGGCTCCACTTCTAGACCTAAGGTTAACTTTATTTAATCCTGTTTACAGAAAATTCTTGGATTAAAGATGCATGCTAGAGCTGAGCACTTGTACTTGAGCCACAAGTACTTGCTTACAGTAAACAGAAAAGATCAAAGATTGAGCAATACCACAATTAGAAATGGGTTTTCCCAGTACACAATCTCAAGGTTCATGAAGTGATCAAATGTCCTCCAATGCCAGGGTCCCGCATTCTACCTCCAGCACCAACCGTGAAGAGGAAGGGAAGGCAGCGAAAGAAAGAAGGAAAAATTCCAAGCAGGAGAGATGGCTCAGAGGTTAAGAGGACTGACTGCTCTTCCAGATGTCCTGAGTTCAGTTTCCAGCAACCATATGGTGACTCACAACCATCTATAATGAGATCTGGTGCCCTCTTCTGGTGGGCAGATATACATATAGTCAGAACACTGTATACATAACAAATAAGTAAATCTTAAGAAGAAAGAAAGAAAGAAAGAAAGAAAGAAAGAAAGAAAGAAAGAAGGAAAGAAAGAAAGAAATTCCAGCCACACAGTGAAGAACTACAAAGTTATAGAGAATACCTGCAGTGAAATGAAAAATAACAAATCTATTTCAACACTTTAGTTCGTGATGACATTAAAGAGAGAAATAATATAACAGCCTATTGGCCCCTTTTAAATTTTTATTTATTTTCTTTTTCTTTTCTTTTTACTTCTTCTCACGTACCTTACATCTCAGCTGCAGTTTCCCCTCCCTCCACTCTCCCCAGTTCCCTCCCCACCTCCTCCCTGCTCCCCCAGATCCATTTTTCCTCTGCTTCCCTTCAGAAAGGAGCAGGCCTCCCAGGGATGCCAACCGAACATGGCGTAACAAGTTACTAAGCACAAACTCTTACGTCAAAGTTGGATGAGGCAGCCCAGGAGGAAGAAAGGGCTCCCAAGAGCAGGCAAAAGAGTCAGAGACACCCCCCAACACACACACACACACACACACACACACACATACACACACACACACACACACATACACACACACACACACACACACACACACACACTGTTAGGAGTCCCACAAGAACACCAAGCTACAGAACCATAACATATATGCAGAGGACCTAACTCAAACCCATACAGGCTCCCTGATTGTCACTTCAGTCGCTGTGGGCCCCTATAAACCCTGCTTTAGTTCTCTTGGTTTTTGAGATTACAATGTAATTCTACACCCATAAGTTTTCACCAACAAGACTGCCTAAGCAGGAGCTGATGGAGGGCAACAACAATAGACGTGCTAAATTGGATGGGGTTGGGGGAGGTCACAAACCTATTGTTCAGTTTTTTTGAAGAATGCCAATTAACAAGCAAAAAGAAAGAAGGGAGCACCGACCTTGCTTTTGTTGAGTGACTCTACTATTTACGATAGGAATGCTCCGGAGAATAAATAAAAAGCAGTGATAAAATTAGACTGCCACAGTTTCTGCCATCCTGAGTTAAAGGGCTCTAGGTACCAAACACCAGCAGCCATACTGCTGAACAGCCAGCAGTAACAAAGCACCTGAGTGTCTCGGGGTGAAAATAATCATCTCCATCTACAGAATGCTGGAAGAAACAAATCTGGGTGTGACAGAGCCTTTAAATCTGCTTCTTGAATCATGCAAAATGGAGGTGACCAGAAAGTACTTTTAGTGACACCATAGGATAAAAAGATTCAGAAAAATACAGTCTCCAAGAAACCCTACTCCACCCCCAAGTAAAACAAGATGAAAGACTAGATTTTTTTCAAACAACTAAGTGGCAAAGAGAATAAGAAAGAGAAAAATGTATAGATCAAAGGAGGCTTAGGAGGCCTATGAAACAATTAAAATAAATGGTTATTATTCTAATCATGAGTCAAAGCAATTTTCAAAAAGGATTTCTATAACAACTGCTGAAATATAAATCCTAATATCTGAGAACTTAAGAAATCATTGCTTTATATTATATTGGTACGAAGATTGAAAGAGTTCTGTGATATTATGTCAACTTGACATAAGCTAGAGCCATCTACAAAGAAGGAGCCTCAAATAAGAAATGCTTCTGTAAGATAAGGCTGGAAGCAGACAAGCCTGTAGGGCATTTTCTTAATTAAGGGATCCATGGGGGAGGGCTTACCCCACTGTGGGAGGGGCCACTAATGGGTTGGTGGTTCTGGGTCTTATAAGAAAGCAGGCTGAGCAAGCCAGTAAGCAGCACTCCTCCATGGCCTCTGCATCAGCTCCTGCCTCAAGGTTCCTGCTGAGCTTGAGTCCTTGCCTTGACTTCCGTCAGTGATGGACTACCATGTGGAAGTGTCAGCCAGATAACTCCTTTCCTCCCCAAACTTGCTTTCATGGTGTTTCCTCACAGCAATGATGACAGACAGTAACTAATGGTGACAAGTTCCCACTTTCACATATTGAAATAGTTGCCCAACAAATGATGCCATGCCTTTGATGTTCACCAAAATAACACAAAGACAGGGTGGTAATGAATGGGAATACAGCTGACGTAAGCTGGGCACTGTGCACACAGGCATCTGTTATGCCTCGGTATGTAAACCTGTCTCATTAGAAGAAGGCTGTGTTGAAATGAAACCAGAAGAAAGGAAAACTGGAGAACAACCACTCATCTTAAAGTCTGGAGAAGTGTGCGTTATAACTTCAGGATTCACAACTATATGATTTTATTAAAAGTTCACCACTGAGCCCCCAGAGTAGCTCTTTAGAAATCTGTCCTCTCTAAGAAGGAGCTCTGCACTGTTCATAGAGCTCTTTGTTTTTAAGTCCCTTCTGCACTTCATAAGCTTCTTGGATTAATCACTCACCCCCAAGTTCAGATTCAGTCCCACCCAGCTCTCTTGCATCAGAATCCCTATGGGTGACATCATTGAACTCCCACTGATACTGATGGAGTCAATGCTGAACTCAGCCTGGGTCTAGACCTTAAATTAATCTTTCTGCAGCTTTTAAACCCACATCTTCTCTTGGTAAATGTAAAGATGTTGTATCAGCCTTGACTATTCTTAATATAAGCACTTGAACTTTTATTTAAGAGTGCTTCAAACTATATTGTTCCATTTATATTATGTCTATTTCATATACGTTTCTTTGTGTGATGTATATTTACATGTTTTATAAAGCACTTTAACTCACTCCAACTCTTGGGTTTGTCTTCAAACTAGCCCTTGAATAATAATTAACAATCATTTAAATAATTATAAGGTGGGTTAGGGCATATTTCCTGCACCAGTGTCTTTGCCACCAAAAGCATCCCAGTTTGAGACAATCATTCTTTCTTTAACTCAAGAACTAGTTTTTGGGGTCTGACACACATCAGACATAGTGCTAAAGAGACCATGGCAAATAAAGCACCCTAACACACAGAGGTGGCAAGTAATCATAACAAAGGGGGTGCTAAAGAAGAAATAGGAAGGTCAGGTTGGGAATGGTCTGTTTTCAAAATGGCATTCTAGAAAGGCCTCTATGAAGAAGTAACATTTCAGCTAAGATGTGACAAAAAAAAAAAAAGAACCAAATTGTGAACTGGTGGGAATGTGCCACATAAGCCTTGAGGCAAAAATCTACATTTAGCAGCAGAAAAGGAATCAATTGGTTTATCACAGTAAGGATGCTGGATGAGACAGTGAAAGTTTTTAGCATGTTTAGGAATTGCTAACAACTAAATGGAAGCAGAAGCCATCAGTTTCCTAGAAGAATGCCCCACCACCCGGAATCAGCCTTTTGAAGATGGGAGATTAAAATCCAAACAAAGAGTATGGAAGCTCCCTCATCCCAAAGAGAGGGAAAATATGGCCACTATGTTCCTGCAAACAAGCTTGAGGCCCTCCAGGCCAGCACACGCTGCAAAGATGCAGAACTATCTACCATCAGGGTCCAAGAAGACCTTGAAAGTGTTTTCTGAGATGAACATGTGGACTGGAGTGCCTAGAGCCTCTTCCAAACTGCAAGAGCTGCGTAAGAACCACAGAGCTCTCACACACCCTTGGGGAGTCCTGTGGTTTCTAGCATACCACTGGAACAGAATAATATCCTAAGGGACACAGGCGATCAGAGGACGACATTGGTCAGAACAAATGAAGAGACCAGCATGACGGCTCAGCTGTAAAGGTGACCGCTACTCAATCCCAGCTATCCGAGTTCAATCCCTGGAACCCACTGTGGAAGAACAGAATCAATTCCCACAACTTGTTCTCTGACTTCCATGTGTGTGCCTATACTTGTGCATATACGCCACACACACACACGCACACCACATATGTGCACATATTCACAAATAAATAAAAAGTGTTTTGAAAGAAGAAATAAACATGACTTCTTTGTACTTGAAAATTATGCACGAAAAATCACACCTTCCACAAAAAAAAAAAAAAACAACCACAGTTTTAAAGGCTTCTCTGTGTGTGGTATAACTTCCAACCCACAGTCATCACATCATCTGGTTTTACTGCTCCTTTCTGCCCTCTCCTTTCCCTGTTTTTCAAATAGGGTGCTGAGACTCAACTCAGGTTAAGCTTTCCCAAATTAACTATTAACTAGTAGCACTCAGCATACTATAGTAACAGTAGTACTAGAAATATTGAAGGTAGTGGGTGACTAGTTGATGACCCAAAGAATGTCCGACACACAGAATTTTGAGTTGATTGAATCAACAACCAATGTAACAGGGCCCCAGATCTCAGCAGGTCCTCAGACCAAAGCACAACTGACTCCATGGTGAGGTGACATTCAGCCTATAAAACTCAATACATAGACAGCACCACCTGCCAAAACTAGAACAAAAGTCTAATCCATCAAAATCATAGTTCTGGGACAGACTCTAAATGTCCTAACTTTGCTTTTTGGCTTCTGTAGCTCTGCTTCTGGCTAACTGTTCTTGTTAGCTGAACTATGTCAACCCAGGATATGGTTTTTGTGCTTAAAATCTCACCCGGAAGAAGGCTCAGAGCTACATTGGGATCGGCGCACCGTGTAGCCAGCCGCCTAATAAAGACTTTCTACTGTGCAAGCAGGCTTCTCTAGTGGATACTCCATAACATCAATTTGTCTAATTTCCCATGGGCAACTGAAGAGATCTAAATATCCAACACATTTGTTTTAGGAATCATCAATGTACAGACACTATAATCAGCCTTAGTCGGGGCCAAGATAACCCTAATGCTATCCTCAACAAGAAAAAAAAAATCTATCAGAAAACAAAAGCATGCAAGCAAGTATAAGGGAGCGAACTAGAATGATGCAAAGCATTTCTTCAGCCTGTGCATCCTTGGAGTGATGAAGAAAACCCCTACAGTAGAGACATGTGATAGGGAGGTGATTTTGAGTTCCAAACACTGGGAAGATGCTTACACACTTCCTTTGTGTATTTGAGAAGCATTAATGGACCCAAATAGTTGAGAGCAAGCCAAGCCTCTCTTCCATGCCCACGGGTTTTTTCCTGATTATTCTTACAGTTTCATCAGTTTTCTTTTTTATATGGCCTCAAGAGAATTCCATTTGTTCCATGAAGATACAGTCAACTTCTACAGACAACTGTCCTCTAAGGACACTTCACGTTTCACAGACTTGCGTGGAAAAGTTAACTTCATGTCACATTGATAATTAATGAATCTATGATTATTTAAGTGTATCTGCCCCTCAACTCCCTTATCTTTAAATGTACCCCCCCCAGGATTGGGGACAGGATGGAGGCCTGAAACCTCTAGAGTGTATATGATCCCTACCCTGACAATGGGTAGCTGGGCCCAGCTTGAAATAAAGCAAGCTTGTGTCCCCCAGCAAAAGAACTGAGGCTCAGCTTGAGTTTCTGATTTGGGTAGCTCAAACTGAAAAGGTATTTGGCACCATGGAAAGCCATATTCTGCTATGAGCACATGGAAAGAGATAACTTCTCAAATGACCAGGTGAAAGGGGGGAGTAATCACATATGCAGAAACAACTAGAGATGCAAGACAATGAGATCAGGAAGGAAAGAAAGAAAGAAAGAAAGAAAGAAAGAAAGAAAGAAAGAAAGAAAGAAAGAAAGAAAGAAAGAAGAAAGATTACAAGGAAAGTAACTTGCTTGGCTCCTGATGATGTTTCTGCTTCCTGCATCTAATCTCTGAGATCCTTTCAGTAAACTCTCTTTGAGTTGCTTAAATTAACTCTGCTGTTTCTGCTCCTACCAAAAGAATGCTGTCATTCAGGCCAAGAAGGTGAGTAAGGGTGTGAAATTACAACTAGATATGGGAGAAATGACTGTTCTGGTTGGCAAAACAGTCCTAACAAGGCGATGGTTTGTGAGGAATCACGTTATGGTGCCCAGCAGCAGGCCCTGCACCACTCTTATGGGGAGTGGTGACAGCCTGTGCCCAGCTAAGGCTGGGAGGCACTGTGCCGTTCATACCCTCCTGATCATGGCAATTTGACAGCAGAAGCTAATGAATCCCGCATTCGGGTTTGGGTTGTTCCTGCCCACTTCAGCAATGGAGAAAGACTAACTGGCTTCTCCGCTCAGATGCTAGTGGGGGAAGTACACAGGAGGGAGCTGATCCTTCCAGGTCAGAAACAATCACGGAAAAGTCTATCTAAGCGCCACTTTCAAAAGCACAGTGTAAACAGTAGGTAGGAGACAAGAAGCTGTGTAGAAAAATCAGTGCCCCTTTGAGAATAAATTCTACATCTACCAAGACAAATGTTCCTCATTCCTGCTTCTGTTTTCATGACATGGCCCTCTATCTTGTCCCTTTTCAGAATTTTCTTGGCTACATACCATGGTTATTTATCTTCCGCCTTCTACCAGGAGACAGGCTCTTTGTGGGTAGACTCTTGGTCCAAGTTCATTTTTATGTATAATATCATTATTTTTTATAATTTAATGCAAGAAATGTATTTTAATCATATTCACCCCCTGACTTATCACCATATCTCTTCCCAGGCCTATCCCCTATCTCCCTACTCTCCCAACTCCGTGCCCTTTCTTCCTCCCATTACGTCTTATTCTCCTTCATCATGCAGAGACCCTCCCTTGTCTGTGTGCATGTGGCATCCATGGCTAATAGGACACATGGAAGCTGTATCCCACTCTAAGTGGTAGCTGTGACTCATGAGCTCTTGACATGAGCAGTATAGAACTGAAGTGTGGCCCCCTTCTCATGTATTGTGTGATGGCTAGGCTGCTCCAAGCCCTGGATGCTCAAAGCCATGATGCCTCTAATCCACCTGCCAAAGGAGCGAGGCTAGAAAGCAACAGCACTGAGCTAACTATGATGAGTGCACAGTAATTGACTGCATCATGCCCAGCTTTGAAATGTGCAGAAATTATACCTGCTGATGCCAAATTAGAAACGGCTTCCAAGTGCCTGATGCTACATTCATCACCATGTCCCAGAAAGATGCTGACGGATGGTTTTCAAAAACTTCAAAAGACTCTTGCAATAATTGCATATTCATTAGACAAATTAGTTCTAGATTATTTTTAAAACTGTAACTTGGGGGAAAAAAAACAAGACAACAAAGAACTGAATAGAATTATGCAGGAATGTTGCTTAGAATATAAAAATGTAAAATACTATTCATTCTCTCTGAAAGCATTAAATGGGGAAATAAAATGGGGGAGAAATGGTAAACTTAAACTTTAAAAGGCACCTAAAAGAAAATAGTCTGCCTCTATGAAATGCAGCTGGCCTCTGAGTTCGAGGCCAGCCTGGTCTACAAAACAAATCCAGGACAGCCAAGGCTACACAGAAAAACCCTATCTTGAAAACCAAGAAGAAGGAGAAGAAAGTGGAAGGGAGGAAGAGGAGGAGGAGGAGGAGGAGGAGAGCCACAATCTAACATAACAGACTTGGTTTTATTTCTTTTCTTTTTTAGGACTCCATTATGCACAAAGCAAGTACTTACCACTTCACCTAGATGTGCTAAACAGGGTGAAGAGTCTCGGATGTGGGAAGTACAAGAAAGCCACCAAAGAAGCATCAGGTGACTGACTCACAGCTTCCTGCCCTAAAGTGAACTGCTGAATGGAAAAAACATACTCTGGAGCCCCGGGCCAGGCAGGCACTGCAAGAACCGGCATCCGCCAGGTGGTAAGGTTCAATGGCATGCGCCACTCCTGAGGCCACATGTGTACAATATTAAGGTATAAATTAAAGAGCCCAGCGGTAGTTCCTCTTTGTTGCCAAATCCCACTGAAGTTGATCACTCACCATATGTGCAGGGCTGGCTGGCTTTCACCTGGCAGAAAAATCAAGAAGTGTCTCAGCACTGCCCATCTCAATGCCAAGCCCTTCCTCATGATTACAAGCACAGAGCTACACGGACTAGTGAAGAAGGAGAAAATGGAGAAAAGATGACCAGAGAATCAAATTATACTTACAAATTAGGGATGAGGCAGTTCAGGAATACCAGCGTCCCTAGGCAGCACAACACAATGACTGAGAACTGGCCTCTAGGACAGGAAAACTTAGAGCCGTGTCCAATCCAACCCATTGATAGCTCTGTGGCTTTGAGTCTCTAAGTATATTGTTTTCTTCTCCAAACCTCACTTCACCACATGCAAAACAAGGGTGATAATATGTGCAGTGTAAGTAAAGCTGTAATGGTATCACCTGTGCAGCCTGAAGAGTTTAGTAAAAATGTAATAAAATTATAACCAGTCTTGGTGGTCCAGTGCATTGGTTTCTAAAGGCTTCTAGCCCGGTTGAGAGCTCCTCTTTTGCCTTAGGAGATGAAAGTGTTTGCTAGTAATTTTAATGAATATAGTATAAACAACCCTTCCATGCCTCAGTAAGACACAATAGGCAAGCTTTCCTTTGCAGCCACACCAGCATGCACTGTAGTAAATAGGACCAAGTGGGAGACTTGGGTCTTCCCTCAGCTCCACTAGAGCTATCCTCTCAAGCTCCCTTTTGGAACCTCAGAGGAACCACTTGGCTAGGAGTGAGAGAGCCGTGAGTAGGTTGGGGGGGGGGGGAGTTCTTAGAACCAATCTTGAGATATTTTAATAGCATCTAGAAAAATTATAAAATTGCTTGCGGTTCAATTCATGCAGCAGAAAGCAGAACATAAGCTCAGAACTCCAATTGCTTGGCCCCTTTGTCTCCCCATTTCTTGGAGAAAATTTTGTGAGTGAACTCCAAGTACATCAGGATAATAAAGTACCTAACATTTGGGTAAATTATATATTAGCTGCTGCAATTGTTCAGCTTTTAAGAAGAATTTTCCAAATTGGAAAAAAAATAAATTTTACTGCAGTTCGTTCAGTGCCCTACAGCATTGAAAAATACATCACAACAAAAATCAAAATGGTCTTAGAGAAGTCTACTCTCACTTGCTCTAATTTCCCTGATTTTTTTTTCAACTAGTTCTACTAAAAGAAGACAAATTGTCACCTTGAGATATAAAGCCAAACAGATTTTTAAAAGCTTGTTCTAACCAGAGATGATAAATGGTGACCAAAAAAGCATGTGGGTTCCTATGAGATGAGATAATCTCTCTGGCCATCATCACATCAGTACTGCTGTCAATAACAGCCTGGCTGTGGAGAGCACTAGTCTAGAGGTAGAGCCATGAGGCCTCTTGACTACCAAGTCTCCTGGAAACTTTCATGAGAAAGGTTCACAGGACATGGGGGTCAGGAAATCTGGGTCCCAGTCTTATCTATACCCTGTGCTAGCTGCACAGTCTTTAAAACGACCTTGTAGAAAACAACCTCCTAGACCCAAAGGGTTCTGCAAAACACCTGGCCCAGACTCCTCAACACCATCAAAGCCATAAAGGTCAATATATAACAGTGAAGAACTGTTCTTGGATGACCACTCGAGGGACACAGTGATGAAATATCACATGTGATCATGGATGAGACAGCTGACAAATGAACAAATAAGAAAACACCATGGAGGACACGATCAAGTTTATTGACAAAATTGTCTTCCCCCTCGCCATGTGTTGGGGGTTGAACTTGTGACCTCATTGATGCTAGGCAAACTCCCTATCACTGAGCTACATATCCAGCCCCAAATTGTCACTCTGTTGCTTATTGAAGCACTTTTACCTTTTTGGATTGCATTGTCCAGTACCAACTCCATGACAGGAAGGATATTTTATAATTTATTTGCTTTTGTATCAGTTGCATTTATTAGACAATCAATGATAGTTTGGGGATAAATAATGAATGAGTGAATGGATAAGATCCGCCCTGGCCATGCCGTCATTTCCGCCGACTCCTAATATTTCTCCACTCTATAATGGATACCTTAAGTCAATTGCCCTATTTAGTTCTAAATAAATAAATAAAATGAGGTAGATGCCAACAATACCATTTCACAGATGAATAAACCAACGATCGCACCGAGGTTCCTAGCTCCCGATTGAGCTAAAAGCAAGGCCAATCTGCACTCCCAAGTGCCTGTTTTATCAAAGTCTGGCCCAGCCTCTGCAAAACAGGTGTGTGAAATCATGCTGCGAGAGCTTGACGTGATCTCATTTTCTTCTGCAGCTGCTGTGGCTGATGAGAAGGCTTTTAACCCGGTGAATCAGTAGCTGATCTCTGTCCACCTCCGTCACCAGAGTGACACACAGAAGCGCCGGAGACATCCCAGGTCTTTAAGGCACCTTGTTTGTTGCCCTCAAGTCTCGCTTTGGCAATTTTCACAACATTAACTTGTCCTTTGGATGGAGATGAAACCTTCAGTAATCATCATAGGTCTGACTTACGTCATCTGTAATGGCATCTGTAATTTTTGTCCTTGCTCCATAAAAGTGAAAAAGAAAGCACTGAGAAGTTCTAAAGAAGTGCTTGTTGAATATCTAATAAACTACCTATTACGCTCCAGGTAGTTCCCAAGGTACTTGCAATCCACAGGGACAAAAAGAGAAAAAAAGAAAGAAAGAAAAAAGAAAAAGAAAAACATATTTCAGCAAATACTGGGGCTAGAGAGATGGCTGCACAGTTAAAAGCATGTCCTATTCTTCCAAAGGACCAGAGTTTGTTTCCAGCATCCTCCTCAGATGGCTGAACACCACCTATAACTTCAGCTCCAGTGAATCTGATTTTATCTTTACACTCCTTGAGTACCTGTACTCCCACATGTACAAAGTTACACACACACACACACACACACACACACGCATGCACACACACGCATGCATGCACATGTGCATGCATGCTCTCACACACACACACACACAATTAAAATAAATCTTGAAAAAAAAAAGACAAACTATAATCTCAGCACTCAGGAGGCAGAGGCAGTAGATCTCTGTGAGTTCAAGGCCAGCCTACTCTCAAAACAAGTCCAAGACAGCCAGGGCTACACAGAGAAATACTATTGCAGGAGAGGGGGTGGACTGCAATAACCACACCCTCCCCCCCCCCGAAAAGGTAAACTAATAATGTATACGATCAGAGGGACAGCACAGCATGCCACAGAGAAGGGGAGAAACCAAAATAGGCCTCCCAGGAGGAGATACTTGTGTTAATGCCTGAGAGGTATGTGTGAGTTATCTGTGTAAAGGGGAGAAGGTATCCATGTTTTGAGCAGGAGAGACTGCATTGTCCTGTGGCCTGATGATGATGATGGATGGATGGGGCATGGCACATTAGAAGTGAGGAAAGCACCATGCACTAGGAGTTAAGATGTAAGCCTTGGCGGAAGGACGTGCAACTGCAGAAATGTAGCAGGGCCTTCAGGTTTGGACTGCGTTCACCCACTAGTAGGAAATGGGTTTTAATTTCCCAGAAAGATGATCTTTTCCAGGCATAGTTCGAGACTATGCAGGAAGACTCCTACAGGGTGGGGACTCCTTTATACAGAGTGTAGCCAAGAAGCAGCAACTCCACCAATTATCTTCAGGAAAACAATTAATCTAAATAATTAGCGATAAGTTGGGAAATTGACAAGAGCAAAAAGTAGATATCAGAATATCATAAATGTTCAGGAAACAGCTTCAACTTTGAGGGCTTGGGAAGCAGGAAGAGGCAGTAGGGCTGAGTGTCTGACCCCCACATGTATAATGTGACCTGTGCGCCCACACTCACCTTTCACACACACACACAGATATACATACACATCACACACACACATCGCACACATAGATCACACACGATAATAATGCTAATCATAAATAAAATTTAAACTTTGTTCTAAAAGCACATCTATGAAGAAGAACAAATGTGCTGAAGCCTATAGTACATGAAATAAATTGTAAGACTAGAGGAGGGGCTGGGGAGGAGACGGAGTACAGGTCTGGCTAGTAGACCAGAGACGCTGACCAGCAGGTGCTAACAACGTCTCTGAGCATCATACGGCAGGTTCCAAGAGTGCTGGAGAAGCTACAAACTGGAACCAACTGCTGCTGCTGGGCATACGTGTTAGTGCCAAGATGAAGAAGCTCAGATTACTTAAACAAGGAGAAAAAGGGCCCTCCTTCCCTCCCCCCCCCCCAGATTCACATCTCCCAGCTTCGCCTCCACCACTGGCAGAGCTCAATGGGAAGGCACCCAGGAAAAGGGACTGTGCTTTTTCTGAGTCTCAGCCTTGGCGTAAAAAGGCTCACACCTTTAATCCCAGCACTTGGGAGGCAGAGGCAGTGGAATTGCTGTGAGTTCAAGACCAGCCTGATCTACAAAGCGAGTCCAGGACAGCCAAGGCTACAGAGAGAAACCCTGTCTCAAAAAAACGAAGGAGAAAAACTTAAAAAAAAATTAAAAGAAAAGAAAAGAAAAGGCTAAGAAATGGGCAAGTTCAGAATTTAAACATAATAGGTTAGTGGCTATTGCATTAAAGATCTGCAGATGGGAAGGGGCAGAAAGGCCACTGTAGGAGCCACACTCTCAAGGGGAGAGGGTGGGGAAAAGGAAGACAGACCACTGTGAAGACCACACTCTCAAGTAGTGAAAGTAATAACGTTAGAGATCACTGTAGAGAGTATGTTCTCAAGGAATTCGGGGAGGGGGGGGAACATTATGGAGTGCACTCTTTGAAAGGCTGATGGTTGGTAATGACAGACACCACTGTGCCAACCTCATGCTAGGAAGGCTTCATACCCTTCTCTAAATCCCTGAACACATGGGTTTTCTGGTGCCCTTTCCTGCTCAGCTGTCTGATTTGTCGTTCATTCGAATTAACTCCTAAGAGAAGGGGCAATGCTGTTTTCTGTTATTTATCAGAAAGCCACATCTCCACCCAGAGCCAGAGATACAACTCAGATCTAATTCCTCTGATCAAGTATCATGTAACAGAATATTTTCAAAAAAAAAAAAAATAGTTTAAAGGAGGAAAAAAAAAATGAATCTATAGAAACAGCTAGACTAGGAGTGAAAGGATTCTAGCTAGGTGGAGCATGACAAACACGGCTCCGGTGGGCCTTGTACTTCCCACCCATCCCCTCTGCCTTGCTAAAAATAAATAAATTAATAATAATAATAATAATAATAATAATAATAATAATAATAATAATATACACAAACATTAGATTACATTCCTAAACTTAGCCATCGAGGTCTTTTGCCTTGTTTGACTACTTCTTTCCCCCTGAGGCTAATTACAAGGTCCAGCTATCAAAGTATTTAAATCCAGCAATCAAAATCTTTCTTTAGCTCACCTAATTAACATGCCCAATCAAAATTAAACACCTCATCCTCACACGAGAAGGTGGTCCCCTTTTACCTTTATAGACTGCAATTTGCCTACGGGCCATTCTGTCTTCAATCCAGAAACAGTCCTTTCTCTCTCCACCCCCCCCCCCCACACACACACAGAGAACTGCCTGCTCCCTCTTTCCTGTTCCTTTCTCCCACCTCCTGTCTTTGTCTCCTATTCCAGGCTCTTTTGTCCCTCTGGGGCACATAAATCTCCCTTCTGCTGAGAACTTGGTCTTCGTTCTCTGTCCTAGGTCAATACCATTCCCTTCAAGGAGAAATTCGGTTTTTCTTTTTTACATATACATTTATATTATTACACATATATACAATAAACTAACTCTAGCAAGAAGAACCATAAAACAATCAGGAATTATATAAATGTTACATTCTTAGTGTATTGGCTATGTGTTTTTGGCAGCCTTGAAGAAAACATCTTTCCTATCTTGGTGCATCTAAAATTCTGAGTGTAAATCAATCTCCATCACATCTTGTCATTATCAACTTAAAACATCTCTCTAGACCTAAAAACATCTTAACCCCTAAACAACTAAGCTTCACTGTAAACTTAAGCTACCTGGTCTTCAACTCCATCAGAGACTTGAGAAGGAATAAACTTGATTACCTGAGTATGCCGGGAGTGCCCGTTAGTACCTTTCCAAATGAGAAGATGACAGGCAGTTTTCTACCTGAATAGTCACCCTAAACTCTCTATTATGTTGGAGCATCTTCTTCAGCTTTCTGGCCTAATATATGGCTACAAAAGAAGAGGTTACAAGAATTAGTTTTTTCTTAGCCAATCTCAACAAAGTTCCATATTCATCTCCTCCGGCCTTTTTGAATTTTAAGGAGCAACAACCATGAGGCTCTTTTATTGTTTCTTTTAATTTTAGTTTTATTAGTTTATTCAGATTACAACTCAATTGTTATCACATCACTTGTATCCTCCCATTCCTCCCTTCCTCCCGCTTTCATCCCATTCCCCTCCCCTAGGTCTAAGACCAAGGGAGACCTCTTCCCCCACTATATGGTCATAGGCTATCAAGTCTCATCTTGGTAGCCTACTTATTCTTTCTTTGAGTGCCATCAGGCCTACCCACCAAGGGGAGGTGGTCAAATACGGAGCACCAGAGTTGGCGTCAAAGTCAGTCCCTGCTCTCCACATAACTGTGGAGAATTTAAAAGATCCTTCAGAAGAATTTCCATACATGATCTCAAGCTGTACTATAGAGCAACAGTAATTAAAATAGCATGGTACTGGCACAGCAATAGGCTGGTTGATCAATGGAATCCAATCGAAGACCCAGAAATGAATCCACACACATATGGTCACTTGATTTTTGACAAAGAAGCCAAATCTATTCAGTGGAAAAAGGATAGCATCTTCAACAAATGGTGCTGGTCTAACTGGATGTCTATGTGTAGAAAAACGCAATTGGACCCATATTTGTCACCATGCACAAAACTCAAGTCCAAGTGGATTAAAGACCTCAACATAAAACCAGAGACACTAAATCGGTTAAAAGAAAAAATGGGGAAGAGCCTGGAATCTTTTATTGTTTAAAATCAGTGTATTGTCTAAGATAGAGGATGTAGAGCCAAAAGCTGATGGGTGTGGGTCCATGCTCAATAATCTTCACCCCAGCTAATTTCTAACTAGCTATGTAGCACAACCTCTAATGTCACTGGAGGCAGTGTAGGCCACTTAGTGCTATAACATTTATGGGCCTGGTGTTTCTCCACGTTTCTCTCCACTTAAGTGCCCATCCCAACCCTCCCATCATTCCTGAGTATTGACTTTGAGAGATCCAACCTGACTCTGTTTTGAAGGAGGGTCAAAAAGAGGGCAGGCCCTGAGGAATTCTACCCTGCAGAGCTGACAGTTTTAGCTCGCACAAACAGGAACTTACCCCACTCACCCCCACCCCCAGACAGTTACAGGAAAAACAAGTTCAGGAACACCTCCTGGCTGAGGCAAAGTTTTAGAACTACCCAATAGAATTAAAAGTCATGTTAAGTAGCCAATAGGATTGTTACAAATCTGCCTTTGAAAAAGTATAAAAACTTAGTGTTTTTGTTACTTGAGGTCTCCTCGGGTGGAGGTGGACCCCATCACATTGGACCAATAAACTTCGTCTTGCATTCCCATCCAACCGGCCTCATTCAGTTGCTTCCTGGAATAGACTCTTCTGATCAGAGTCTTACAACTTCATGCTGAATCTGTAACATTTTACTCTAAGTTCATTTCATTTTTAGGGTTGTTCTATGGGTGAAGTGCCAATCCAGTGGCCCAGTAGATCACATGACACAGGTCTGAGCCAATCAAAACACCATGTTCCCAAAGCAAGATGTTGAGGTAACCCAGTCAAACCCAAGGAGACTGGGCAAGAGAAGGTATTCTTCAGTGTGAAACCTCACTTACAATTAAAGGACATAAAACCTTCTATAATTTATTTATAATCATCATGGGTGAGCTCACCAGAAAGTGGGGCTTCCGTATCAAAAGGGAAGGCACAGAATCCAGACACAGGTCCCCAGAGTACCACTGAGCTCTGAGATGCACAAGAAACCAAATCCACTGGCACCACTTTGAGAGGGCAAATTACTAAATTTCTTTCTTATATTCTTTCTTTTTTTTTTTTTTTAAGCCACTAGGGGTGAGATTTTCTTTCATTTCTCACAAAGTGATACAATTCAAACACGTATTGAAAACATTAGTATCTCACACCTGTCTCTCCACTTTTTCCCCAATTACAAAACAATTCTTTTCTTCCATCCTTTTGGATTGCAGTGCCAGTGAGAAAATGCCTTCACACAATAGAAATAGCACTGTTAAATGAATGGGAATTGTGAGACCTTACTAGTAAACAAAGGAACTCAAGTTACAGAGAGAATGTTCTTACCCTAATTAAATTGTCCCATAAAAACCTTTACAATTGCAACAGCCAACCTTAGCAACATTGTGATGAAAAAGTACATTCGTATATTGCTTGGACACTACAATCTGGTATAGATATTTTGGAAATGTATATTGCAATAGGAACTTAAAATTGTTTACAACCTTTGATTCAGTAAATCGATGCATAGAAATTTACCTAAAGAATTGTATTGCCGTCTCTCATGCTCAACCCACTATGTAACTTTGACTGGTCAATACTCTAAAACCTATCAAAACAGGATGCCACACTGCATATGTAATAGAATGCAGTGTTCCTACTCATTTTCAGCAAGTTGAATAACATTCCTGTGTACATTAATTAGACTTCAGTTAACTGGGGTTTTTTGTTGTTGTTGGGTTTTTGTTTTTTTAACTGTACCAACCAATCTTGTCAAATTACATGGAGTACAACTGTCACAAAAGTCCTAAATTGTGAGTGCTTCACATGTTTATGCCTTAACTCTCCCAAATTGGAAACTACTTAAAGCATCGTCTTCTATATCTAAAACATTCTTCCATTAGCCCACAGATGGCTAGCACCTTTCTACTGTGGCGTGGAAGTTAACACATGACAAATATTTTCCTGGGAATGTTCACACTTGGAAGAATGGAAATAGAGCCAAGATTAGCCATAAACAAGTCAGTCCTAGCAACAGACTCACACGCAGCTACTGCAGAAATTTTGTGGCCCCATGAGTTTTTCAGTCTTGAATTTAATACAAAGGTGGTCAATCGTTGCTATTCTCAGTTATCCCTTCCAAAAGCCCGATGACCACAACAAGGGCTGTCTCCCAAATCCCTGCCTTCAGCAATTCCTGAATATCCCATGTTATGTCATAGCTCCTGTGCCTTTGAGCGCTATCTTCCTTCCATAATACTGGGTGCATTCTTCAAGCCTGAATACAAGCGAGCCTTCTCTGTGGTGTTTGTTCTATAGGCTCTCCCTGACTGATCGGTCATTGTCATCTGTACTCGCCATTACTAGTGAAAATATCGTATGGATCCCAGTATTTCTGATATCCAGTCACTTCCCTCCCTGGCTGATTTGCCCATTGCTCCCTAAAGTCCTTGAGTCTCTCATTCCATTCCTTTTTCTAGTGTTCAGTTGAGACTGTGCTCAACAAATGCTCATTGAATAAATTTTACATTAATTGCACTAGAATCTTTTTGGGAATAGTGTTTGGTAAGGAACAAAATAATGATGTGCATTTTTTTTTTAGAGTCCAGGCAGTTCTACAAGCTGCTATGCACATGTATGCAGAGACACAAAAGTGTACACGCGTACGCGCGCGCGCACGCGCGCGCGCACACACACACACACGCCTCTCATGGCCTCACGTGTAACCCTGCTGTATATTTTAGAACTTGCAAAAGGGGAGTGAATCGACCACTGGAAGCCTTTTCCCGGAACAGCACATGCATGCATCCATCCATCAGGAGAATTGGGCTGCCACTTTGGGAGGTAAAAATGCTTGAGTGTTTTCACCTAAAAGGTGACATTTTGTCTCATAATGTTAATTTTCCACCTTGAACACTTTATACTACAAAACAAATCCAGTAACTGCCTGTCAGGTCGGCAATTACAAATGGTAAAGTGAAGATAGATTAATTCCTGCAAGAGTGAGCTTGAATTATTCCAAAGGCCCTGTATTTAAAAAACAATTTGACGTAGATTAATTAGCTCTGTGTCTTCTTAAGGCAAGATCTTTGTTTGGCTTGAAAGGCACACTAGTTTTCCTGCAGCACAAAGTATACAGATTTGCTTGAGTTTGTCTGAATCTGAACTCTGAGTTTCCTATTATCACGGGTTACAATGCTTCCGTTTAGGAACAGCGTCACTTGTATGGGTGAGCAGGTAGGTTTGAGACAGAAACACACATTTTACAAATAGAAGTGGAAATTAGGGTAGATCCACTTTAAAACACTCATAAAACAACTGACAAACACTCCAGGATTTTTTTTTAAGAGGAAATATCATTCCCCTGTAAAGCCATTCCTCACGAATGCCTTCAGGTAGATGCTTGCGCTTACTTTTGCATGCCAGTCTAACAGATGTAACCTAAGAAAGAAACCATAAGGATGTGCAAGGACTTGTGTTCAAGGTGAGTTAGTGTAGAATCATTCACAGAACTGGTCCAACAAGATGTGGCCCTCGACAGTTCTTCAGAAATAGAAGAATTTGTGGGTCCATGCGGGGGAAAAAAAAGGATACAGCCTTCAAAGGTAATGCTGGAGAAATGTTTTTATAGAGGAGCGGAAGGAGTAACAAGTGTGTTGCTTCTCTTCGTTTGTTTCTTTGCTTCCTTGCTTGTTTTTAAAGAGAGGGAGAAAGAGACGGCATGAAGTTAGGTGGTTGGGTGCAGGGAGTGGGAAGGGAGAAAGGAGGGGAGGGGAGGGGAGGGGAGGGGAGGGGAGGGGAGGGGAGGGGAGGGGAGGGGAGGGGAGGGGGAGATGAAGCATGATCAGAATATATTGTATAAAAACAATGTCAAATAGAAAGTAAATTATAAAAACAACGAAGATGTCAATGAGTCTGGGCTTGGGAATCAGCCTGACTTGCTTAAACCTTGTTTCTAGCTCTTGTATAGCTGCAGGCAAGTTACTGGCTCTCCAGGCGCCCCACTTCCCCCACCTGTAAGGATATACAGTACAACCTAGAACACAAAGTAATCATGAGAGCTTAGCCAACACACTTAGAAGTCCTCACATGTACCTAAGGCACGTGTAAACATAAACATTTGCTCTTATTTTTTATTTTATTCATTTATTCAGATTACAACTCAATTGCCATCCCATCACTTGTATCCGCCCATTCCTCCCTCCCTCCCACTTTCACCCTATTCCCCTCCCTTAGGTCTATGACCGAGGAGGACCTCCTCCTCCACTATATGGTCATAGGCTATCAAGTCTCACCTTGGTATCTTGCTTATTCTTTCTTTGAGTGCCACCAGGCCTCCCCACCAAGGGGAGGTGGTCAAATATGGAGCACCAGAGTTCATGTCAAAGTCAGTCCCTGCTCTTCACATAACTGTGGAGAATGTCATGTCCATTGGGTAGATCAGAGTAGAGGTTCAATGTTTACTATTGTATTGTCCTTGGTTAGTGCAATAGTTTGAGCAGAACCCCCCATGGGCCCCAATCCATCCATCATAATGTTCTTCTTGTAGGTTTCTAGGACTCCTTCTATTTCCCCATCTCCTATATTTCTCTTACCTAGAGTCTCAGTAAGATGTCCTCACATCTATCCCAATCTCCTGGTAAGTAAAGACTTTCATGGGACATGCCTTTTGAGATAGTGCCCAGTTATAAGTGAGTATATACCGTGGGAGTCTTTCTACTTCTGGGTTAACTCACTCAGTATGACCATCTCTAGTCCCATCCATTTGTCCACAAATTTCAGGATTTCATTGTTTTTAATAGCTGAGTAGTATTCAATGGTGTAAACGTACCACAGTTTCTTAATCCATTCTAATATCCAAAATATATAAAGAACTCAAGAAATTTAACACCACCAAACCAAATAACCCAATCAAGAAATGGGGCTCAAAACTAAACAGAGAATTCTCAACAGAGGAATATCAAATGACTGAGAAACACCTAAAGAAATGCTCACCATCTTTAGCCATCAGAGAAATACAGATCAAAATGACTCTGAGATTCCATCTTACACACATTACAATGACTAAGATCAAAAATTCAAGTGACACCACATGCTGGCGAGGATGTGGAGAAAGAGGAACACTCCTTCATTTCTGGTGGGAATGCAAACTAGTACAACCACTTTGGAAATTTATCTGGCACTTTCTCAGAAAACTGGGAATAGGGTTTCCCCAAGACCCAGCTATTCCACTCCTTGGGATATGCCCAGAAAATGTTCCACCACACAATAAAAACATATGCTCAACCATGTTCATCGCAGCCTCATAATAACCAGAACCTGGAAATAGCCTAAATGCCCCTCAGTTGAAGAATGGATAAACATTTGCTCTTCTTAACACTTATAGCATGCCTCTGTTTTAAACAGAATGCATGGATATTTTAGACATAAAAGAAAAACACATGAATCATTAGCCAATAATACCTTAATGAAATTAAGAATTACTTTAAGTAAGTTTTTACTTTCTTAAAATGGAAAGCATTTTTGTAATTTTTAATTATTGATAATTTTCAATAAAATGCTTCTTTATTTTTTTGTTTCTCAAATAGTAGCAAAACACCATCTTTTAAAGATTATGTATATAATAGCATAGTGTAACACAATGTATGGCAGTTGATATTATTTGAAATTAAATAAAAAGCCATTGTATCTAGATGATGTGGAGTCCATGGTGTAAAGTGATTCATGATACAGAAGGGAACTTGAGATACTCGAGTGCCAGGCACACTTTCTAGTTAGGTCAGCTCACAGATGAGCAAATGTTTTGCTGCAGGTCTCCTCATTTCTAAATGGTACAATCTGGATTTGAAACAGTGTCCTTCTAATTTCAAAGCTTATGTGTGTAACCAATGGCCAGAGAGCTCACTACTTGCAGCCAGTCCTCTGGATTGTTTATACATAAAATTTTATTGGAACAAAGCACAACTCTGAACAGTGCTGTTTCCTTTATTCTGGTACAGGAGAGCTGAGTAATTGGAACAATGAGCAGACAGCCACAAAATCTAAACTGTTTGCTAGCAATAGCTTATTTACAAGAAATAGTTTTCAAACTTCTGCTTTTTGCTGTTATCTGGAAAAGAACTGTGAGGATTTGGAGGAAATCAAGAACGCAATCCATTCAGATAAGAAAGGCGTGTTAGATGTGATTGTGTCTGCTTGGACAGTTCAAATTTACAGTGATATGGGAAATTCAAGCTGTGCCTTTAAGGTTTAATGCATTTAATGCTTGAAAAGAATTACAAGAAGACATTTCATGACATTTGAAGCTGTTTCGATTTCAGCTGCCTGTTATCTGACATTCCAAAATAAAATCACTAAAAATTTGCAGCCTGCTTACTTCAAAGATCACATAGGAGACCTGTGAGTCTCCCGATGCCCCTCAAACATACGCACACTTTAAAAATCTTTTTACAGATGCTATGGCTTGCAAAGCAATGCAAAGTATATAGATTTTGAGACTTCGGTGTTATTATAAACTAAAAATAGACTCCAGGTTTCCTTGCAAGTTTAATAACATAATCTTTATACGATTAAATTATTTTAGGGAAAACTTAGACCAGTCCTACAGGATAGTTCATTGCCAAGTGTCGGCTACATTCACAGTATCCTGCACCCTGCATCAATGGTATCTTCACTTTCTGTATATCTTCACTTTTAAATGAAATTTTAAAAAAAACAAAACAGCTATGCCTTCCCTCCAATATTTTGGAGCTTACAGTGTACAAGAAAAGACAGAATCCAAGTAAACACACACATATCTGAGAGATACATATTAAAACTGTCTTGTTCCAGTTGGGCTGCTACAGCAAAATGTCATAGACTAAGTAGCTACATCCCTGTTTGTTTGTTTGTTTGTTTGTTTGTTTTGTCTTTCCTTATGGCTTTGGACCCCATGAAGCACAAAAGCAAGGAACTGGGAGGGGGGGGCGTTCAGTGTCCGGTGAGAATCTGCTTCCTGGGTCACAGCTGAATCCTTTTCACTGTGTTCTCACCTGCTAGAGGGCAACGCAGCTTTGGGGCTTAAAGGCCTTTACAAGGTCTCTAAGTGTATCCCTGCGGGCCCTACATTCATGACCTAACCGTTCTCCAGAAGCCTTCTCTCCCGATACCACAGACATCGCAGAGTTTCCACATGAACTTTGAGGATGACAGAAAGATTCAGGCCATAGGAACAGCATATGTGAAGACCAGAGTGTTCAGTGAGGCGATGGTGTCTGCAGATGCTGAGGAAGGCAAGGAGGAAGTGACGTCTAAGAGAAGACTCCCAAGAAGAAGGGAAACAAAGTCCTATTTTGTGTTATCTTCGCCACAGTCTTCACATCCTGTGGTGTCAACGCTACGGTATTTAACACTTGCCAAGATGAATGGGAGAATTACAATTCTTCAACACACACACACACACACACACACACACACACACACACATGCGCCCACGCTTGCCCGTGAGCAAATTAAAACTGAGTGATAATGCTGACTTGTCCATTTGCTGTTCGAGACTAGTGGCCAGCCCAGGCTCCTCCATTGCCCAGGATATACTAACGAGCCTGCAAAGCTTCTGTATTTGACCTAATTCCCACTTCAGTTCATGTGACTCAGGATTGCTCTAAAGAAAAGCTACCTTCATAACCATATGGTTTTGTTTTAAGATTTCTAAATTCATCAAGGAAATGTCAAACACTGTCATTTAAACCAAGCTATCACTGACTCTCCAGCACTCTAGCAGCCCCCGCCCCCACCCCATCCCTTTGCAAGTATCTTTGCTGAAAGGAAAACATCCCCATCATTTCTTTGGACTCTCGCAGATTTCAAAAACAGAGCCTCTTCTTTCAGGGAAGTGGAATTGTCCCTCTGGTTGGCTGGTCATGACAGGCAGCTCCCTTCCTGGGAAGACAAGACTGGACTCAGGAAGCCACATGTAAGTGGTAAAGGCCCCTAAAGCCTCCCAAGAGGGAATCCACTTGCCTTTTAGAGCAACCACTGACGTGGCAAGACACAGCCACGTTTCTATTTGTGGTCATTTAATTGCCACTTGACGTGGGAAGAAAGATGATGGAATGGCAAGATGCGACCCCTGCAAGTCTAGTGGCTATTTGTGGAACCCTGAGCATGACCACCATTTCTGTCCACAGTGGCATCCCCACTTCTTTCTCCTCTGGACACCACCCTATAATGGTTATGGGACAAGCAGGCCGAGATTCTACTCCCAAAGCTTCTGTAATGACAAGTTTGTCTGGTGCAACTTAATTATAGAACTGTCCTTCCATTTTTCTATACCACATTCAATTACTTTCCTGAATCTCCATCCTCCCATACTCTTAAGCCCAACACTGAGGCTTGATACACAGCTGATTTTTACCAGTGGGACAATATCAGCTCATTAAGTATTGAGGTGTGCTTGGTTTTCCATAAGCAAAAACTACTTCAAGCTCTCCAGGGAATCCCTCCTCCACATCCCCATAATCCAGTCACAGAAGGGGTACTATCCAGTACCTCCTAGACCTCAAAGACACCATACCTGGTATCCTTGCTCATTTGTTGCCTAAGACACTCAAGATGCCCCAACATATCTGTGCTTGCTTCCCACCACTGATTTTTCTGACAAGTCTCCAGCAGCTGGCCATGCATATAGAGACTACTGGACAAAAACATCAACACCCTGCCGACAAATAGCAATATCCTTCACCTACTACATCACGCCTTCATCCGGCAAAATCAGAGGTAAGGGCATTCTCGATAGTAGAACAAGTCTCAAAAGTCCTCACAGACCTCTAAAACTATGACTGACTGCCAACCCAAGGCCCGAGTCCCTTGGATTCATTTCTATGTGGCCACTTGAGAAATTGCAGCCACCATGAGCCAGGTCCAGCAAGAGGCAGACAGAAATGGGGGTAGCAGATGGGTGAGTCAGGGAGAGAGAAGCTGCTGCTCTTGACTGGCACCCTCAAATGAGAGGAGTACTTTCCTGAGACCTGGGAGTATCTTTTTGTAGTTTACAGGTAAAGAAACTGAGAAGCAAGGATGTACTTAAGATGTAAGTGACACGCCCAAATCAAGCCTTTGCTATTACTCTTGGATGTATGCCAGGACTTGATGATAAGACCCTATGGCTGAAGACATCACACATGTTGGTTACAAGACATAAAGGAATCAAATTAGTGTTAGCCAATACGCTTCCTCTCTACTGGCTAGATTTCATAATTCTGGGACGTGCTATGTAGGCTTCTGCAAGGGGACAGTCTTACCTGGCTGTGACTGTAATCATGACTGTGACAAGTGTAGTAAGATATGTCCATTGGTACAATAATGACATAGATGGGACAGGAGCAACCAACCACTTTCTGATTGAATTTAAGGCTCTCTCCACAAGAGGAAGCATATGCCTGGTATTACAAATCCAACCAACAGCACATGGCTAGGAGCTCATGGGCCCCGGGAATGAACCTACTATTATTATGCTAAATGGACTTAGTAAGAAATGGGGCTTTAAATTCTCTCTACTCACAGATTAGTGAAGCTCTCACTCCTCATTCAAGAAGTTTCTCCCAGCACTCAGGAGGCAGAAGTAGATGGATCATTGTGAGTTTGAGGTCAGTCTGGTCTACAAAGTTAATCTAGGACAGCCAAGGATATCACAGAGAAACCCTGTCTCAGAAAAACAAAGCAAAACAAAAAGAAGTTTCTGTGTGCAATGGACAGTAGGTGGTAAACACAGAAACTCACAAGAACTGGCTAAAGTGAAGTAGACAGCCACAGTTGGGACATATGTGTTATGTCCTCTTTCAAGACTGGAGAGGATGAAGAAAGAATGCTCAGAAACATTGTTGGAGCACGAAGTTGGGGAGAGCTAAGGTGAAACTTTCTCCTGCTCATCACAGGCCCTCTATACCCATGCACTCACAGCAGCTGTGGTTGCCTGCACAAGACCAAGCCCGTTAACATTCTAGCCTGGAGGGGAAGTTCACAAGCCCTCAGCCCCAACTGAAGAACTAGGGACAAGTGGCAGTTTCTGGAGTAAGCAGAATGTTTCCTTTAAGGTATGGCTCCTGGTAAGTAGACAACTATCCAGTAGAAGGCTTCAACACAGAAATATATGTAGACAGCACAAATTGGGTTCCATGGATCAATGAAAAAAATGATGATGATGATGATGATGATGATGATGATGATGATGATGATGATACAAAGTATGGAAGGATGGAGAGGTCAGAATGAGTTTTGGAAGAGTGAATTAGAGAAGTGAGGGTAAATATGATCAAAATAAATTGAATAAAATCTCCAAAGAATTAATAAAAATATTTTTAAAGAAAAATATGTTAGCGGCAGAGTATGGATCCAACCCAGACACTCTAGCAACACAGGTACATGCTTAACCTTCATACCACACAACCTCTTATTTGGCTTTAAGTACACTTTCAGCTTAATTAAAAATGGCATTCCAGTAAGTGATTTTCATGGCTTACTTGATAAGAGAGAATTTAGTCATATAAAGTTTCTGGCAGCATTATAAAATCTAGGAAAGAATTTTAATGCAATTGCTTAGTTCAGCAGAAGCTCGGAGAGGTCTCAGAACCATGCATAATATAACTGGTTTTAAAAGCAGCTCTCCATTCCTTAAGACTGCAGATCTCCTAATGACTATGCATGAATCAGGGCAGAGAGACTGAGGTCCAAGCCCGATGAAAGCACCTGTATCCAACCACAAGGTGTCACTTAAGAGCTAACAGCTCTGCCATCAACACTGAAGAGCCACAGTTCCTAAGACTCAACAACCAACCTATGATTGTGATCATTTTAGTGAACTATGTGTCTCACTACTTAGACCATCTGATAAGAGTTTTATAAGTTTAGAACAGAGAATACCAAGCAATACATGACTGACTTCTTATCATCTATCCATCTTTCTTTTTTTGGTTTTTCAAAACAGGGTTTTTCTGTGTTGCCCTGACTGTCCTGGAACTCACTCTGTAGACCTGGTCTACATTCAAATTGCCAAGCAAGCATAATCTATTCAGAGTAAGTATTTAGAGATGTTAAATATGAGATTAGAATTTTCAGCAAATAGTTGAAAGCCACTCAAATGGCTTGAGAAATTGAGTTACAGTTGGAAAGCTCTTACAACGAAGCTTGCTGGCTCAGCCGGTCAGGCAGGATTTCCAGAGATTCTGGGTGTCTTGGTGGTTTTGGTTTTTTTGTTGGTTTGTTTGTTTGTTTTTGTTTTTGTTTTTCTCAATCCTGCCTTTCACAACTCAGCTTCATCATCAGCATCATTTGCTGGCTATCCCTTCAAACTTGCACGGTAACCGAGGCTTTACTCATCAGCATCATTTGCTGGCTATCCCTTCAAACTTGCACGGTAACCGAGGCTTTACTCCATAAGAATAAACTAGAACAACAGCTGATTTTGTCTCAAATCTCATGTGTTTATCCTGAATGCTCCATGGAAAGGAAAATGTCAGCACCACTGGCACATACCCAGGTCTTGGGATTTCTTTCCTTATCCTGAAATAGGCCATATTTGCATTTATGCAAATTAATATGGTTGACCAGGGAAGGAATATGTAAATTGGCTTGTGTCAATCATTGCCTAATTCTGGAATCATGTGTGGGATCTGTGCCACCCAGAACCACATGACAAAATAGAGGATGGGTTGAGTTTATAGTTAGAGGAAAACACAGAGAATAAAGGAGGGAGGGAGGGAAGAACCAGCCAACTCCTAGCACACCTGCTGCCCATGCCTCAATGCCTCCCTGCACAAAGAGATTTTCCCAACAAGCATCTAATTCACAGGACTATTTCAGACAGAGTGGCATTTTACAGAAGCACACGGCGAGTTTTACTCATTCAACTTGTGAAAAGCAAATCCCTGAAATCGTGGAACATTTTATAACAGCATCCCAAGAAAGGAGCCCTGGTACCCGAGGCCTCCTCTGTGGGCTCTGGCACAGGGTAGTGGCTGCATTTCCCCCTGATGAAGCATCAAGTGACAGCAGTTTCTGATTCATGCTCACTGGGCTATAACCGTTGCTAATCGAGCTTGGAGATTTAGTTACTGGCATTAAGCACAAGATGTGAGACAAAAGCCTGGATAAATGATAAGATGCCAGCCCAGATTGGCATGTGGAGCATTTTCACTCAATTTCCTTCCATCGATGGATCCAAGCACTCATGCACAGCAGTGGACCAGGAGGAGATTCCAATACCTGTGTCTGTCCATCATCTTCCAGCTGTAGCCTGGAAACACAAACAAAACACACAGAAGGAATTCTTACCACCCAGTGATCTATCGAGCAATGAGATGAAAAATGAGCAACACAGGAGCTACAGGCCAAATATGATATTACTAACATTATGACCCTGTAGTTTTATGTGTATGTATGCTATGGAGTAAAACCTCTATAGTCTATATGATTCTACTTGAAAAATAGCTAGTTGGTTTTTTTCCTCATTGGCCATATGAAGGCAAGATGGGTCACCAGCAGCTCTACTGGAGTCACCTACAGAGTGACCAGAGTTCTTACTCCTTCTGTGTTTGTTCTGATCCGGAAATATGGGCTAAAGGTGTATGGTCAGTGTTTCTGTCAGTACGTGAAGAACTTGGGCTTCATTAAGTTGGACTGAGCAACCTTGAATTGATTATTCAAGAATATCTACCCAGTGAATCTGATCATGCTAGTCGTTGTACATAAAGAATAAAAAAAGTGAAGACCTCTTCACCAACCCTACATCTGACAAAGGTCTAATATCCAAAATATATAAAGAACTCAAGAAATTAAACACCACCAAACCAAATAACCCAATTGAGAAATGGGGCTTGGAACTAAACAGAGAATTCTCAACAGAGGAATATCAAATGGCTGAGAAACACTTAAAGAAATACTCAACCTCCTTAATCATCAGGGAAATGCAAATCAAAACAACTCTGAGATTCCATCTTACACCCATCAGAATGGCTAAGATCAAAAATTCAAGCGACACCACATGCTGGCGAGGATGTGGGGAGAGAGGAACACTCCTTCATTGCTGGTGGGAATGCAAACTAGTACAGCCACTTTGGAAATCTATCTGGTGCTATCTCAGAAAAATGGGAATAGGGCTTCCTCAAGACCCAGCTATTCCACTCCTTGGAATGTACCCAGAAGATGCTCCAGCACACAACAAGAAAATTTGCTCAACCATGTTCATAGCAGCCTTATTTATAATAGCCAGAACATGGAAACAGCCTAAGTGTCCCTCAATAGAAGAATGGATAAAGAAACTGTGGTACATATACACTATGGAATACTATTCAGCTATTAAAAACAAGGAATTCCAGAAATTTGTGGATAAATGGATTGAGCTAGAAATGATCATAATGAGTGAGTTAACCCAGAAGCAGAAAGACTCAAATGGTATATACTCACTTATATCTGCATATTAGCCCAACGGGCATGTCCCACGAAAGCCTTCACTTACCAGGAAACTAAGACAGAGGGGAGGACATTCTAGTGGGACTCTAGATGAGAGAGGCATGGGAGAATGGCAAAGTAGAAGGATCCAGAGGGTTCTAGAAGCCTACAAGTAGAACATTATGATAGGCAGATTTGGGCTCAGGGGTCCCGCTCAAACTAAGGCACCAGCCAAGGACAATACAGGCGGTAAACCTTAAACCCCTACCCAGATCTAGCCAATGGTCAGAACAGTCTCCACAGTAGAGTGGAGAGTGGGATATTACTTTCTCACATACTCTGGTGCCTCACCTTTGACCATGTCCCCTGGAGGGGGAGACCTGGTGGCACTCAGAGGAAGGACAGCAGGTTACCAAGAAGAGACTTGATACCCTATGAACATATAGAGGGGGAGGTAATCCCCCTCAGGAACAGTCATAGGGGAGGGGAATAAGGGGAAAATGGGAGGGAGGGAAGAATGGGAGGATACAAGGGATGGGATAACCATTGAGATGTAACAAGAATAAAGTAATAAAGGAGAAAAAAATTAAATAAAAAAATAAATAAATAAAAATAAAAAAAAGAGAGAAAAAAGTGAAGACCTTTAACAAAGAAAAAGAAAAATGACTGAGAACTTTACATCCTGATCTACAGGCAGATACAGAGAAAATGGGCCTGGCTGGGCTTTAGAAACCTCAAAGCCCACCCCTAGTGACACAGCTCCAACAAAAACACACCTACTAATCCTCCCCAAATAGTACAACCCTCAACTGAAGACTAAGCATGCAAATATATGAGCCTATAGGGGCTGTTCTCACTCAAACCAACAGTCACCCACCCTCCTTTTCAGTGACCTCCAACACACAGAGGAACTCATACACAATCTGTGGCCGTTGCAAGTAGAACCTGCCCAAAGCTGGTCCACTCATTTGTCTCCCTATAATTATGTAGACAAATTAGCCCAAAAGCTAAAAATCTATCTATATCAGAGCAGTGGGCAGGCAAAATGTCTTCTGTCTGTGAATACAAGAGATGCAAGATGTTCGCAAGCCAGGCTCTTGTATTAATGTAGAGAGGAAGACTATGCAAAAAAGGTGACTAGCATGCACACACACAAAGAATTGAAGGGAGACTAATGGGGTCTTAGCCACTCTCTTGACCCATCAAAAACCCAGAGGAGTCCTTCCCAAAGTTTCCACAGCAAACCCATGCGCTCAAAGCCAAACGTCTTCAATCAAGTCTCCCTGTTTAAGACACTGGAGCTGTTTCTGTTATTTGGAAACAAAGAATGTGAGTGAACAAATGACATCTTATTCACTGGGTGACTGAGAATTAAAACAGATAGCAGTAATCCATAAATGAAAAAGAAATATTGAGAATCAATAAGCAAGGGCTGGAGAGATGACTTGGTACACTTCCACAGGACCCAGCCATGATTCCCAGAAGCCACATCAACTAACAGCTTGTCTGAAATTCCAGTTTCAGGGGATCAGTCACCCTCATCTGGCCTCTGTGGGCATTGCACTCATGAGATGCGTAGATATACATGCAGGCAAAACACATGAGAAAAGTTCATTTTAGGGGGGTAAAAGTAAACTAGTAAACACTCTAGATCTGATGTGTGATTTTTCATTTAGCAAACAAAATTATTTCAGAGAAAACTACTTTTCTATATGGAACCCTGTCTACCATCAATTAGGTGAGGGTAATCAAAATGTGTTGGTTTTATTATAGGTCTTCAAACTGTTGCAACAGAGACCCAGACAGTAGACGTTAGGGTTTTGTGAGCATGTCAGCTCAGCCAGAATTGTTCTATGCTGCTGATATACTGGGGATGTAGCCATAGATATATTGTAGATACTTATTTTCTTCCAATAAATTGCATTCCTGGACTCTGACATGTAAATTTCACGTGTCACAAAACACTATGATTTTTAATTTTTTTAACCATTTAAAAATTTATGAGGTATATACTATATTCTTATCTGTGGGACACACACATAAACGACATTAAAAATCTTCCTTCAAAATGTTAAAAGAATTTATCTTATAGTATGTGGTACAGGCCTATAACATCAGCTCTTTGGAGGCCAAAGCAGAAGGATCCTGAGTCTGAGGCCAGATTAGGACACACAGTGAGATCTTGTCCAGCAGGAGGGAGGAAGGAGAGGGGAGGGGAGAGGTTTGTGGTGTGGGTTACTTTCATCCATGTTTTCTACTCTTCTGTGTAGGTGTGTTTACTTATGGGATTATTTTTAGGTCAGTTTTTTTAAAGAAGAAAATTGGTTGTGAAATGTAGCTCAACTACCAAAGCACCCATCAGTGTGTAACATGATGGACTCCAAGTCAACAGATATTTGCACATCCATGACTACAACTGCACAACTCTGGAGAGAGAGGGGGGGGAGAGAGAGAGGGAGAGAGAGAGAGGGAGAAGCCTGGATTACAACAGAGGAATGGATGAAGAAAGAATTTTGTCCAGCCAGGCACGGTGGTGCACACCTGTAACTCCAGAACTCCAGAGGCAAAGTGAGTCCAGGACAGCCAGGGCTGTACAGAGAAATCCTGTCTTGAAAAACCAAAACCAAAACAAAACAAAAAAGAATTTTTTCAACCATAAAGAAAAATGAAATGATGAGATTTACAGGAAAATGTACAGTATTGAAGATAATTGTGTTAATTGTGTTGAGTGGAATAAGTCAGCTTCAGAAAGATAATCTCAGTGTGGCTTCTTTCATACAAAGAATCTAAATTTAAGTTTAGATGAAGGGTGTGTGTGTGTGTGTGTGTGTGTGTGTGTGTGTGTGTGTGTGACGAAAGTCCAAAAGGGGACTGTGAAAAGTATGAGACCTTAATGGTCAGGGATGGGGGGAATACAACAAGATAACCAGATGCATGTGACATGAGAGCAGAAAGCAGGACTATTTAGACTATTTAGGGGGAAGATGAGGACCAGCGATGGGAAAATGGTCACAAAGGAGGTCAGTGGCAGAGGGGCAAGATCGAACAAAGTACAACTACATATGTGTATGAACATGCTAAAATGAAACCCATTGCTTTCACCATAGTTTTTAAAGTTAGAAAAGAAGAAAAAAATAATTTAGAACAAATGAGAGAAGTGTAGTTCAAAGATGAAGAATGAGGCAGGCAGGAAAATGGAGGAAAGGAGTGACAGGCCCTGGAAGATGCCCTGGATCTTTAGCAGTCTCCTGAGAGCTGAGCTAGATCCCTGTCTCTCTTAGACAAAGCACAGAATCCTAGCTCAACAGAACACTTGGCCAAGTACCCTAGCCTCAGCTTTCTGGGGTCCCAGTTCCAGAAGATAAGAGTCATAATCCCACAGTCTAGCATCTGGTGCTCTCCAGCAGGAAAGAGGAAACTCTGAGCATCACTACCTTGGGGACTCGGTTGATTAATGTGTGGTTGGGTTTCCCTCCTACAAATAAGGTGAGGGAGCGTATACCCAAACACTCACCACCACTTGCCGTTCTTACACAGCAACGGGTCCCCAGCGGGCCACTGCCTGTGCGAACTTTACAGACACAACAGGGCGATTCACCTCTAAGCCTGGCACTGCACAAGGTGCCATGCAAGGATGTGCGCCCTCAGCCAGTTGCTGCGGCCCCTTCCGCAGCATCCCCATTGTCAATTTGTAGTGATTCATCAAAACCTTAACCAAAAAAAATAGCAGCAACAACAGCAGTAATAATAGTAATAAATGTTGTTCTTATAATAAATATAATAATACTAATAATAGTACTGTGATTGTGATACTTTTCTCGTAAGCTCCACCTTCTCTTGAAAAAACATAAATGATTCCAGTTGAGAAGCAGGCTCAGAGGCTGTAGTGATGACTCCATGGATGCAGGCACTTGCCACCAAACTTGACAACTTGAGTTCAATCCCCACAGTCCATATGGAGAGAAGGGACTCCTAAAATTGTCCTCTGATCTCCACACATGCTCTGTGATTTCTCTCTCTCTCTCTCTCTCTCTCTCTCTCTCTCTCTCTCTCTCTCTCTCTCTCTCTCTCTCTCTCTCTCTCTCCCTCTCTCTCTCTCACTCACTCACTCTGTGTGTGTGTGTGTGTGTGTGTGTATGTGTGTGTGTGTGTGTGTGTGTCTCACTCCTTCCCCTTCCCTCCCTCCCCTCTCTTTAAAAAGATAATTTACAAATGAAGAAACAGACTCAAACAGACAAAAAAAAATGCTTTGCCTTAGACAAACTGGCAAAGTCAAGATCAATCACACTTGTGTCCTAAGCCCTTGAATGTTACCTAACACCCAAGAGCCTGCTGGAAATGCAGCGCCTCCTGCCTCCCTTACAGACCTGCTCAGTCTGAACCCTCATGTGCCCTCAGTAAACACCTTCAAGCCAGGCATTTTGCCACTTTCGTATCAGTGTTTTCCCATTTGCATGGTAGTTCTGCTTTCATGCTCTTGTATTACTATGTACAGGAAGGGCCTAAAACTCAAGGGAGTTGGAGAATTTGCCAGGGATTTGCAAGCCATAAGTGGCAGAGCCAGAATTTGTCCCCCATGCTCATAGTAACATCTGTCTCTCCTGCATTCATGCCAGATCCAAAGGGATGTGGAATTATGTAGCCAGCTTTGGAAAGGGCCAGCTGATTCAAGATGTGAGCTCACCGATAACGTTGGAAAGAAGATAATGTCTAGACTATGGTCAGCCGGCTTATCCACAGTTTTACTTGCCAGGGTTTCAGTTATCCACAGTTGGCTGTCAAAGACAGAAAGGGAAAGAGAGGAAAGGATAGGGGCAAGGGGAGGGCAAGACTGGGACAAAACAGTAAATGAAAGCACCACAGATAAGCAATTCATACATTCTGCATAACTTTCATTACGTCATACTGTTACACACACTCTACTATATGGTTAGTTATCATTATTAATCTCTTACCTTCATTTCCGAGCCAGCTTTTATCCTAGGTGTATCTAGGATAACCATGGTAGATTGGCACTAGCCACAGTTTCAGGGATCCACTGCAGGTCTAGGAACACATCCTTTGTGGATGAGGAGACTCACTGTGTAAACTTCCACTTAGAATTTACTCCATCAAGGCCCCCAGAAACAAAAGCTGTAATTGTGTCCCACAGGAATGAGCCTTCCTTCGGACAAAAGCAGGGCACTCATTTCCCTTAGGAGATGTATGTGTTGGGTGCTGATGTGGAGGCAGTGCGTGAGGAGACAAGCCCCTCCTCTCTAATGAGAGTGGCCCACGGCAGCTGCCCACTCCCACTGCCGGCTACAGAGAAATGCTCTGGTGATCACTGAAGACACTCAATGACTTCTAAACAAAGAAAAGCCAAGAAGTGCTGAAGTTAGAAAGACACAAACAGCAATTTAGAGGCTCCTCGGTTATGTACGCTTAGAGTTGTCTATGCCCCAAATGACATGGGTATGCAGACCTGACAAACAAAGTGACAGCTGGATCCTGAACCGCAGGCCTGGGGACCCTAGGAGAACCCCTGGCAAGGACTGCACGCCCTGCTTGACTCTGCTGTCAGCTTCGCTCAAGTGGGATTTACCAGACCCTGCAATGTGCTTGATGCATATAATATGCAACCAGTGAGTAGTCACTGAGTAACTAGATGACCACATATGTCTCTCGCTGGTTAGGAACCAGGGTGTGTGCAGGTCCAGAATCCTAAGTGTGAAGTAACCAAGGGTATACAGGCCCCTCTCCACTTTTTTCAGTCAGCTAGAACATGCTTGTTTTACATGTTGAACACATCTGAGAAATATTTTTGTTAAAGTAAAACACTGCGTCACTAAAAAGGCAAGCACGATTTTTGAAAGCCATTGGTACAAGAAAAGAGAAAAAGAGAAAAGGAGCTGGTGAGATGGCTCAGGGAGCCAAACATTTGCCTTGTAAGTTGTGATGAGGAGTTCAGACTCCCAGAACCCAGGGCAGATGAGTGCAGTGGCCCACGGTGATCCCAGCCCACAGGAAAAGGACGAGGCATCCCTGAAGCATACTGGCAACCACTAAGAGTTTGCCTTCAGGCCACTCTTTGGAGGGCTTTTCTCAACTGAGGTTCTGTTTTCCCAAATGACTCTATCGTATGTCAAGTTGACATAAAACTATCCAGCACAGCAACATAGGGGAGAAAAGTGATTTCACCGGTGTAGCTGGAATATCTTGTCTATTGTATGGATGTAACACCTGTCAATAAAAAAAAAGCCTATGGCGTATAAGGAAGGGTAGAATAGAAGGTGAGACATCCAGTAAGCAGAGAAAGGATTCTGGGATACAGCCATGGTACCTGAGCAGAGGTAGCCAGCCAGCCACACAGGTGAACATAGATTAGAATAAGTAGGTTATTACGTTATGGGCAAATCAGGAAACGAGCCTAGGCATTTGGCCTAAGCATTTGTAAATATATTTTAAATCTGAGTCATTATTCTGGGAGCTTGGGGGCAGGAGCAAAAACCCTGCAACACTTTGACTTTCACTTCTAAGATACTGTCCATCATTGAGTAAAGTCAAGGCAAGAGTTCAAGGATAAAAAATCATAGAGGAACCCTGCTTGGTGGCTTGTTCTCAGGCTCATGTCTTGCTAGCTTTCTTATGTACCCCAGGACCATCTGCAAGGGAATGACTCTACCCACAAGGAGCTAGACCTGCCTTTATCAGTCAGCAAGCAAAACAAGTCTTCACAGATATGTCTACAGACCAACCTAATACAGACAATTACTCAGTTGAGAATCTTTCATTTCCCCAGGCAATTTTAGGCTATATCAAGTTGACAGTTAATACCATCTAGGACATATATACAATATGCACACCTCGTGCACTTACAAATAGATGGGAAAGGAAGCGGGATGCAATGATATAAGCCTGGAGGTTCAAAACCCAGAAGGCTGGGGCAAGAAGACAGAGAGGAAGAGGTAATAGTGGATATGTAGGGAAAGCCATCTCAAATATTAATTGAATCAATTAATTAATGGGAGGGTGAGAGAGACAGGGAGGAAGGGAGATATTGAAAGAAAAAGAGGCATAAAAAATAGAAGACTTTAGTTCTCTTATTTTTGGCTGTGTGACCTTGGATGAGTTGGTTTCCTTCTCTGGGGCCCATTTATATCACTGAAAAAATGATTTGCTGAGTTGGATTAATTATAAAGTCCTTTGAATCTAGATTCAAAGTAATGTTGTTTTAATTATCACTCAATTTTATTTAATTATTCTGTGTGCTTTCCGATTTGTTCTAATTTCTTCTCAATTGGCACATGTTTTCTATAGGAAGAAAAGATTTACTTTTAAAGACTTATATTAAATTAAATTAAACAATGACAACAAGTCCCTCCCAAGTATCCCCTGCATCTGCATTGCTTTTAACAAAAGCTGGATGTTTTTCACCATCTCCTAGGGGGAAAAGAACGTACAATCATGCTGTAGGGAGAGCTGAAGCCTTCAAAAGCAAGCAAGACTTAAGCTGTTCTATTTCTGAGGCACAAAATAAAACCAAACAAAAAAGGAAAATAAGCTACCACTTTGCCAGTGCCAAGTCTCCTCATGCATAAACAGAGATCCATCCAGAAAAACAGAATTCTCAGTCGGGTGAGACAAATCCTCGTGCTTTGTGGAAAATTCCCTTCAGCAAGCTGGCATCAAGGACACTGTCTACAGCTGTCTCTGTGTGCAGCCAGGAAACCAGAAAAGGTGGAAAGATGGCATGGGGTGGACGAAGGAGGGCCTGGGTGACAAAGCTGCCCTTTTAAATCCCCCGCAGATAGTGTTGCTGATATAGAGGTGAATGTAAGAGCTCCTCTACCACCACCACCTCAAGCAGAGCATTCCCTAGAGATGAGGTCTGAGGTTAGACCAGCACTCTCTGTTCATCTGTCTTTTCCGGATCCACCAACTCACCCCACTCCAAGCAATATCCACTGTGAGATGTTTTGTCTTTAAATAAGGTATCTTGGCTGGTGCCTTAGTTTGAGCGGGGCCCCTGGGCCCAAATCTGTCTATCATAATGTTTTACTTGTAAGTTTCTAGGACCCTCTGGATCCTTCTACTTTGCTATTCTCCCATGCTTCTCTCATCTAGAGTCCCAATAGGACGTCCTCCCCTCTGTCCCAGTTTCCTGGTAAGTGAAGGCTTTCATGGGACATGCCCCTTGGGCTAGTATGCAGATACAAGTGAGTATATACCATTTGAGTCTTTCTGCTTTAAACTTTAAACCCCTACCCAGATCTAGCCAATGGACAGAACATTCTCCACAGTTGAGTGGAGACTGGGGTATGACTTTCACATGCACTCTGGTGCCTCATATTTGACCATGTCCCCTTTAGGGGGAGACCTGGTGGCACTCAGAGGAAGGACAGCAGGTTACCGAGAAGAGACTTGATACCCTATGAGCATATGCAGGGGGAGGAAATTGCCTTCGGGAACAGTTATAGGGAAGGGGAATAAGAGGGAAATGGGAGGAAGGGAAGAATGGGAGGATACAAGGAATGGGATAACCATTGAGATGTAACAAGAATAAATTAATAAAAAATTAAAAATAAATAAAAATAAAAAATAAATAAAATAAATAAAAATAAATAAGGTATCTTGTAACTTGGGTTGGTCTTGAACTTGCTACATAGTAGAAGCTGTCCTTGAACTCATGATCCTCCTGCTTTCATCCCTCAGGTGCTAGGATTATAGGTCTGCATAATTGTACCAATCACTTGTCTTAACAGCATGCAGGTAGGCCCTTTATTCCACGGGGCCATTGACCCTCTTTTCTCTCTTATCTATGCCTCTCTTTGGAAGGGATTCAGTTATTTTAAAGTGTAGATACTCACGTGGCTTCTGGAGGCATTTCTTGAAAGCCCTCAGCATTAGTGGAAAATGAGGGATGGCCTTGTGCTTGTGGTATTTCTTGCTTGTGGGGTTGTTGGTAAAGTAGAGCTTACAGGGCCACCTACCAGTGCTGCCTTACCTCATGAGAGCAAAACTACCCTTAGCAAGTTGCAGAGCGTGAAACAAAAACACTGAGCAGAATGAAAAAAAAAAAAACAAAAAACATGAATCTAAAGACAGGAGCAAGGTGTGGTGTGGCTCATGCTTAGGAGACTGAAACAAGAGCACAGTTGACAGTCCCAAGCCAGTCTGGGTAGCAGTGGGCTCTAGACCAGCCTGAGCTACAATGTGAGACCATATTTCAATAGGAAAAAAAAGGAAAGGAAAGAAAGGAAGGAAGGAAGGAAGGAAGGAAGGAAGGGGGAAAAGCCAATTCAACAGATGCAGGAGACACATACCTAGGGATGCACCTGTACTCTAGCTGGTCAGGGAGCAGGAGGACTGTGGGTAATCCCAGCCTGTGCAATATAGCAAGACTCCATCTCAAGAAGCAAAACAAAACTAAGAGAAGGAAAGAAACATTCTAGTCCTACCTCTGGGTTTTTGAAGACAATAAATGAAGAATGTCAATAATTATTACCCAAAACAAATTAAAATTTTCCTATAGATAGTAATTTTACATGAAGAGATAGGAATCAAAAATAAGTCAAAGAATTTCACACCCCTTATTCCCACCCATTTTCAGTGCTCAGAAGGGAGGCACAGAGTTCCCACTGTGCATGTAGCCCTCCTCCAGATGCTTGAAGCCATGTCACCATTGCGCAACTGTGCAGTGAGACTAGAGGAGCCGTGTACGATCTCACATTGAAGGCTCTGGTGTGTCAACTCCAGCATCATTTTTATATCAAGAGGAACTTTTGGACCCTCAGAATTTCTGCCTCTAGAAAAAGCATGACCCAGAGTTATGATTTTCTTTTGCCTGAATTTGTAAGGAATGAGACAAATTTCTCACTGGTCTAACGGAATTAGTACTTCTCTCTCTCTCTCTCTCTCTCTCTCTCTCTCTCTCTCTCTCTCTCTCTCTCTCTCTCTCTCTCTCAAATTCATGACCTCTTATATAATATACACCTAGAAATTAACCTAAGCAATAAAGAGCAATACCTTTCTACAAAACAGTTCTAAAAATCTAGTAAAGACCACCAAAGGGGTGGGAGAGGTAGCTCAATTATAGAAGATTTTTCTAGCATGAACAAGACCCCTAATTCTGCCTCTATCACAACAAAATTTAAATTAAAATTAAGACTACAGCAGTAATGATAAGAACAAAGGAAACATCTTTCGTTATTTGTACAAAATTAATTTATAGGCTTTCACTCAGGTTCATGCTTCAACCTGAGTATATCTGAGAAACTTAAACATATTCTAAGGCCACTAAGGAAAAATAAAGGCCCAGGTGGAGAGTATCAGCTTTAAAACATTGAACTAAAACTGGGCATTCAAATACTAAGAAATATTCTATTAATCAATCATAGACAAATGGATCAATGGTGTGTAATAAGCAGCTTAAAATAGTTATATCTTTGTTCTCTTGACAGTGTCACCTGCCTTAAAGAAGCTTCTCAGCCTCATGAGGTCCCATTTATTAATTGTTGATGTTAAGGCCTGGGCTGTTGGTGTTCTGTTCAGGAAGTTGTCTCCTGTGCCTATGAGTTCCAGACTCTTCCCCACTTTTTCCTCTAACTGGGTTAATGTCTGTGGTTTTAGGTTGAGGTCTTTAATCCACTTGGACTTGAGTTTTGTGCATGGTGACAAATAGGGGTCTAATTTCATTTTTCTACATGTAGACATCCAGTTAGACCAGCACCATTTGTTGAAGATGCTGTCGTTTTTCCATTGAATGGAGTTGGCTTCTGTGTCGAAAATCAGGTGAGCAAATGTGTGTGGATTCATCTCTGGGTCTTCAGTTCGATTCCATTGATCCACTAGCCTATTGCTGTGCCAGTACCATGCTGTTTTAATTACTATTGCTCTATAGTACAACTTGAGATCAGGTATGGAGATTCCTCCAGAGGATCTTTTATTGTATAGGATTGTTTTTGCTATTCTGGGCTTTTTGTTTCTCCATATGAAGTTGAGAATTGTTCTTTCAATATCTTCAAAGCGACAGCCTACAGACTGGGAAAAGATCTTCACCAACCCTACATCTGACAAAGGTCTAATATCCAAAATATATAAAGAACTCAAGAAATTAAACACCACCAAACCAAATAACCCAATAGAGAAATGGGGTGCAGAGCTAAACAGAGAATTCTCAACAGAGGAATATCAAATGGCTGAGAAACACTTAAAGAAATGCTCGACCTCCTTAGTCATCAGAGAAATGCAAATCAAAACGACACTGAGATTCCATCTTACACCCATCAGAATGGCTAAGATCAATAACTCAACTGACACCTCATGCTGGCGAGGGTGTGGAGAAAGAGGAACACTCCTGCATTGCTGGTGGGAATGCAAACTAGTACAACCACTTTGGAAAGCTATCTGGTGCTTTCTCAGAAAAATGGGAATAGGGCTTCCTCAAGACCCAGCTATTCCACTCCTTGGAATATACCTAGAGGATGCACTACCACACAACAGGGACATATGCTCAACCATGTTCATAGCTGCCTTATTCATAATAGCCAGAACTTGGACAACCTACGTGTCCCTCAATAGAAGAATGGATAAAGAAACTGTGGTACATTTACACTATGGAATACTACTCAGCTATTAAAAACAAGGAATTTCCAAAATCTGTGGACAAATGGATTGAACTAGAAATTGTCATAATGAGTGAGTTCACACAGAAGCAAAAAGAGCTAAATGGTATATACTCACTTATATCGAGACACTAGTCCAAGGTGTACGTCCCCATGAAAAACTGTACCTACCAGGATAGTGGGTAAGAGGGGAGGACATCTTATTGAAACTTTAGGTGTGAGAAGCCTGGGAGAAAGAGGAAATAGAAGGATCCAGCGGGTCCTGGAAAACTACAGGCAAGTCTGGGCCCTGGGGTCCTCCGCAAACTGTGGCAACAGCCAAGGAAAAAATAGGCAGTAAACCTCGAACCGCTACCCGGACTAGCCGATGGACAGGACATTCTCCACTGTTGAGTGGAGAAGGAGATCTAACTTTCACACAAACTCTGGTGCCCCATATTTGAACATGTCTCTTGGATGGAGATGCCTGGTGGCACTCAGAGGAAAGATAATAGGTCACCAAGGAGAGACTTGATACCCTATGAGCATATTCAGGGGGAGGAGGTCCCCCTCAGACACAGACTTAGGGGAGGGGAGGGGAGTAGGGGGGAAGTGGGAGGAAGGGAGGAATGGGAGGATACATGGGATGGGCTAACAACTGAGATGTAATATGAATAAATTAATTAAAATAAATAAATAAATAAATAAAATAAAAATAGTTATATCTTTGAGTACTTCTTTTATTATAAAATACAAATAATGAAAATCTCTGAATGTTCAAGACTGTATTAAGAAGTCCTGTTTACTGTACAGAAGGAAATAAAAGTAGATCCTAATGGTACATGCCTGTAATTCTAACACTCAACAGCTAAGGCAGGAAGATCACAGTTTGAGGCAAGTCAAGGATACATAGAGATCTTAGGTGGCTCACTTGGAGTCATCAATCCAGCCACAGATGTATAAAACCTTGGGAACCATCTTAACCTTCATAGTAACAGACCACCATGCCTAGCCAACACTACCAAGCCACATTTTCCCTAAGGGTCTGAGGTGTGTATTGGCCATGGTGTGCTCAGTAGTAAAGTGCATATGCAAAGCCCTGACTGGGTCACTCACCTAGCTGGCAAGGTTGTGGCTAGCCTCTGGAACCTCATAGTTTCACATTATTCAGGCTACTCCAGGGCTGCTTGAGTGTTCTCAAACCATGTAGCTGGATTTTGCAATTCAAGTGACCCAAGAGAACAAAATGGGAATGGTGACTACCCATTTTATATATTATCTCATTGCTACAGTGTAGGCATAAGGTTATTGTGTAGTCTAAGTGTTGTATAAACTCTGTTACCCAATTGTACCCTTGAAATGTCACTAAAGCAGCTTACAGCCAATCAATGAGCAGGGAAAAGAATAGGGCTGGACTTTCTTCCAGCCAGGGGAGGAGGAATTAGGAGCGGAAGTAGAAGATTCAGCATGGGTAGAGGTCCAGGAAAGAGCAGGAGGAAGGAGCTGGAAAAGCTACCAACTATAAAAGGCAAATCAATTAGAAAGCCAGGTTTATGATGCTCCTGTCAAACGAGAAGAATTTAAGGCAAAAAGAAGACAAAATGGATGATGCTTATATTGCAACATTTTGCGATTCCAAGTGCTGAGCAGCATCTACGCACCAAGTGACACGGTGGCCATCTTCATAGGGCAGAAACTACAAAAGAAGCACGTTAGTATTAGACTTCAAAGCTACTTTCAAGCTACCACAGAACAATATATAAAGGGCTATGCAAGACCTAATGACATCTTATGGAAACACATTGGCCATTAAGCTCTGATCACAGAAGATGCTTTCATGCTGAGAATAAATAGAGCGTTTGTAAAGCTGTGTTCAAATACTAGGTAACAAAGGAAATATTAGTAAGTCATGGGGAGAAGAAATGCAGCAAAAATAACAACCTCTGATCATAGCAATAAAATATTAATAGCAACAGTTTAAAATATCAGAATTCTTACCTGGAAGTTAAATTTTTATCTTACATCTTAACTGAAGGAAGAAATAATACCTACAGTTTTGTAATTTCAACAATGTAACAATGAGAACTCCACATGTAAGAATCTGTGGGAAGCATTTAAACTGATCAGGAAAAATTTGACACTTATATCAATAAAAATAAAATGATAAAAGAAAAATTAAGTAAATGACAAATTTATAATGTTTCAAACAACAAAGTTAACCAAATGTCAGAACAAACAGAAAACAATGGACAAAAGTAAAAGTCATAGTAGAAAAGAGAAATTATAGAAAACCTAGGTGATAAGTCAGATGCCTGCTTCCTTGAAGAATATTAATAAAGTTTAGGTAAGCAAGAGAAGAGGGTAGCTAAGCACAAGTTGTATAAAATAAGAATTGAAATTGAAATTGAAAAACCATTGAAACAGAAGAAAGCTTTAAAATGCTGAAATTGTACACCACTGTGCGAAGAAATGTGAAAATCAGTACCAAGTGAGTAATTTTTGAAGAAATAAGTGTTTTCAGATTTACTCAACTTAGAAAGCTAAAATGAGCCAATTTTTTTAAAGTAAGAAAGAAATGCCAAAGCATAATTCACACATACACACACACAAAGATTTTACAAGGAAATTTTATCAAACTGAACAGCAAGGTAGTCTCAGGGCAAAAGAAAATAGTCCCAATAAGGAAATAAGGAGTAATAAAATATAAATAAGGAAAACTTCCAAAATCATTTTGTGAAGCAAATATATTAGCGTAAAAATCTTATTATCTTGATTTTAGATAAATATCTAAATCCAAGCAAGTTTAATGAAATTGCAAAGTAATACAGCTTTGAATATTAATGCAAAAATATTAAATATTTACTATGAAAAGCATAATTCATTGCCACACTGTGAAAAGAATCCATAATGACCAAGCAGAGATATAAGATATACTTTGTTTAGAAAAATCTATGGCGCAACCCCTGGTGGTACATGCCTTTAACCCCAGAGCTCAAGAAATAAAGGCCCTGGGTCTCTGTGCATTTGAGACCAGACAGTGCTACGTAGTGAGATCAAGGCTTAGAAAAAAAAGAAGGAAGAAAAGAAGGAAAGAAAAAAGAAACAGATAGAAACAGACAGACAGAAAGACCCTACCTAATATAAAAATACTCTATAATATGTGCTAGACTAGGACCTCCAACTTGACCCCAGTGGTCCTCAGTTTTACATACTTACTCTTCGTAGATCCCTCCACATTGACTAAGCCTTGAGCAGCCTTGACCTGCACACGCAACAAAAATTGTAGAAATGCTGTAACATGGCGTCTGATGTTCTGAAGTACTTCTTTTCTGTGCCTTCTTGGGTATATCTGCCCAGTGGAACTTAGTCACCATGCTGCAATGACACTGATGCATTCCTGGAAAGGACACATGGTACAAACTGTGGCCTCTGGCCATAGGCCAGAGTCAATGTGCCAACTATGTTGCTGATCCATCCTGGAAGCATCAATCCAACCACAGACATGTGAAACCCCCTCCCCTCATCACCATCCTGGCTGCTACCACTTCCAAAGCCAGTACTGTCTACATCAGCCTTTCCTGAATGCTTTACATACAGAAACTTTTGAAGATGATAAATGGATATTGGCTGGAGTTATCACTCAGCCTGTTTGCCTGGCATATGTAAGGCCCTGGGTTCAGGCCCCTTGTCACAGAAAAGGAAAAGAGGAAGAATGATTATTGCTGGTTTAAGCCACTGAGTTCAGACATAATTTGTTAAACAGATGTAGAAAATCTGCATTATGACACCAGACAATGGAATCATGTCATGGAAATAGTAAAATGAGACCGAGCCACAGTTTAGAAACGAGACAAGCAAATCTTTAGCACCAGCTGGGAGGGCTTTTGCCAGAGGGTTGAGGGGAGCTGTCACTGAACAAACATTTCTGAGAGTAGTCTGGATTTTTGTTTGGTGTGGGGAGGTATGCCAAGTGCTGGTAGTTGTCAGCTAGTTGTTCGCATAGTCAAAAGATCGTTTCCTTCTTGTGTGCAAACATTCTGGCCAGCTTAAGGGCAGTGACTGGATTCAGAAAACGGTAAGGCTCTCAGTCTTGTGGTTTGATCTGGGCCTTAAGACAATGCTAAATGACAAAGGGCATGTCGGTTAATGAGCAAGCCAAAGGCAGAGCGGAAAAAGCGAGCTTTCACTCCGGTGGATGTGTCTGTCTTGGACAAGTCATTTCTACATCAGCATGTCTCCTAGCAGAGCTAAGCAGAGTCTGATGCAAAGGTTGAGGCAGAAAGGGGACAGACAGGTGTGAGCATGGAGATCCCAAATCTAGGTCATTAGAGTCCTGCACCAAGTATCTCTAGACACCAGGAAAGTGCCACGCATTGCTAAACAGACACTAGTAAAGATTTTTGTCTGCATTGAAGCTAGAAGCTAATGGTGCCTTGTATCTCTATATGCCTTCTAAAATGAGTGACTTTGAGGTTGACTGGGAGGCAGTGAAACTAGAGAGCACTGGGGTTTTCCTTAGTAACCATTCCCTCTTGTCACTGTGCATCACTGTGCATCTAAAACACCACTAAGTCATCAGCAGCTTCTAATCTGTAACTGTTATAGCCCTGTGCCCCAGTCTGCTGTTTTATGACAAGTGTGTGGGAACCATGCTTTTTGACAATGGATAATGCCTAAGGGCCTGCTGTTTATCTGCCCTCTGTCCCCTTGAGGAGACCCTGTTTCAACAATGCATTAAACACTACTGAAAGACACAAAACTAACTTGGACCCAATGGAGAGTAAGCCCTTATTCTCAGAACAGGGTAAAGTAAGAAAGCTAAATGATTGCTTTCTCCCTACACTAATTCACACATTTAAGACACCGATAAAAATAATGATAAACTTTTCTGTGAAGCTAAACGGGTTGCAATCAAAGTTTGTATCAGAGACGAATGTGGCCCAGCGGCTAGGGGTATATTCCAAATAAGCTGTGCAGATGCTCTAGCCCCACCAGCTGTCAACAACATTCAGCAATGCTTCTGAGATCAGAGCAGCGTGGAGCTGACTAAGGCATAAGCGGCAAAACCAAGATGCCCGAACAGAGACCCAGGTGCAAGAGGAAATTAACATTCGCCAAAGGAGGCCTTTATAACATGGACCAAGATCATTTTTCCTTTGCTGAGATTTTCTAAATTTATGTTGACTTTTTAATCATTTGACAGTTTCATGTCTCTATATAATAAATTTTAGTCATCTTCATCCCCTTTCATCCTTGCTATCCCCTGAGACGTCCTCAACAAATTCCCCTCCTACTTTCATGTCTTCTTTTTAGTGTAAAAAAAAAAAAAAAAGACACAACTAACTCCGTTCTTGCACTATATACGGAAATAAGCTCAATATAAATGTAAAAACCAAAAGCATGAAACATGGAATTTATCTGTAGCTTGGTATTGAGAAAGGTTTCTAAGAATGAGAATCTGGCTGCAAAGGGGAAAAAAAAAAAAGCTAAGTTTATCCATGTAAAAATAAGTATAGTTCCTGAAAACACTGCAAACAGAGAAAAATGACAAGTAGCCATAGGGGTGAGATACGTGTAAGATAGACCATAAATCAAAATCTATTGTCCTTAATATATTTGGAAACTTTTCAAATAAAGAGGGAGGCTGAGTATTGTGGCACACACCTAACATTCCAGCACTCAGGGGGCTGATGTAGGAGGATTGCTAGTTTGGGACTAGCTTGGCCTACATTGTCTCAAAAAATAAAATAAAATAAAATAAAATAAAATAAAATAAAATAAAATAAAAGTAGGCAAATTCTTAGTAGAGCAATGAGCTAGAGACACATGTGATGCATAAAAGGAACATGTGGTAATCATAAATTATAGGAGATCATTTCACTTTTACCTGTAACCAGAGGAATTCAAGTAAAATTAGCCTGACATACCGTTTCTTTCCTATCAAGCTGCAAAAACATTAAAACCTTGGCAACATATTCTGTTGGCAAGGCTGGGAGGCAGCCTTATATGTTGCTGGTGGGACTGTAAACATCACAACCCTTATGTTGAGGGAATTTGGCAATCTCTAACAAAATTACATATGGATTTTTCTCTTAACTCAGAAATGTCCATTCTAGAAATGTACCCTGAAAGCACATCTCCAACAAACAATAAGGAAATACATTTGTGTTTGGTTACTTATTGCATCACTATTTATATATCCCAAGGACTGGAAACAGCCTAAGCGTCTATACCCAGGAGGGTGGTAGAATAAATTGTGATATGCGTAAAAATGAGGACTGGGCATGTAGAGTAAAGAAAAAAGGGAGATTTCTATGCGGTAATGTACTGAGTTCGGCCATATTGATGAGAGGCAAAGCAATAGCATGAAAATATATTTATATTTCCAAAATATGCAAATGTAGTTAATTTCAAAAAAAAGAATTGGTATTGGCAAGGTTACCTTAGCCAGGAGGTTATAGTTAACATCTTCAGCAATTGTGGCTGTTTGAATGAGCATGGCTCTACAGGCTCATGTGTTTGCATGCTTGAGCACCAGTTAGTGGAACTGTTTAAGAAGAATTAGGAGGCGTGGCCTTGTTGGAGAAGGTACGTCATTCACAGTAAATTTTTGAGGTTTCCAATGCTCATGCCACTCCCAGTCTCTCTTTCTTTCTCTCTGCCTGCAACTTGTGGATGTGACGTGAGCTCTTAGGCTACTGTTTAAGTACCCACACCTGCTTGTCACCATATTTGCTCCCATGAAGTTCATGGACTAAGCCTGAAACTGTAAGGAAGCTCCAGATTAACTGCTTCTTCTTGTAAGTTGCCTTGTCATGTTGTCTCTGTATAGCAATAGAACAGTAACTGAGACAGCGATGGTACAAAGTGATTTGATAAGCTTGTGGTTCCTGATTTGATGTCTGAAAGCATGTGTGTTAGAACACTAACCCATTGATATCTAGATAGATAGATAGATAGATAGATAGATAGATAGATGATAGATGTATATCCTGTTGATATAAACATATGTATATACATAAAATCATGAAAGCTAGAAGATATACCCACACTTACTAATGGTCTACAACATAAAAGTCTAATGATACAAAAGATAACCCCAAGGTGTGGACTCAATTTTCTTAACCAAAATATTTTATTAACAACTTATTGACCAATCCTACGTCAATTATAACCAGATTAACCAAAACAGGAAATGAGGGTTAATTGACACAAAAACAAATACCTTAAGGATATCAGTCCTGAGGAATGATTCTCCGGTTGGGAGCCGCAGGATTTCTTCCACTGGAACCGGGGGTAATAAGACCCCAGAGCCTCAGCAGGAGCCGGAGCTCTGAAGCCTTCCCTCAAGTGGTTTTCTCTAGGAGCGTCTTGAAAGACAGCAATGAACAGCCAAATCTATCCCAAGTCTTCAATCCGCCCAGCTGCCAGTTCTGGGCTTGTTTATATATCTCCTCTCAGAGTCTGTTCACAGGATCTTTTTCATCTGGTAGCAATTAAGCCCCTGCACGAGGTGGTTGCTCTTCTAGTGAATTAACATCACCTGTTCTCTTACTAGACCATTCCATCCCACACTTGGGATCCTAAAGAACAGGTTTCTCTCCTTCATCTCCCCCTTTCTATTTAATAGAATAAGCTATATACAACAAACTAAGAATTACCCTTTAAGTCAACATTTATAAGGACCATTTGGAGTTAACAATTTCTAAGAGATTATTCCACTGTCCTATGCTACTGATTCTTTTAACTAAACCTATAATAAAACTGTGGCTACCTAGTCTTCAAGCCCATCAGAGACCCCAGAAGGAAAAACTGTCTAATATGAAGGAAGTGCAGGCAAGCGACTTCCAAAAGTATTGACAGGACAGAGAGCTGACTGTCTGGACAGTGACAAGTTCCTTCTCCATTGTTGGGGCATCCAATCTTCAGCCAGCCGGCCCAAGGCATTTGACAGACTGTTTCTGGACTGTCACAAGTTTCTCTCCATGGTAGGTGCATCCCATCTTCAGCCAGCCAGTTCAAAGCATCTCAGAGACTGCTCTGAAGCAGGAATCCTGAAGAACTAGCCCACCAGGTCTCTGCAAGGCTGGGCAGTCAATTTCTCAGTATCAGGCTTAATCATATCAGATGATCATTCTCTCATCAGCGGCAGAGATAAGCAAAGTTCCTTAGTGCAGTGGATATCTGCCACTATCATTTCTTGATGCCCGCATAATTAGACTAGAGGCACTGCCAGGAATGAATGTCTCTGTCATAAAAGCCCTTTATTATTAAATGCCATTTTCTGTAGGTCTCTGAAGTGTTTGAAGACCATCTGTCTATTTATCATCTACCTATTCCTTAGAAAACATATACAAAAATCTAAATAAAGTTTATTCTATAATTAAGTAATCTAGTATCTAGTAAGATTTATAAGTGACCAACTACCAATTTCTATTTCTAATCATCCTGAACAAATTATAACAGCTATTTTTCACCTTTTCAAATAAGTTGAACATGTATAATACATTAAATAATGTCAAACAAAATGTTCTTATGTTTATACCAACATACAATATACAATTTAAGTTTCCATTAACATAACATATATAATACATAAAGCAAAAGTTGAAAAAGGAAAACAATCATAAATTTCCATCAGTCTACAATATCAATGTGAAATATTTGAATACCAATGTAAATTATTTGAGGCTAGTAGATTCAATAATCTACTTTTTATTCTATAAACCTATATCCTCCCTTCCTTCCCCCCTTTTCCTTAATATTAGATGGGATAGAAAGATAAGAGAGAAAGAAAGATAGAAGAAAGAAATCCCCAAATGAAACTTTTATTAGTTGTAACTAACCTCCTTAGACAAAAATGAGCATTGGTAACCCACCAAAAACCACTACCCCACCTATTGGGAATGGGGGCGTCCTTCTCTTAAAATTACTTTTTGCTGTATGGGGGGAAAATATATTTTTGGATACTCTTAGAAAAATAATATATTGGCCAAGCACTGGAAAAGCTAGCTGTTCAGTTTTTTTTTTTTTAGATCGATTCTTTTGGCTAGCCATTTTATTGTTAATATGCATGCAATTTCTGGAGGAAGCAGTAGTGCCAGAGGCAGAAGTTCACTCTTCATCACTGTCCTGTTTTTTCTCTGAAAATAAGCAAACTTTCAAAATCATTAGTATAGGTATATTAGTACATATATAATTTTTCAAGGAAAGATCAGTTGAGGCACCTTGCTCAAGGTGCCAGAAGCATGTTTTTTGTAAATCACCCAGGCTGCCTGTTGTCTTCAGCGTTGTCCTGCTTTTTGCAAATAATGGAGGGCTCTACCTGCATGTACACCAACAGGCCAGAAGAGGGCATTAGTTCTCCCAGCTGTATGAAACAATGTCAAACTGTAAGAACCAAATAGCTATTAAGATTCACTTGCTATATGGTCAGATCTAATCTTTATGTTTGGTTGGTAGCCATATTTTTTTCACTCCCTGTGGAAACATAAGAGTACCCACGACCCCATCTTAAAACTTTTGCAGGTTTCCATTTCATACTAGACAAATCCTTATAGAATATTGGTTGTCCCATCTCCTCAGTTTTTTCTATCACCCAATGTCTCTCCACAGCTGACGTCCCTTCATCATTAACATTAAGAAAATTTAGAGTCAACACAAGGAACACAAAGAAAGGAAGAAAACAAAAGAGACATAGATTAGAGAGAGAGAGAGAGAGAGAGAGAGAGAGAGAGAGAGAGATAGCGATAGACAGACAGATATGTGTACATTTGGACTAGAACCAGGGAGTTGGGTGCACTAAGGAACCTATATGTACAAGAGGGCATAGAATTATGGCTGAAACCCACTGTGTAGATTAAGCATCAACTTCCCCGACCAGTCTTGAGAACTTGACCCAACTTTGAGAATTGCATGGGTTTTTTTTTCCCCACAGAAATAGCTTTCCACTTCAGGCTCCTAGCATTCACCTAAAGAAGGTATGGGCTTTTCCCTAAGCTCGGAGGACTGATCTGCCTGAATACGTTACATGCTGGCTCTAAAGACTTCTTTCTAGAAGAGACTCATTTATCTTCTAGTAACATTTCATTAGCGGAAGTTATTCTCATAGTCAAGTCCAGTTTCAAAGAATGGAAAAGAAGTGTAATTCTACCCTGTACCCAAAAGGTAGAGAGCGAGTTTTGGAAGGGTTTGTCTTCTGTTGTTGTTTTGCTTTGCTTTGCTTTGCTTTTAGCTTTTTGAGACAGTGTTTCTTTGCATTGCCCTGGCTGTCCTAGAGATCACTCTATAAACCAGGCTGGCCTCTGCCTCCCAAGTGCTGGGATAAAAGGAGTGCGCCGCCACCACCCAGTAAGAACAGGTACAATGTTCATGACGCGTGTGCTCTCAACATGCAAATCCCGGGTAGAATTGTCTCCTGGGTGTTGCAGGAAGATCCATCACATAAAGGCATTTTTAATGCCTGAGGCATGGCCTTAAATCACCCACACTGTAAGCAGCCTGCCTGGCTCGAATGAGGCTACCCTAAAAAGACACATATGAACACATCTGTGATGGTCAGAATATTATTATTGAAACGATGGACCCCAAGAAATTAGAATTTCCTCAGGAATCTCATTCTGGAGAAAGAAACTTTCTCTCCAGGAAAGAGATTTACAACTTGGCAGACCCTTTACAGATGAATGAAACCAAGAAAATGATGGGTCAGTGGTGTGTGCAACCACACCATATCCAGAAGGGGGCTAATCATGCATAGCTCTAGCTTTCTATTCTGTAGTGGGACTTCCTCAGACCCAGCAGAGGCAAAAATAATAAGGACACAGAGGCTTTTTTAATATTTTAAAGCTTATGCCGTTCCCTGTGCAGTCTATAGGTAGCTTTCTAGCTTAACCTGACTAATCCCTGCACTACTATGTCCCTCCACATGGCTAGCTCTCCACCTCTCGCTCTGTGCTGTCCATCAGCTCACCTCCATGTTCACTGCTGAATTTCTGTGTTTCACTCCTCACAGAACTCTCAACTCTCTCCCCCTCCTCTCTCTCTCTCATTCTCTCTCCCTCTCTCTCTCTCTCTCTCTCCTCTCTCCCTCCCTCCCTCCCTCCTCTCTCTCCCTCCCTTCCCCTGCCTCTGTCTCCTTTCCCCCTCTCTCTCCCCTCCCCTCCCCCCTTCTCTCTCTCTTCCCTCTACTTACTACCCAGATATTGGCCATCAGCTCTTCATTAAAACCCGTAGACAAGTGAAGAAAAAAGAATATTTATAAAATACGAGACCAGTGACCTGCATTAGACAAAACAATTCCAAGATCTGGCCAGTACTTAGCCTCTGCCAGTTTAGCAACCAACAGTTGAATATACAGAGCCACAGCTTCACACAATGTGCCCCAATGCTATTCAAAGCTAAATTTTATGGTAGAGCCTTAAAGATGGACTTTGTGGAGGTTGTTAGGGGTGCCATTGGAACATTTTGTCCCTCGTCCCAATGTGGCCACATTGCCTAGACCTCCTTTCTCTGTTTTTGGCTGTTAATTTGGTTCTTTAAGCTGGCTAGTTAAGGATAGGTGCCCACGCTGGGCTTGTTAGGGATGCTGCTACACAGTCTCTGATCTTCACTGTCTCTGATAATAATACTAATGGAAACAAAGCTTGTGTAAGGAGCACAGAAGCATGTTTATCTTTGAAGGAGCCAAGATCAGAATTTCACTGTTGTCAGCTGTGGCATATGTGAGACGTTAGAGTTCTTGTGGGTAATCTGAGGCTGGTTGGTCCAACAATGCTTTCCACATCGATGGGCACATCATCTCTCTGTTTTGTGTAGTACAGCAGCAGCTGCTAGAAAGCACAGCCATTAAGCACTTGAACTGAAGTTAATGTCATTGAGAACATTTTAATTTAATATAATCTTAGGTAATTTAATTTGAATTTAAGTAGTATCGTGAAGCTAATGCTCACTGAGTTAATCAGTACAGACTTAGGATAGAACTTCTTGACTTCTGGTGTCTCAGGTCATGTTCAGAAGATGCAGAAAGTCATCAAGAATGATAGATGAAGTGTGGAGTATGCAGCAACTATTTATGTTTAATAATTCACAGCTACTCAAGAACAGGTATTAAGTAAATTAGGGTGGGTGCATATGGGGAGATGGTCTAGAGTGAAGAAAAAAAGCCAAGAAAAATAAAGATTTGTTTGAACTTAAAAATGATAGTAAGCCAAGGATTGAAGGTAATAACTCGATTTTTGGCAACCAAGGTGTTAAAAAAAAAATTCCATTAGTTTTTCAAGGTTGTTCTTAGCTTTCAAAGGAGTTGAAGACTCCCACCAAAATTGGAAAAATCATTGACCAAAATCTTTTCTCTAATCTTAAAACAGATAGGCTTAGAGTGGAGTGAAAACTGGATGAATAGCAAGAGACCTGACACAATTAGGATTGGTAGTTGACTGGTTAAGGCAGAAAATGAAAGTTTTATAGACGTATTTATATGTGCATTTGAATGTGTGTCTGTGTGTGTTTGTATGTGTGTGTAGTTGTGTGTGTGAGTATGTATGTCTGTGTGTCTGTGTGTCTATGTGTGTGTCTGGGTATGCATGTATGTGTGTATGTCTGGGTGCCTCTGTGTGTGTGTGTGTTTCTGGGTGTGTGTTTATATATGTGTTTGTATGTATGTGTGTGTGTCTGTATCTAAGTGACTGTGTATATGTGTGTACATATGTGTGTATATATGTGTGTATGTATATATGGGCATGTATCTATATGTGTATGTGTCTGTCTAAGTGTGTATGTCTGTGCATGTGTCTAAGTGCCTACATGTGTACATGTGTGCATATATGTATATGTGTGCATATATGTATGTGTATGCATATGTATATATGTATGTGTCTGTCTAGGTGTGTATGGCTGTGCATGTGTCTAAGTGCCTACGTGTGTACATGTGTGCATATATGTGTATGTGTATATATATGTATGTGTATGCATATGTATATATGTATGTGTGTGTGCTTGTGTTTGTGTATGTATATGTGTATATGAGAACATGTGTATGTGTGTGTTGTGTGTGTGTGTATGTGTGTGTGTGAGGTCTTAGTACATGACCGAGGGCTGGTCTCAAACTAACAGTCCTTCTGCCTCGGTGTCCCAACTACTAAGGCTCTATGTGAGCACCACCATATAGGGATAATGGTACTGTGAAAAGCCCAACTCGGCAAATAAAAAGTCCAATTCCAGGTGTATAGGAATCCTTCCCTCAAGTTGTTGGTCAGGGGTCAGAGAAACTCCTTCAAAACAATACATTTTATTGTCAATGCTCTTGCTTGCCCACCAGAACTCTATGGTAAGGCCTTGTCACTGAGGACACCGCACATTTTGGTCACATACCATGGAAGAATGATGTTGGTCCTGACTGGGAACTTCCTTCCTGCTGGCCAGCTTTCCCAATGGCAGAGGTGTGGTGCAGGCTGCTGGTGGGTAGCAGGGTGGCCAACGGTCTTGCCCAGCTGGGAACCCTGGAGGCTGATGACCTCTGTGGCAAGAGAGCTCATGGGTGTAACAGTGGCCCATCAAGTTTTTATCTTAAACTGGGAAACATTGTTTTGAAGGCACTTTTGTTTCCTCTACATCATCTTCTTTCATAAATCAAAAGCGTGTTGTACCTTAAGTGTTTCCAGACAGTGTATAGATACCCTGTGGAGGTTCACGGCTGCCCCAAATGTTTCTCATTATCCAGCCCATGTTTAATTCAAAGCAATTTTTCTTAATTTAATCTAACAAGTCTTTCTAAAGAAGAAAAAAAGGCCTATAATTCATTAAAATAACCATTCCTTCTCGGTGGTCTGTCTTCCCATCCCCTTTCCTCCTTTACCCTCCTCTTCTGTCCCCTCTTCTTGCAAATGTTGTGTCTGCAAACCACGTCCTTGGGATCTTCAACGTGTTACATGAAAGGATTTTGACTTGAGGAGATTGTCTCGTATCACCGTCAGGTGGGCCCAATTTAGTCACATGGTTCTCAACTGAAAGGACAAATGGAAAGGCGGAGGACAACGGCGGAGTGTTGTGCGGTGTCTCTGAAGATAGAGCAGGGGCTGAGCCACAAGCAAAGGAACGTGGCTATCCCTAGCAGTTCCGGGCCACGGAACAAGTTCTTCCTTACAGCTTCGGCAAAGGAACACATTTTAGACCAGCAAGGCCCATTTCTCAGTCCTCTGGGAAGGCAATAAGCTATCGTTTTGGGCCATGGGAGTTGTGATGGTCTGATAAGGCGGCAGCAGCGATAGACCAACACATCAGTTTACATCAGTCATTAAACTAAACAAATACTGGTACGATTAGCATAATCATTCTGAGAAATAACTCCCGGAAACTACAAAACCCTGTATTTTAGACCCAAAATCTACAGACTTGGGGGAGTAGGATGTACAAACAGTGATTGTTAAGTATGCTATATTAATCAGCGTATTCTGTGGGAAACTGGAGAGTATTCACTGAAGTCTTTAGCAACTTTATTTTATGAACAAGGAAAAGAATTCAGGGAGTTAATTAGGCTGTCTGGTCACACCACCATCCATGGCTGGCACCAGCCAGTACTTGAACTGTGACCCTTTAATTTGAAAGTTGTTTTTTTTTTCCTCAGATGTTAATTCTATTTCATTTTTCCAATAAAATCTTACTTAATCTAACGCGCCGTAGCTTCATCACTGTAATAGTCAAAATCATAGCAAGAAATAGAGTAGCCACAATGGGTAGTTAATGAGAAGTTGATGAAGGGATTCCCCAAAGCTATATTTCTACATTTATTCAGTAACACATTGAGAAAGTCCAGATGGAAGTTTTTTCACCTCTGAGAAAGAGAAAAAAATAAGGCTACATTGTGGTGACATGAAATAGTTTAAGAACATGGTTTGTCACAATCTGAGAACTCCAATGTTGGTGGACATGCTAACATGGATAAGGGAAATCTCAAAGGGCCCCACCCATAGAAAAAGAACTACAGGCAACCAAGAAATGATGAGTGGAAAAATTCTCCACAGGGAAGAGGCCCGTAATTCATTATCTAATGCCAAGTGATCAGCTATGGAATCTCATACATAACAAGTAACATCATACAGACTGGGAAGGTTGTATCTCTGTATTTAGGCGTGTGTGTGTGTGTGTGTGTGTGTGTGTGTGTGTGTGTGTGTAACAATAACAGCTATAGAAGCAGAGGCCATGGTTTTGAGAGGGATGGAAGGTGGTGGGGTACATGGAAGGGCTTGGAAAGAGGTAAAGGAAGAAGGGAATGCTGAAATTATATTTTAATTTAAAAATTAATAAAGAAAGGGCAGTTATGTTTAAAAATAAGTCTGTGGTGGGAGAAAAAGGTGAAAGGCCATCTAGGCATCTATCTTTTCTACAATAGGGACTCACTATACATTTACTTTTGATGTTTGGTAGAAGTGCAGCCATGCAGCCACTTAATAACCACACTCTTGGATAATCCACATCTCCACTGTGAGTCTTGGGCTCCTCATCTTTAAACTCCCTGCTACCATTTTCACAAGGTTGCTTTCAGAGCTGGGCACGGTGGCGCATACCTTTAATCCCAGCACTCGGGAGGTAGAGGCAGGCAGATTGCTGTGAGTTCGAGACCAGCCTGGTCTGCAAAGTGAGTCTAGGACAGCCAAGACTATACAGAGAAACCCCATCTTGGGGAAAAGAAAGGAAGAAAATAAAAAAAATAAAAAGATAAAGATAAAGATAAAATACTTAATAAACTTAAAGGTCCTGCTCAGACGTGAGGAATTAGCATCAGGAGTGAAGCAAGCAAAACGGTGATTAGCATACCCAGGGGAACTGTGGGACTTACCAATCTCTTGGACCCTCCACAGTGAAGCTTTGAGCTCATCAGAGATCCTGGGTTTTGTTGAAAGCCTTGCTGGCTTCACAAGGGTGTCATCCGGAACCTCTCATCACTGCCTCTGACGTCTGGAAAGTGCAAGCCAAGCATCATCTTAAACAAAAATGACAAACAGAAGACCGGACAGGTTTCTTTGCAGTTGCAGCCTCACACTGCCACTTGACTCCCCACCAAGGTGCTCTTGCAGGGCACAGTGTTTGACACTTGATGCACAGTGACAGAGATAATAAATGTACATTTCTTATCAGGGTAAAAAATGTCAAAAGATCATAGTCAATCTTACATTTTTTTTTTGTTGCTTGTTCATTCATTTCTGAGATTATATTTGATTTACAACATTTCTTCCTTCCCTTTTGTGCCTCCAAACTCTCCCATTTAGCCCTCTCCACTTTCCTTCAATTTCATGGTTTCTTCTTTCAACCATTGTTATTGTATGCATATATGTATAGACATGTACATATATTCCCCAAGTGTCTCCTGTTGAGTCCATATAATGTTATTTAATGTATGTTTCCAAGGCTTGACTATTTGGGATGGACAGCCTTCAGCGTGCTCCTCCCTAGGGAGAACTACCTGCAGCTTTAATGGTTGCCTATAGTTCTCTGCATAGGGTTAGGCACTGCCAGCTTTCCCATGCAGTTTGCTATGTTGGTTCCTTTGTGCCTTCCTTGTTCAGTTCACAGTTTGGCCATCATGATGGTGAGACTTTATGGGTATAGCATCTGGTGATGTGAAGGGACAGTCTTTTTTTATTATTATTAATTTATTCTTGTTACATCTCAATGGTTATCCCATCCCTTGTATCCTCCCATTCTTCCCTCCCTCCCACTTACAAGTAGAACATTATGATAGGCAGATTTGGGCCCAGGGGTCCCGCTGAAACTAAGGCACCAGCCAAGGACAATACAGGCCGTAAAACTTTAAACCCCTACCCAGATCTAGCCAATGGGCAGAACATTCTCCACAGTTGAGTGGAGAGTGGGGTATGACTTTCTCAAGTACTCTGGTGCCTCACATTTTCTCATGTCCCCTGGAGGGGGAGACCTGGTGGCACTCAGAGGAACGACAGCAGGTTACCAAGAAGAGACTTGATACCCTATGAGCATATACAGGGGGAGGTAATCCCCCTCAGGAGCAGTCATAGGGGAGGGGAATAAGTGAAGGAACAGTCTTACGCCAAAGTTTCTGGTCTTTTGATTTTTTTCCATCTTCCCACCCTCTCTTCCGAAATGTTCCATGAGCCTTATGTTGGGGAGTACTTGTAGATGAACCCATTGGGACTGGGCCCCACAATTCTGTATGTTGGTTCGTTGTGGGTTTCTGTAGTGGTCTCCATCTGTTGCAAAGAGGTTTCCTTGATGAGGGGTGAAGACAGCACTTATACTTTGGTTTTCTTTTTAAATAAAAATTTGTCTTTGCTCTTTAAAGCCACCATCATGGACATGAGCCATGTACAGCCCAACAAGCTGGCTAGGGTAACCAAAGTGCTGGGCAGGGCCAGTTTCCAGGGACAGTGGATGTAGGTGTGTGTGGAATTTACTGGTGACACCATCCACTTTATCATCTGAAACGTCAAAGGCCCCATTAGAAACGGTGATGTTCTCAGCCTATTGGAGTCAGAAAGAGGGGTTTGGTGCTTGTGCTGACCCTGTTGCTGGGTCCTGGATGTCCACCACTTAACCCATGGGATGACCTGCAACTGTTAAACAAAGCATTTATATTATTTTTTAAGCACATGGCCTATACTGCTGCCTAAGGCCATGTTGATATCTGTGTGTGGCCCATGCTGCTACCAAGGCAAGTCTAGATCTACAGTCCTGCTGCAGGGTGCAGCCTCTGTTAGCGCCAAAGTATTGATGTCCACGGCCTGAGTTCCCACCAAAGGCTGCCACCTGGAGCCATGCTGATATCTATGGACCAGGCTGCCACTGGGGACCATGTTGATATCCATGCTCCATACTGCCACCAGAGATCATGTTGAGGTTTGTGGCACGGGCTGACACCAGAGGCCAGGTGGGTGTGCCGTCACCATGTAATGTAAAAAAGCAGGGACTACAGACTCACAGTTTTGAGAGGGGGGGCTTCTGTGACAATCTCTACCACTAACCCCCATATAATGTGACAACCTAGACAGGAAGCCATCGAAGAGAACTCTTGACAGTTATGATGAGAATGCTCAAGTGCAGCTCCCTACAGTAGAGGGCTGGCGGGGATGCAGGTGGGGAAGGACTTACTGTTCTTCAAGGGGCTGCCCAACAGGAATTTGACCATGTTCTAGTGACTATATGAAGAACACAAATTGAACTTTTAAAAAATATTTTTGTGGCATGTGCATAAGGGGAGGAGCACATGGGAGGAGTGGGAAGTGAGGGTGATCAGGGTGCCTTATGTGAAATTCCTAAATAGTCTTTTTTTTTTTTTTTTTTTTTGCTTTTTTGAGACAGAGTTTCTCTGTGTAGCCTTGGCTATCCTAGACTCACTTTGTAGACCAGGCTGGCCTTGAACCCACAGAGATCCCCGTGCCTCTGCCTCCATGGAGTGCTGGGATTACAAACTTGTGTCACTGTGCCTGGCTTTTTAATTTTCTTTTTCATCCAAATAATCAATAGAAATTATTATGCTTTTAAAAGTCTTTGTTTTTTTTTAAATTGTCAACTTCTTGATTTCAAGACAATAAATCCAGCACTCATGGAGGGTTAGTGACTTAGGGTTACCCAGCCCACATGGAGCTGGCATGTGCATGTAAACACACTGAGGTAGGGAGAGGGACAGCAGAGATAGGCTACGGGAGCACTCTGGCCATGATTCACTCAATGTGCAAGAGCCCCCTAACCATGAAGGAAACGCAACTCATAATTTAAAATCTTCTAAGTAGAAATACCCAAGTCTAAATTATTCCTATGAAAAAAACCTACCTTCTTTGTAAAGCATGTCCACCAACTGCCCGCACAGCTTTTAGAGACAGCTGAATGCTGACTGAGATCCAGGTATTCACTGGTCCCAGGGCAATTACGACTTAACTCACTGAATCTTCTCGACTTTCCAACGGAGCACGCCCTACCACCACACCCAGTTCTACAAGAAAATGAGTCTCCTGACATGAACTCTGCTGCCCCCCTATTTGACCACTTTCCCATGGTGGGGAGGCCTGGTGGCACTCAGAGAAAGGATAAGCAGGCTACCATGATAAGACCTGATAGATAGCCTCTGACCATGAGTGGAGAAGGAGGGCCACCTGGGTCACAGACCTAGGGGAGGGGAATAGGGTGAAAGCAGGAGGTGGGAGGATACAAGTGAGGGGAAAACAATTGAGATGTAATCTGAATAATTTTTTTTTAAGAAAATGTGTCCCTGAGAACTCACTCCCACAATACAGCCAGCACAGGGTGCTTCCAGGGCTGCTGGTCCTCTGTCTAATCCACCATGACACGCTGAGTTAACTATAGAATTTTCTCTACAGCCACTTCTCAAGGACTATTTTAATCCAACCAGATGCAAAGATCCCTAATCTATTACAAAATTTACTTTCAATTTGACTTTTAAAAATGGAAATTTGGGCTGGAGAGACGACTCGGTGGTTAAAAGCACTGTCTGTTCTTCCATAGGTCCTGAGTTCAGTTCCAAGCAACCACATGGTGGCTCACAACAGTCTATTCTGGGATCTGATGCCCTCTTGTGGCGGGCAGGCGTACATGCAGATAGAACACTCATCTACATAAAATGAAAGAAAAATAAATAAATAAATCTTTTTTTAAAAAATTGGAAATTCAAATCTCAACAGGAGACACTGTTTCAATGCAGAAGCTCGAACACTGCTCAATTTTTTCGTTCTTCCCAGAAATGTACGCACTGTTCAAATAAGCAGGAAGTTATTCCTCCTAGCATTTTCCTTCCAGTTCTCACTCCAAAAACAGGCAAAACGTATTTGAAGCAACACACCGAAAGGGAGGTCTGTTACCCAGAGGGTTAAGAGCTTCATGGGGGCAGAGCCAGCTCCGCCACTATAATTACAAGGGCCAGGAATCAAAATACTCTTTCATTAACTTTCCCATTTCTTTGATAATTTACACCTTCCCGACTAATTATACGCTGTGGTGGTTTGAATGAGAATAGCCCCCATAGGCTCAGATGGTCCCATACCTGGTCCCCAGTTGGGGGAACTGGTTGGGAAGGCTTAGGAGGGTTTGGCCTTGTTGAAGTATGCTTGTCAGTCGGGGGGGGGGGGGGGAGGGGGAGGAAGGGGCAGTGGAGGGCGGGCTTAGGGCTTTCAAAAGCCCACACCAGTCCTGGTTAACTTGTCTCTCTCAGCCCTGGGATTGTGGATCAGCTTCCAGCTGCTGCTCCAGCACCATGCCTGCCTGCCTGCCATCATGGCCACTATTATGATGGTCATGGACTCTGACCCTCTGCACCGTGAGCCTCCCAAATAAAATACTTTCTTTTATAAGTTGTCTTGGTGTTAGTATTTTGCCATGGCGATAGAGAAGTAGCTAAGATATACCCCTTCCCATTGATTTTAGGTACACCGGATTGAACACCATTAGACCAAACCATTTAGAGATGGTTGTGGGACACAGATGTAGCTGACTGCCTCCGCTCGGAACACCAGTATGCAGTAAAAAGGGAGTATCCTGCCAACATGCAGACACACAACAAAACAAATTTACAGTATAATGTGCAATGCTTGTGCGTTTTTTTCCCCTCAGCTAAGAGCTTTAACAATTAAGTAATCAAAATAACCCACCGTGTGGCTGACGCCAAGGCCAGGCTGAGTTTATTCGCATCATTTTCCTTTAGAAGATACTGGTAGCCAAAGGATGTGCTTATGGGCTATAAGTAAGACTCATTCTGCAAGACATGGGATTTCTGAGAATTTTCATGACTGACAGTGGCTTTAATTCATAATTCCCTAGCATATCCTGAGAAAGATACCAGATTTCTACCAGCAGACCTGAGCCCCAGTGTATTCTGGGAAATAACTGACACCAGCACCTCTGCTGGCCTGAGCCACAGTCACCTGCCACTCTTTGGCTTGTTCATTACATTCAACCTCCCCTCACGCTTGCTAGAAGCACCACACACACATATATCAAATGTCCCAAGCAAAACTTTCTTCAGATTCCTAGGGGGAGTAGGGTTTGTTTGCTTCCTTTTAAATTTGTTACAGCTCTATGTTCTACAAAGCTATTAGTTTGCTTTAATATTAAAATTTTGAGAAAAGCAAAAGCCTCAAAGGTCTTCTTCCTACACATTTCAGAGATGGCTCCTTTAGATCTCCAAGGGAGCAGGTGTCCTGTTCTGAAAGTCACAGGCTACGGGCCTCAGGAAGAGGTGTCAGAGATAAGTCAGAGAGAAAAACAAAAACAATAACTTGCCTGCCTCTGTTCTCCCTTAATTTGTCTCCACATACCCGAACCTTCCTAAGGCCTAAAACATGATTAACATTCACTTCTTCCAGGAAGTCATTCTTATAAGATTTGGCAGAACAATTAACACCAAAGAAAGCAGGTTACAGCGCTGGTTTCTGACTTCACACATAAAGACTATTCTCCACGCTACACCGGCTCCACTTGTAATCTTACCCATGGTGTTTAGTCTAATTTAAAACTGTAATTAAAAACTGTAGTCAGCTGGCACCTAGACTGCATTAAACTCTTTTCTGCTCTATCTAAGGTTATGTTTTGAAGGGACATGAGGGAGACCAAAAGGGAAGACATGATTGAGCATCCTAAACCTCCCTGCCAGAGCCCATGCCTCTAAAGTGCCGCTGGTAAGAGAAAACCACAGAGAACAGGGTTCTGTCATAGGCACCCAAACCTAATCAGCCACAGATACAGCCTCAGTAAGGCAGCCCTTACTCTCCCGTGTCTTATTTCTATTATAATAGACTGCACTTTAGAGCCATTCATTCATTAAGGTCTCTTCTTTCTAGCATTATAGGGGTTGCATTTTTGGAAAAAACAGCCATTTACAAGCATATGTTGAAAACAGTTGCAGTTTCTCATAGCTTTCTTATGACCGATGTCTGTCTGAACATGCTTTTTTTATATTTGACTTTCTAGCTCCCTCACCACAAAACTCCTATTTAAGGGCAAGGAAGATTTTTTTGTTGTTGTTGTTTTTTGTGTTTTTTGTTTTTTCTTTGACTGACTGACAAGGGTGACTTTAGTTTCCAAAGACCCCCATGAATAACCATGTCCTTAACCAAGCACAGGTGACAGTGGGGGCTTCCGTCCTGAAAGTAATTTCCCCTAAACCTCTAGAAAAACAAAACAGAACACAAAAGTCAGCAATGTAGCAAATTCAATGTCTGAACAATTGATGAATTTCTGAATTCAAGGAGACACCTAAGCTCCGAATAGGAAAACAAAAGCATGCAAGCAAACAGTTAGCATTTTCTCTCTTCTGTCGTCGGACCTGAAAGTTCATCTTGGCACCAACACATAGAAGTAATGATTCCATCAGCAGCTACCAGATGGCAGGCGCTACGTGGCTGTAACCTTCTCAGAGAATGCTGGAGAATGACTCCGTGGAGTTTAATTTAATGGTGGCTGCTGTTTTCTCTCTGCCATTTCTTCCATAGTTCATAGGTCCGGCTGTGCAGTGACTGAGGGCAGCACCACGAGATAAGCAACGAGAGTCTGGAGGCATTTATGAGACTCCCCTCACCCCCTGCCCCGCACTTCTGCCCCCCCTTTTTTTCTTCTTACTTTACCCAGGATCCTGTTTTCAGAAAATGAAAAATGAATTTCTGGTCATAAGAAAATGGGCTGTTTATGATGAGATATTTTTAACATCACTCTTCTCCTATTAGTAGTTAGGAGATGTTGATGCATCCTTTTCATTAGATAGTAAATTAATCTTTTAGGAAGGGACCACAAGCAAACACCAAAGGAAGAGGTCTATGTCACACTTCCTCTTCAGCTAGCTTCTTCCAGTGCTCATCCATGAGAGACCATTCCTCTAAAGTCAGGGAGAACCACTGTCCAGGGTCATGACCATTTCTGGAGCCTCCTCCAACCCTAAAGCAATGACTGCAATGCAAGCCAATAAACCAAAGTCTCCAGGGGTGAGTTTTCCAAGTTCCTCGGGTGGTCCTAGGGAGGCTAAGATATACAAGAAGGGATACATTTGAAATTTCTACACATGTTCATAAGTTGAGCTATAGAAAGCTAACTTCTATTACTTAATATTCTATTCTGGGTTGCCCAGGCATTGGATTTGGTATTCTTAGGATGTCCCTTCCTCACCACTAGCTTCAGTCTCTCCAAGGTTTTGTTAAAGTTCTGGGGTTTAGAGGTCAGCCCGCGATAGATAGCATGTCATCCTGTCCCCTCACCCACAGAGCATCAGGGGACTGTAGCCCTGAGCTGGATGATACCAGACAGATCTGGATGCTAGTAGGAGTCTGAAAGTAAAAAAGGCTCGTGCCAGACTGCCCCATATCCCATAATCACTATACTGCAAAGCTCTTAGCTATGGTAGGATGGTCTTGAAAGGCCACTCCACCTTTCTGCCTATGAGCTGGACCTACAAGAAGCTTTTATCTTCTAAGATGCCACATGACCCTCCCTAACTCAGGCACTAGCCAGAACTGTACATCTGCTGGTGAGCTTTGGGACCACCCATATATATTTTTGTGATGATCTCTGCACAGTGCATCTTTACACTGACCTTTCTTTCTTGTATCCCTTAAATTAATAATTACAATTTGCTTTTGGCTTGTGGCAGCAACATCAGGTCCTATTGTCCGTTGGTGCCTATCATTGTCAGGTCAGTATAATGATGGTTCAAGCCATCTAGTGACCTGCTAGGTCATCTCGAAAGAGATGGCAAGCCTGGCCTTTATCTTATGCACAGCAAATGCTCAGGAAATGCTAGATGAAGTAGAGTCTACTCCTAAAAGTGAGGTCATCACCCCACCCTGGCTCTATTGAAGGAAAACATCATTGGTACCAGACAGGCACTTTAGTACCAAGGCATAGAGACTCATTCAAACACATCCAAGTGAAAACAGAGTAACAGAAAACAGAAGACAATTCTCAGAAACACCGTGCAGGAGGCAGATCAGAGGTTCAGGCCACCAGAAGCAGCTCTGCCCATCCTTTCCTCTCTGGGGCCACCTGACTCCACTATGCACACTGTGCTAGGAGATGTGAGGTCCCAAGAAAGCAGTGTTGGCACGTAAATATCCACTGTGACATCTTTATTTCAGATAACTACAGGGCAGTATTTCATAGCTCGAACTCACAGTTACCCTGAATTCAAAACACTTCATCATGTATAGAGTCCTAGATGTAGGCATTTCCATTTGGATTTTAATCTATGTTGGTTTCACATTATAGAGTAGAATACATATGAAAATACAAACACAGCTGGGGAAAACCAGGCTTTGTACATCAAATGAAATGAGCTCAAGCCACATCTCGCTTGAAGTCAGTCTGTGGCAGGATATACGAAAGAAGTTAAGCCACAGAAACGATGTCCCGAGGCTTGGCAACCAAGTTCATTCATTTTAATGTGAGCAAGGCCTCTCACCGCCTCATCAGATACTGTTCACTGCTACTTGACACAAACTGTGTAGTCACATGACTTCCCAAGCCCATGCAAAATTAGAGGAAGGCTGCTAGAGGCCGACATGAAAATGGTTAGCAGGAAATGGTGAGGAAAAGGAAAACTGAAAAGACACTATCGAACTCAAAGAGCAAACACTCAGCAGACGGGGGATTTTACAAATCTGGGTTGGACCCGAAAGAGTTAAAATTTTAATGATGGCCTTGAAGCGTCTTCTTCAATAAATTACTTTTACAAAAGTGAGAAATAGATACAAAATTAAGATAAAAATTGTTATGTAAATTTTTTTAAAGATTTAGTTAGAAGAATGGCTTCAAGTTGTTTATACTAGGTGCCCCATGATGTCTGAGAAAAGGGATATTAATTAAAACGTGAGCACTGCCTATACAATGCACAAAGTAATTTATATGAAGAGAACATAGTGTATTTTTCGTTCACCAATGACTGAAAAGTTAAGAACCCTCCTTGGGGAAGGCATTACATCATACAGAAACCACTTGAGCTAGCTTCTTTCTCCATAAGAACCTTAGACTGCATTCTGAGTGATCACCTGCACTGATAAGTGCACTCAAATGGTGCAAAACCTTCTTAAATAACTGGAAACCCAGAGTCTAAAACACCTCCCCCTATCTGCTTTTCTCAAAACATAGTCTGTGTTACAGAACCACAAATGTCTTAGAGAACGTGCTTCAAACTGCAAATCCAGAGTCCCAACTGGATACTGCAAGAATTGGAGTCTGCAGCGGAAAGGTTAAGCGTACCCTGGACTGCAGCAGAGCTCTGGGAGTGTCTGGACAGCCTCACCTTGAACAGCAGACACAGCAACGCAGTCAGGAAGCGAGCCAGGTTTATGAATGCACCTTCCCCATTCCTGTGTGCAGTATGTCCAACAGAGCCACACTTCTGACTCTGGCATTTCTTATCCAACTCATTAGATGGCAAAGTACATGCTTTAATAATATATACATAATATTTTTTTTTAAACTAAAAAATCCTAATTATAAAAAGATGAAAAAACTTGAAGGAGTTACTATTATTTTTACTTTTATGTACATGTGTGTTTGTGTGAGTAGATGTCACATGTATGTGGATAACCCTCAAAGGCCAGGAAAGGGTTTCAGATCCCTTAGAGCTGAGATTATAGGAGGTTAGAGCCTCCAATGTGGGTGCTGGAAACCAAACTTGGGTTCTCTAGAAGGGCAGAAAGTACTCTTAACCACTAAGCCATCTCCCCAGCCCTGGCCCTGTAATATTTTTACAAATATTTTATTTTTCTTTGTTAAAGGTTTCTTTCTAACACTGAGAGGCAGGGGGAGGAGGTATGCACATGAGTGCAGTGACCGCAGAGGCCAGAAGGGGGCAATGAGTCACCTGGAATTGGAGTTACACATGGTTGTGACCTGGGAACCAAACTCCTCTGGAGGAGAAATACTTCTTAATTGCTGAACCATCTCTCCTGATCCAACACTATAAGACTTCTAGAATATGTATGTCAAACTTACAGCAAAAGACGGCTGTAATGGAAAACAACACTGGATAAGAAGGAGTGCTTGACACAAGTTAAGAGAATTATTTGGGAACAAAGGAAAATCATCTAGAAGCTGTCTTGGCAGAATGCAGCTTGTATCTAATGTTCAAAAAAAAAAAAAACTATGATGTCTGACTGAGATATTCAGGCCAGTCCAAACACCCTAGAAGTATAGGCTCAAAAGTAGCGGCTGGCAAACATGCATGGCAAACAGAAGAGTTTAAGTAGTTTTGAATTTTGTTGTTGTTGTTGTTGATACATAAAAGTTAAAAGGCTTCTCCTCCTCCATCATTTCTTACAAAGGTGAACACTGTAATAACCACATAAAGCAGCCATGTGGTCAGCCACAGTGCCTGGGGCTGCAGAGCCGCTCTTCTTCAGCCAGGCATGCTCTGCAGGGTCTCTACAGTGGCCTCAGCCCACTTCACTCAGCACAACCACTGTCGGGACCACATGCTTTTGCACCAGCCACCTCAGCTTCCATTCAGCTCCTCTCTGCCTCACTCTCTCAGTGAACATGCCTGCCACGAACATTTGCTCCTGACTCACTCATGTTAAGAAAGAAATCAAGAACTGACTGGATTAGGACAGTTGCCACAAGTTGGAGGCCAGTCTGAGGTACACAGCAAGTACTGGGGCAGCCTGAGCTACACAGTAAGATCCTATCTAAAATAAATGAATAAATAGATAAAAGAAGAATAAAATCAGATGATGCAAATTATCCAGACTTTAACATAGGGCTCTTATCCTTGGGTTGGGCATACCTGAGGAATGTGAAGGCAGTGGTCCCTGGGTTCCAGTTTAGAGATTCTGATTTCTTCATCTGGGGTGCACCCTGGGTCTTGAGATGAAATTAAGTCTCCCAAGTGACCCTCATGGGTGGCTAAGGAAGAGAACTCTCTCAGGTTTAGAGAGGATATGAGCTTTTTAGTGAGGAGAACTGTACTTACTCCAACATCAACCTCCAAGTAAAAAGTTTCTTGCCTGTCTCATCCATAATAATCCACTTACTTTTGGAAAACGAAAAGTATTCCAAATGCGATTTACAAGCTTGAAAACAAGGTCAAAATATGCTCTGACTTCTACCATTCATTTTCCCCTCCAACACAATGGAAGAGTAAAGCGCTAAGAAAATGAAGGGAAATTATCCCAAGAGACAAAACTCAAACAGCACAAATAGCTCAAACACAATAAGAGGAGGCTCATGGTGGGAGGCTTGTAAGAAAAAGTACAATTGGTTTGAAATTCATCAATGCACTAAGCAGAAAAAAAGTTCAAATGGTTAAAAAAAAAAGGAGAAGAAGAAAAGGGAACAATTTCTTTAAGTCTTTTCAATAATGGCCTAATTTTTATGTTAAGATGAATTCCAAATTATTACTTCCTTTCAAGCTGTCTGTTAGACGGTGTGCATTTATATTTTGGCTTCTCAATGTGGGAAATGCAAACTAATGTTCATCTAAACTTCAAACACTAATACCATCCACATCACAGCTGAAAAGTGGATGCCCAAAGTAGCTATGCAGCCCAGTTGGTGCAGGACGTGCCAGTTACACCAAGCTCTGAGTTCAATCGTCGGCACACACTTGTAATCCCAGCACACTGGAGGCGAAGTGATCCCAAACCTATGCTCTTCAAGCTAAACCCACAGAGAGAACCACTCCTCTGATTACTGATTACTCCCACTTTATTGGTCAAAACAGGAACTGGCTAGTTTGTGCCATATCACAAAACAAGTTAGTGCCAGCCACAGTTGGACCCTGTCTTATACTCTCTACTCCATGTCCTGATAGAGGAGCAAGTAAGAGTCTACATGTCACCTCCTAAAAGCTGTACTGACTTCTGAGAATATCAGACATACATGCACACGTGGCTTAGCTGACCATAATATACATGTGGCTTAGCTGACCATGGTATGTATACATGTGGCCTAGCTGACCATGGTATGCATGTGGCTTAACTTGACCATAGTATATATATGGCTTAGCTTGACCACTGTATACATGTGGCCTAGTTTCACCGCAGATCTGGCACATTGTCTTTCTATTCCAGCTCTCGAGAAGGAGGTAGCAGGATGGAACCCTTTGTCATTCCAGGAATCCTTTCCTGGATCCTATGAACAGTGTTGCTGATAGCGTATGAGCACAAGGTGCCTCCTCCGAACCTTTATCCTGCCCTTGGCTGCACTGACAATATCAAGAAAACCAGCAAAATATCTGGAGGAAGCATAAATGTCATCCAATATGTTTTTCCCCTTTATTCATAGAATTATAAAGAGACCATGTCATAAAGTTCCCGCTGCAAAGGTCTCATCTCCAGGAGTCCCATAAATTGAAGCAGGCTCCAAGAGGGATTGTCAGTCTGTGCTCCAGGAGGAAGGTCCTCTCTTCTCTAAGCCACTGACTCTGTGGTCCTGAAACTTGCATCCAGTAATTGTGCCTACGATGTCGTGGCCAAGAAGGGATCCTCAACAAAAAGTAGACAAAGCAGCAGCTTCCCTGCAAGAGAAAGAAATAGGTTTTATCACCTAATAAACACGTCTCAGCAATCAATACTTATTTGCCCTCTTTTCTGAAGCAACTCCCAAGAGTCACTTGAATTCTCTCACTATGGATAATTCTTGAAGAGATTGCATTCCTACCTCCTAATGAGCTTCGAACAAAGCAAGCACCTCATTTTATTAAGTCAAACTACCTGGAGGAGCCAGTTCAGAGTGGAGCTGAAGATATGACTAAAAGCGAGTTCTCAATCACTCCAATGGGATGGGACTCCACTGTGCTATCAAATCTCACCGCGCCGGTCTCCTGAATGCCAGCAGCAAGAACAAACAGATGTCGGGGCTATTTGTTTTATTCAGAAGTGACAGGAAATCAAAAATCCATCAACGTGTCAGCAGCAATGCCACAAGCATATTGCTTACGGAGGTTTATGCGCCTCTGTTCTGGTTCATGAGAAAATTGCCTTCTAAGTTTTCAACATCTTCAAGTGCCCAGTTGGACGCACAGGTCAGAGAGTTCATGGATGTTACCTCTACTGCTAGGCACCAGGGGAAAATGAAGGCATGTGCGACCTGAATTTGAATCTTACCTTCTTTCTTTCTTTCTTTCTTTCTTTTTACTTTATTTTATTTTATTTTATTTTATTGAGATAAGGTTAACTATATAGCCCTGGCTGGCCTGGAACTCACAGACTTCTTGAGTGCTGGGATTAAAGACACGTGATGTGAAAATATAAAATCATCTCTCATCTCACACATTTATGTACATCTACAGACTGTCTTTTAAAGACAGAAAACTGGGCTGGGAAGATGGTTCCGTGGGTAGCTCAAGTTCAAATATCCAGCATCTATGGAAAGTCAGACATAACAGCATATGCCTCTCATCCCAGCACTCAGACACAGTGGGGAATGGAAACAAGAGAGTCCTCAGATGGTCCCAGGCTGGTACACACCGCACAAGAGACCCTATCTCAAATAAGGTACAGGATAAGAACCAATACCTCAGATTATCACGCTCCTCTCCTTCCCTCCCTCCATTACACACACACACACACACGCACACAGAGACACATACACACACCTACATTTATGCAAACAAATGGCTGTCACAATTCATAACCCATTTTCCCAAAGGAGTAAATGTAAAGGATATATACTCTTCATATATACGTCTATGATTACTATAAATTAAAGACTGCTATTTAAGCCTAAATTATTCCCCAAATGAGCTTCATTGAGTATATTATGTATATACAGCTAAATTGACGATTTAGTTGTTGATTTCATAGCATACCATTTTGTCAAGTAAAAGTAAATAGTCCTGTAATCTTCACTACAAATCAGATTTGGAAAAATTTGAGTCTTTGATTTTGTAGCCCAGGTACAACCTTATTCTCACCCCCACCCCTTGTTTTCTTGAAAATTTTTACAAAGTTCTTGTGGTTTGAATTGCTTCTGACTTGGTGGATCTTTTTTACGTTCTCAAAAAATAGCTTTGTGAAAAATGAGTTGTAGGTGGGGAATGTGCTGTTCTCACGAGTTGTAAGGGGACAAGATTAAGCGGAAAGGGGCCGGCACTTGGGAAGCCGAGGCAGGATTGCTAAGAGTTTAGGAGCAACGTGGGTTATGGAGTGGGACCTGCGTCAAGAGTAAAAATGGTGGCCTAAAAGATGGCTTATTGGGAGAAAGGTCCTTGCCTTCAACCCTGATACTCTGAGTTCAGTCTTGTAGAGCCAGGTGGTAGAAGGAGGGTACTGACTGCCACAAGTTGTCCTGTGACCTCCACACATGTGCTGTGTACACACACACACACACACACACACACACACACACACACACACACACACACACCTAAAACAAAAAGCAGATAAAAATATAAGAATGGGGAGGACAGATCACCCAGAGAATAGGGTTCAGAAAACTATAGCCCATATGCACCATCCGGGCTGCTGCCTTTTAGAAATAAAGATTTATTGGAATACACCTGTAATTTTTACTTTTATTCAGAGCTGCAACAGCAGACTTGAAGAGTTTAACAGAGACCTTGCAACTTTTAGAGCCTAAATTATTTACTTTATGGCCCCTTTGTTATTGGTAGCAAGAACAAGAAATTTGTTGTGCCCTGAGTTAGTTTCGTAAGTTAACGTCAAGGATTGTGGTGGAGACTGAGTGGCCTTTTCCAACTGAAATGTTGATCACATCACACCTCTGGTCTATACCGCTTGACAGTTTATCTCCTCTGTGTTTGTGATAAGACCCTCACTTGGTGAAGACTCACACGGTGCTATCTTAAGGCATGAAGCAATATTAAAATGCTAACAACAATGAAATTAGAAATACCATCCACCGTGGTCACTGAAGTCACTCAGAGAGGCCCAGTGCCCATGGGATAGAAGTACAGCCTTTCTGTTAGTAGAGGCAGTGTCACCATAGCATGGTAATAATATGAGCACTATTTATAATTGTCTTTTGCGTGTGTGCATATGTATATCCACTCTGAAGTTCTCTACCATTTAGCTACTTGAGATGGAGTAGGCTGATTTCTGTACACCAGGAAAAGCCCAAGTCTTAGGTGAGTCATATACGGCGGAAAGAAAAAGAAAAAAAAAAAAGATAATCCAAGTGTCCCACCTTTTGATATTGCAAAAATGGCATTATCATCTACAAAGTTCTGTGTGAAGAACGGTGTGATTAAGTCATTAAGTCATGCACACAGGCCAAGACAGTAACAATAACAATAATATATAACTTCAAAACATTTTAAAATGTGTTCATTATTGTTGTGCTGAGCTGGGCTCCTAGCTGTCCTGCACCCATGGGCCACAGGCTGGACATGACTATAAGACAATAGGCCACGCCGTAAACTTTTACTCATCTTTACTGACAATACTTTAAATCCCAAATTGACTTAGAACCACAAGCTGGCCTGAGCCTTGACTCTTTTTATCAGATCAGTCTGCTCTAACCTAGAGATTGTCTACATTAAGATAATAGATGATAGATAGATGACAGACAGATGGTAGATAGATAGATAGATAGATAGATAGATAGATAGATAGATGCAAGAAGAGGCTTTGATTAAAAAAAAAAAACCTCAGGGGAAAATATAAGGTGAAAACGTTCTGCTGACTGATATAAAGGCAGATGTACACAAAGCAATATTGAAACCCCAGCGGTCTGCTTTCTCAGTGTCCTAACACTGACTGCATCCATCTCTACCCACAGATGAGCTCGGGAGCCCGCACAAGACTTGGTCAACCAGAACTCCAAGACTGGGCTCACTATTCTATGCTGTAAAAATCCTCCAGATGAATCTGATGCTCACTAAAACCTCAAGACCATTAATTCAGCATTTGGAATCTAGCAGGTATATGCTTTCCTAATCCTAGCGCAGGCCCCTTGACTCCCTCGCAAAACTTTGAGCTGACTTCCGGTCTTACTGCCTGGGTAAGATGGCATCAGTGTCCAAGTGCACATTAGTACTTGTGAGAGTGGGGTCTGTTAAGATTGAAGCAGCCAAATGGAAGCCATTAGAGATGCCTCTACCTGGGACAACAGCAAAGCAAAGCCATTATTGGATCCCTGGAGAGCTTGTGAAAATGAGTGCCGCCATCAAGGCCACAGGGGTAGTGACTCTATCCATATCTCCATTTAAGTCTATTTGTGCAGAAAATAGGTGGATATTGGAGAATGACAGCTAATTAGTGTGAGTTTAATCAATGGTGACTCTAATCACAGCTTGTACAAGATGCAGTCACCTTGCTTGAACAGATTAACACATCTCTTGGTATCTAATATGTGGCTGTTGCTCTAGCAGACTTTTGTCTCTTTATATCCATCAGTAAGACCCATCAGAAGCCATTTTCTTTCCGCTGGCAACTTTTCTTACATTATGAGGTATATTTACTGTTATACTATGTTATGAGATGGCCCTAAGCCTTTGAGGGAAAAGAGTAGAATATTACAGCTTAAGTGAGGAGTTTGGGTGTCAGGTTGATAAAGAAGGAATGGGGTTCCTTGTCTTCATTGTCAACTGACTGGATTCAGAGGCAACTGGGAGCTACAATTCCAGGAGAGTCTGCGAAGATATTTCCAGAGAGATTTGGCCAAGCAAGGAAGACATACCCAGAGTGTTAGTGACACCATGTCATGGGTTAGGATTCTGAACTTAATATAAAGGGGAAAGGGAGGACACCAAGTGAGCACCAGCGTTTGTGCGTCTCTGCTCCCTCCTGTGAAGGCAATGTGACCAGCCGCCTTATGATCTCACTGCCATGTCTTCCCACCTTAGTGGACTCTATTCCTTCTTACAATATAAGCCAAAATAAGTCTCTGTTCCGTAAAGTGGCTTCTGGGAAGCATTTTTATCATAGGTATCAGAATACCTAATATGGTAGACTTCACAAATATTCATGCCTAGGACTGGAGAGATGGCTCAGAGGTTAAGAGCACTGTCTGTTCTTCCAGAGGTCCTGAGTTCAATTCCCAGCAACCACATGGTGGCTCACAGCCATCTATGATGAGATCTGATGCCCTCTGCTGGCATGCAGGCATACTTGTAGACAGAACACTGACTATGTAATAAATAAATCTTAAAACAAACAAACAAAAAAATACACCAGCCTAGAAAAACAGGAAGATGTTGCCAAGGTATTTATAATTTGTTTAAGGAACAGGGTGGGTATATGAGCAAACCATATTTAGATTCAATTCCAGCACTTTAAGAGCACCTACCATTTGCCATGCCTATACCCAATAAAAGTATCTTATTTAGCCCTCCAGTAATATTAAAGTCTACTATATGTCAAGTGCCCACAGCTAAGTGTTCATCAGAATGGTGTTCAACTTGCAAACAAACAGAATTGCAACCCTCCAACTAATGTCCATCCAGAGGCCCAGCGGGCATGCTTTGAACATCAAGGTACTTGAACATGAGTGGTCCTGTCATCGCTTCTTCAGTTAATTACTCTCAGGGTTCATTGTATACCACAGTTAGAACAGCAGGTTGTTTATGGGAAATCATGTGTAGTGTTCTTTTAAGCTGGCTTAAGGTAATTATAAGTTACCAGTCTGTACCCATAACAAACACTCCTAATCACCTAAGGCACTTCAGAACAGCATTTCAAGCTGTGGAAAGTACACACTTACCCAGTAGCTCTGATCCAAAATGCTTGGGACCAGAAGTATTTTGGGCTGTGGAAATTTTCATATTTCTGGAATATTTGCATATCCATAATGAGATTTCCTGGAGCTAGAACCCAAGTGTAAACACTAAATTCGTTTCCTTTTCACGTGGACTGTCTACTCATAGCCTGGAGATAACTTACACACAACACTTAAAATTCACCTTGTTTGGACTGCCAGCTGCCACATAAGGTCCAGCATAAAGTTTTTCATGCATTCAGGAAGTTGCATATTTGAGAGAATTTCGTGTTTTGGTCTTGGGGATGGATTAGTAAGATGTATTTGTTTCACTAGACAATCAACACATTCCTTTCTTCTGATCCTTCCTGCCCCAGATACAGCTTTAAGTCTCTCTTCTTGTTCTGAGAACAATAGCTTAAGCTTCGACTGATCCGGAAGCAAATCTCTGCCACCTCAAGGGCCTCAATCATGGTAGATTATACTGAACAGTTTGAGCAATTTGAAAGCAGTTGTACCTCAGTGCATGTTACAAAACTGCTTTGGAAATCAGGGAGCCAAGCAAATAAAGCCGCTGAGCAGATAACAACATGCCTCTGAAATAGTATTCTATGGGTATCACTGGGAAACGTACTGCGTGAATAGCCCAGGGAGGCTGATTCATAATGCCAGGCTTATGAGCATGAACACATGGCTTGAGTAAATAATTCTGATTTTTCTTTTGATACTTACTGATGATTCTTTATTCCACTAAGGGGGAACCACACTGTTCCTTTAGCAGCGTCTCCATTATTCTAATTCCCTATGGAGAGAAGAAAGAAAAATCAAAATGCCATCTTTCATAGACAAGCACCGTTACATTTATCACAACCTTTTTCCCTTCAGGGAATCCAGGTTCTGACCATATATTCATTGCAGAAGAGAGGGCTTAGTCATCCCTGACATTATTATAATATTTCACTCAACAATCCCCCTCCCGCTTTCTTGGCATGCTCCTGGAGCTGTTTGGGAGGTGGGCAGAGCAGAGTTTAGAATCTGCTTGCAACATCAGAAACCAGCCCAAGCCAATGTAAGCAAAGTCTCACGAGTGGCACAGCTTGCCAGAGTTGGGGATAATGGCGACTGTAAATGTTTGCCGAGCGCTGACAATTGTGCTGGCTTCACTGCCAAGGTTCAAGCCTGTTGGTGCAGGCAGCAGGTGCTGCCATACCCCACCGAGATGCTCTCCAAGATGAGAGTCTTCTTTCCCCCACCCACGAGAACCTATTATGGACTGCTGCAGGCACAGGACTACTCCGCCAAGGCAGATCATCACCTGGGGTCATGCCCCTTCACCAGGGCCTGCCCATATGCTATGGTTGGTGGATATGAAGACAGAATGGCCCTCTTCCCTCAATTGCAAACCACTCTGAGAGTATCGCACCCCCCACAGCTCCCCAGCTACATAGCTGAGCCCTTTGCTGCAGCTGTAGCCTAGTCAGCCTCCTCTGCCTCCCTCCTCCTTACAAAGATGCTCCCTAGAGCCTAGAGCCCTCTCCAATATACTCCACATGCAAAGCTCCACTTCTCTGACACCTTGTTTGAAACACACAATGCCGCTTTCCCAGTTAGAACACAGATGTTCAAAGAGGTTTAAGTATGTGCCCAAAGTTCTAATGTAGTGATGCCTGTGAAACCACACAGGCACTCCACATTGGTTTCATCCATCTTCTGCACTGATCCTTCCATGGCTGTCCATACAACCTGCTCTCAGAGGAAAGAAGATGGCAGACCCTCTTCCTCTATTTTGGAGACCAGTTCTGAGGGCTAGAAAATAGCTTTCATGTACAAAGATGGGGCTGAGGCATAATTGTGAGGTAAGATCTTAAAGACCGCAAAGCTGGATCCAGAAGGAAAAGGGCTTGCTGCTCACAGAAACTAGAAATGCTGAGAATAATAACAATGAAGGGAACTCTAAAACGGTTCCCCAGGCCCCTCCCACAAAGGTGGGTTTAACGGTTCTAGAGGGGCCCCCAGAGTTCTGTACTCTGACAACCTCTCATGTGATTCTAAGATGAAGCAGGGCCAGGCAGTCCTGAGTGGGCATACGATGGAGGCTGCCATTGGTGCTTAAGAGAGCAGGAGACAGGAATTGGAAGGGATCAAAAGCAGCACTAATGGGTACAATAAAATATGTTAGGGGCTGGGGAGTCGACTGCATGGGTGAAATGCTCAATGTGCAAAGATGGGGACCTGAGTTCAAACCCCTAACTCATTCCTTTAAAACGACCAAACAACAACAACAACAAAACAAAGAATGAAACAACAACAAAAACCAAGTCAATCACACATCTCTACTCCCAGCACTGGGAAGCAAGGGAGCAGAGACACATGGATTTATGGAGTTCATTGTCCAGCTTTTCTAGCCAAAGCCATAGGCTCCAGGTTCAATCAGAGACCCATCTCAAAAAGATGCAGTGAGAAATGATTGGGGAAGCTGCCTAATACTCAAGCCTCCACATGCATGCATACACATATAAACCTTGCAGGTACATATACATACCCATATGAACAAACATCATAGACACACAAATACACATGTATACACACACACAAACACATTCACACACAAACATACATGTAAACACACGTATACATATATATACACATACACACAAAAAGCATGTACACACATACAAAACCACCCATACACACAAATACACACACACACACACACACAAATATCTTTAATACCAAAGCAGAGCAAATGAGATATGATCCTGAAGGTCTTTCTGGTTGTGCCAGGGCCATCGCCCTAGATGATGCCGCAGCTTTAGAAAGAAGAAGCATTAAAGGGATCGGACAGAGGCTGAGAAACACGACTCATCAGATGAACCAAGACAGCAAACCACAGGACCAGTCATCAGAGGCAGGAGACTTGGGCCCTATTTACAGCTCACAGCTTAGGACACCTCCTCAGACACCTGCACTCCCATCCATGTATACTCTCACACACATGTAATTGAAAATAAATCTTAAAATCATATATTAAAAAAAAAACCTGAATGGCCTAAAGCATTGGAGAAGAAGAAATGAGGACCAGGGGTGCAAAAAATAGTAGGATAAAATCCAACCAAATTCTAAGAACCAGACCATGATGGTGTTCACTTCTGGTCTCATTTGCTCAGCAGCAGATCTGACAAATATTTATTGTGTGCCTTGCCTACTTGTGCACTGGACATTACATGGTGAACAGCTAAGACACAGAGCCTGCCCTGATAGAATTTACAAGGAATTTTCTCTCTTGTTTCAAGTTTTTCTTGTTCCAGCAACCCCACTAAATAATTAAATGTCCTCTCATTTCCAAAAGAATGAAACTGCCACATAAATTCTATCTCAAACGTATTTCTTCAGAGTACACATCCAGATGGTATGTCTTTAAAACAAGCAAAGCACATTCTGTCTCGGGAAGAGAGAACCAACCCATGATCCATCCCATCAGTCTGAATTAAGACCTCCACCACTTACTGGGCCACTAATTGACGTAAATAAAGACTCTGAGGTTTGCCCTGGGAACTCAAAGACATTATTTATTGAATCAATTATGTTCACATTGTGACAGTTGATTTTTCTTTCCCTCTTTGCCTTCTCATACCACTTCACTCTTAAGTTAGATATAGAAAGAGGAAGTAAGGGCAAGAAAAAGACTTATAAAGTAAAATTTAAAAACAAAAAATACAGAAACCTAACAGGTAGGCCAGTCATTATTTGGCACCTCTCTCTGGTAAGGAGGAGCCAAATCAAAGCACAGTCAAAAGTTCTTTCAAATAACGTTCATTCTCACTCTCAAATCTCAGCCCCAAGAGATTAGACTTAAGGAGGCTAAATTTATACCCCTTATCACACAATGAGGCCGGCCTGAAGAGCAAACATAAAGTGCATCCACCTTTTAGATATACCTTAAAAGCTTTTTGGACTGACAAAGCATAAACCAGCTTGATTTCATCATTATCTCTCTACCCTCACAGTGGTTTTTTTTTTTCCTCTACTACTAGGCTATCTTTCTCCATTTGTCAACGCATAGGCAAGTAAGCCACCTCAAGGCCACATGTCCCTAACGCCAGAAGCAATGCCTAAAACTACTCCCCTTCTCTAGTCTCAGAGCCCTTCAGGTTCCAAACCCTTCACATGGACCACACTCTGTTCCTGAGAAACCACAGATTATTACTGCAAGACCAAAGTGTGTCTTCAAGAGAGGTAGGACCAACGGCGGCTAAATCCAAACAGTGTGCTTACTTTATAATCAAGCTGACACTCCCTTAAGAAGCTCTGCTTTACCTGGGAGGCTCCAAAGGGAGTCATATTAGACCTTACCAAAATTACAGACATCAGAGCAGATCCCCAAAGGCAGACCCATGCAGGGCTCTTAATAAGAGAGCTGCTCACTTAATTATCACAGTGATTTTTTAAAAATTGGTGTCAAAGACCCCACTGGAAATAACTCCTTCTTGTGGTTCATGGCTTTGAAGCAAATACTGCCCACGCTAGCTAAATTTTTTGTCAATTTGGCACAAGCTAGAATCATCTGAAAGTAGGGAACCTCACTTGAGAAAATGTTTCCGTAAGACTGGCCCGGGAAGCCTGATATGACCTGATAGGCTATGGTCATATGGTGGGGGAGGAGGTCCGCCCCACTCCTGACTGAGGTCTAGGAGAGGAACTAGGGCAGAAGAGGGAGGGAGGGTGGGAATGGGAAGATACAAAAAGGGGTAACATTCAGGATGTAATCTGGATAAATTATAATAAATTAAAAATAGATAGATAGATAGATAGATAGATAGATAGATAGATAGATAAAAAAGATTGACCTGTAGGTAAGCCTATAATAGGGTATTTTCTTGGTTGATGAAGAGGGGCCCAGCCCATTGTGGGTGGTGCTATACCTGCGTAGGTAGAACTGGAGTGTATTAAAAACAAAAAAACAAAACCTGAGTGTCGCGCCCTCCCGCCGGCAGGAACGATGCAGACACCAGGATCCTTCTCAATTGCACTTTATTGGGAGCACCCTTGAAGCTGAAGCGAAAGACCCCGAATGCCTGCGAGCACGCCGTTTAAATACTGTCTGCACGTGGCGTGTCAAAGTCTCATTGGTTACATTTGGATGCCTCATTAGCATGCCTCATTAGCATGCCCCGTTAGCATGCCCGCAGTCGAGAGGGCTGTGTTGGAGTGTTTCATTTGCATACCCCTGTTCGGGAGGGGTGCATTAAGAGGGCTTATGTCTGCGTTTGCGAGGGAGCGTTAATGGTTGCCGCCAAGTGGTTACGGCCGCCGCCATTATCGGGTGTGGCTGTGCCTTACACCTGAGCAAGGCAGTAAGCAGCATTCCTTCATGGCCTCTATTTCAGCTCCTGCTTCTGGGTTCCTGCTTTGAGTTCCTGCCCTGACTTCCTTCAGAGATCAACTGTGATGCAGCAGTGGAAACAAATTAACCCTTTCCTCTTCTGGTTGCTTTTAATCAATGATCTTTTATCACAATAGAAAACCTAATCAAGACACTCTCCATAGTACCAGCGGCCTTTGTGTATACGAGGCTACAGCCAGCAGCATAGAGACCCAACAGGACATGACGTCCCCACTGAGACATCATGGTCTCCTGGAAGAATGCAAAATAACAGAGAAAGCTCAGACAATCTCTGGGAAGTGATGTAACTTGTAGAAGAAAAAGAGTATGAAAGGAGAAGGGAAGGAGAGGTCAGTCATTCAAGAAGAGACAACTTGGAAGGGCAAGCAGAGGAGGAGAGATATAAGCAAACTACAAAGCCTGGTTATAAGTCACAGCTACCAGAGAAAGTGAAGAGAGAACACAGGGCATAGGCATGGGAGCAGGAAGTTACACACAGCACTCTCACTGTTAAGCAATTACCACAGGGAACTGGACAGAATAGAGAAGGAAACAGGATGATTATCGTTCCCACCTTTCAAGTGCCTGGTGTCCCATCCACACCCACACCCATGCACTTTCCCCTCCTTAGCTCCACTTGTTCCTGGAAGAGACAACAGCACATAAAACCTCCTCTATAGCCACAAATGATACTGTAATTGGCTAATGACGCTACTGTAGACATCTGGATCACATCCGAGCTTGCTGGGTAACTTTGTGCGAGATTTTAAATTCTTTATACCTCAACTGCCTCCTCTTTGAATAGAGAGAGCAACATGAGCTTGTTCTAAAATTTGGGTAAAATCATGTCTAATCTGCTTACCACAATTCCTAGGGTTAAAAATGCTGGTTTATGTTAAACACCCTGTAATTAAATAGCTGTGCTTGCCGTAAATCTTCCTGGAACCCTGGGATGCTGGTTCTCAGCATACACACAGCTCCATCCTCAGAACTACTTTAAAACCTGGTGGCATATGCATGCAAACCCAGCATTCAGGAGGTAGTGGAAGGAGGTCAGAAATTCAAGGTTATCTTTGGCTACATTGCCAAGTTCAAAATCAGCCTGAGACACATGAGTCCCAGTCTTGAAAGAGAGAGGTAGCGGAGAGGTAGAGAAAAGAACAGGGAGAGGGAGGCGGGGAGATGATGTGACTCAGGTAAAAAGACTTGCCACAAAGTCCTGACCACCTAAATTTGGTTCGTAGAACAAAAGAAAAAGGTGACAGGACTACTTCACAAAGTTTTCCTGACTTACACACACACACACCATTCCATTTGATATCCCCAACCCCCAACTTCCACCCCCAACACACGCAAACAAAAAAGAATGCATCCTGTGGATGACTACAACCTTGGGATACAGCAGACACACCGTGTAACTGTCCACTGAGTGAACAAATGAACCCACTGGCTAGCCAGTCATCAATTTGTATTTCTGCTATTTTAGATGACACGGCAAAAAGCTCAGGTAAACAACATTGCTTGTGTTTCAATCCCAGTATCTTGGGCAGAATTTAACATGCTGTACTCAGCACTGATGGTTGTAAAATATATCAGCATATGACTCGTGGATGCTAGAACACCTTTGGGATGAGCTGACCTGAATGAATCTGCCTCATGGTGAGCATCCTTGATGTATGGGTGGGAAGCTCAGCATCATAAATACTGCCACGGAGATGAAGGGACAAAACAAGGAAATAATGAAGGTATAAAAGGAAGAAGGAGGGGCTGGAGAGATGGCTCAGAGGTTAAGAGCACTGACTGTTCTTCCAAAGGTCCTGAGTTCAATTCCCAGCAAGCACATGGTGACTCACAACCATCTATAATGTGGTCTGATGCCCTCCTTTGGCCTGCATGTGTACATGCAAGCAGAACACTGTATACATAATAAATAAAATTAAAAAAAAAAAAAGGGAAGAAGGAAGAGGCAATGACATGGAAAGAGACAGTAGTACACACGAGGTCTGGAGAAATCTGAATTAGTTAACAAATACTGAGAAAGAGAGACACTTTTCAATGCTACAGTTTGCATTATAAAACCACTGGCCACTTAACAAAAAAAAAATTGGCATCAAATTTGCCCTTCAACTTCCATTTTCTGTTAAGATGGCTTATGTAGAACTTGTTCAGAATCATCTTGTTAGTGGTGCAGACTTGTAAAGACATGAACAAGAGAGTAACAGCACTTGGCTGGCTCAATTCCCAACATGACCTATGGCCCTCATCATGCTCATAGGACTTTGTCTGGTCTGTTTGTACCCCAATCTTCCAGCCATCACCCTCTGCATCCTCCTCTGACCAAACATGTCCACGCCTTCTTTCTCCCTGCCTGTTCTTTCTAAGGAACATCCCTCGGTCTTCAAGTGGCAATGCTAGCTCTCTGCCGCATTCACAGCTCAATTGATCTAGCCCCCTCCTCAGAGAGCACCTGCTCCCGGGGCCACCCCTGATCACCCAGTCTAGATCAAATCACCAGGCCGCACTGTCTACATCACATTCGTTTAGCAATTCTCAAGCCTCTAAAGCACCGTCTTGTCTGTCACCGCCATGAGATGTATTCCATGAGATCAAAAAAAGACTCTGTGAGTATCCACTGATGAATCCCATCTACATTGGAACCCATAAGATGAGCATCATTTGTGCAGGAAAGGAGGGAGAGAAAGAACTAAGGGAGGGAGGGAGGGAGGGAGGGAGGGAAAGAAAGAACTAAGGGAGGGAGGGAGGGAGGGAGGAGGGAAGGAGCTATCAGCATCCAGCTTTCTTATCAAAATATAAGAAGGACACTAAGCAAAGCTTTCCAGAAAGAAATATCTTATCACAATAAAGCATCTTTTAATCAGGTGCCCAATTCTTTTCAATTTAGAGCTACCTTCATCTACAAAACTGGAATAGCACCAAATAATAACAAGAAAGATCTACTAGCACGTGCTGTGTGCCAAACACTGTGGGAGAACCTTCCCCAAACAAACCTCTTCCACCTTTTATCTGTCCTGAAGGACCGTGATTTGTGCTTGAGGATGACAGCAAAGCTCGGAGACAGTAAACAGCCCATCCAAACCCACACAGCAACTAAGAAAAGGAGCCTCCATTTTGACTCAAGGCAATCAAGCAGAAGAGCTTAGAATCTGGCAAGGCCGGAAGTTCAAATGAGAGTGTGAAAAACCCTATTCCAATGCTGGATGTGCACCAAGAGCTTTTTCTCCGTTCCCTGTTGACTGTGGCTTGAAAATCCTGATAAACAAATCAGATATTTTAGTCCTGTTCCCAAACAAAATGTCATGAATTTTAATATGAGTCAATATCTAATCACATCTACAAATTATCTCAAATACAATACTTTTCAAATAGGAACAGTCAAATACAATTTGTAACTTTGATATAAGTTTCCCACAGTAGTTGATACTTCTGTATCAACTTACTGATTCTTCAGTAAGATTCCCTTTTATTTTCATTAATCATCCCCCAAATCTTTAGGTGTGATTGAATAACATTGACTGCTACAATGATTCGCATTCCCTGCTTCACGTTATTAATCTTTCTCTCTCCTGAAGGAGAATTTTCAGTTCTCACAACTTGTAACAGGAAATAATATATCCCCAAATAATAAAATCTAAAACTTGAGGAAGACTTTGTATCTTCTAAGCAAGAAAGAAAATCCCCAGCAAAGAGTTGAAAGTGACCCATTTGATTTAGCAAAATCTACAGCCAAATAGGAAGCCTGCACTGCCATTTCCATGGCCCCTGTCCCCATACACACAACCCACAAGCATCAAGTCTCTGGTGGGTGCTTCTGTTATCAAGTTCTTCCTCCATCTTCCAATAGGACTCAATTTGCCCTAGTTTTGACTGCACAGGAATGCAATCTCTACACAGTTTTATTTCTCCCGACTTGAACTTCATGTGTAACATAGCTTTCCTTGGCTGTTCATCAAGGCCCATGTCTCACATAGAGCCACATCCCACTCGAGGTTGCCCTGCAACTGAACATCCATGTCCTCTTACAAGTCTCCATCCATGGGATGCGTTCACTACTCCCCGTGCCATCTCTGTCAGTCCTAATTACAAGGCACAGTGTCATCCATGAGCAGAGGGACATCAGTGCCTGACTCCACAGGGCCATATCACCTTCTCTTGCTGTGACAAAGAAAAAAATAACGATGCTTCTATCCATTTCCTTTTATTGGCCTTTTTTTCCTCCCTGTTCATCAAACTTAGGCCAAAATATAGCTTCTCCATTTTCCTCCCTCACTCTGAGACAAAATGGAGAGTCTATCAATGAGTTGCCTCTGAAGGAATGCATACATCATACATCCAACGGTTGCCCAGGAAACAATAAATCTGACAGATTTCTAGATAATTTTCCTTTTGCTTTATTTCTACCCCTGCCCACAGTCATGCTTCTGCATTTGTCAATAATATTTGCATGCATGTCTTTAAATCAGGTGTTTCCTTTGAACAAAGTATCATTTCCTGAAGCCACACTAACAAGCCCATCTCACAAAGTTCCAGCATCCTCGAGGTTACTGCTGATCTGATACAGGATGACTAGCCCCATCTCACCCACAGTTTTAGCATTCTTAACATTTCTATGTGGTGAACCACTTTTGCTTTCATCATTTCCAGGGAAGGAAACAGTCTCAGAATAGTGGAGACCTGAAGGCCACATGGTTATCAGGTGACTAGCCTAGAATTTCCGCCTGCATTTCTTTAGCTCTTTCTACAATGAGCACTTACCACGATGAGTTTGTTTCCTTGCCTATAATGGAGTGGAGAGAACAGAAGAAGCATTTTACTTTGCAAAGTTACTTTTAAGGATTAAAGGAGGCATGAAAAGCTACTGGCACCCAGCAGGCTTGTGCTAACAATGTTTAACCTTCAGGTCTCCCTGTGGCCTAAAGACAGGTGTTGACCACTGCAGACTGGGCCTCTCTCACCACAAGGCCCTTTTCAGTCAGTGTCCAGTGACCCAAAGGAAGTGCTACGATAGACCCATTTCAAGTATCTTTACACTCATGGACCATATTTCTCTTGCTGATTACATCACCTCAAAGAGACACTGATGCTCCTATAACTCCTGACACACCAGATGGCGGTGAATTAGCCTTCCTTGGGTCACAGCACTGGTCAACAACAGGAACACCACTAGAATCCAGGTCCAAGGAAGAACTGGTCCTCAGCAGGCAGGCCAGGGGCTGAGCTGGACCTTGCTGAGCACAAAATACACCGGGTCTCCTGAAATCCTCATGCCTAGCCTATGAGCCAGACACACAGGGACAGAGAAACTCGGAAACAATGCTTGCCAGTGGTATGCCTGAATAGAAGGTAGCAGAGTCTAGAGTGACTCCCTCAGTATACTAACGCCTTTAAAAGATGTGTTCACAGCCTAACATGGCGGTACACCACTATAATCCCAGAACTTGGGAAGAGGGGACAGGAGGATTAAGAGTTCAAGGCCAGCCTCTGCTTCACAGCAAGTTCAAGGCCAGCCTGGGATCCCTAAGATGCTATGGAAGGGGAAATGGGGAATGGGGCGGGGGTGGGAGGGGGGGGAGAAAAGATGTGTTTATGGCTTTGTTATCTTAAATTAGTACAAGACACCACGTCGCTTATCTCCGTTTGCATGTTTGTGTCGTTATTTTCTAATTAGGAGAAGCAAATGAGAACAAACCACAAGCAGTTTTCACAATATTCTCAGAGCAGAACACCTCACCACACCTCCAGCATCTTTTCCATCATGAGAGTCTCACTCGTGGGCTCTAGAGAAGCCACACCTATCCTCCGGGAGCATTCCTGCTCCATTAAGTTACTTGTGTATAGAATGGCTCGGTCGGCTGTCTACGCAACACAACACCTTACTTCTCACATCAGTGCCTTTTGTTGCTACGACAAAGCATCCTAGCCAAAAACAACTTAAAGAAGAAAGAGCTTGTTCGGGCTTACAAGAGTCAGTGATGGGGGCAGGGAAGCATGCTAGAGCAAGAAGCTAAGAGCACATATCTTCACCCAGAGAACAGGAAGTTGAGGCTAACAAGCCTCAGATCCTGGCCTCAGTGACAATCCTTCCTCCAGCAAGGCTCCACCTCCCAAAAGTTCCAGACGATCCCCCAGGTGTCTCCAATTGGGGACCAAGTGCTCAAATACTTGAGGCTCTTCACTCCCGGGCATGGTTCTCATTCAGCACAGCACATCACTAAAGGTCTTTCTGGTCACTAAAGGTCAAACATGCCCATCTTTTCTTGGGGACAAAAATAAAAAATAAAAATCACACCGGTGAGCAAAGTACAGCGTTCCTTTCTGGAGCTGGAGTGACGTAATTGACAGCAACGTCCTCGTGATGGCTGCCTGCATCATCACACGTGCTGCCGAGTGGCACAAGAGTAAGCCACAGAAAGTTCAAGAAGCAGTCTTTCTTAAGAGTTTTAAGTATTTCGCATTACAGAGTAGCTAACTAGAATAAAGGCAACATCGAGGCAAGGTGCTAAGTGATAAAAAGAAAATCTTTCCATACAGATTTAAAGGTGAATGGTTGCTGACTGTTTGTTTGGCTAGTTAGTTGGTGTCGGTGTTGTTTTATTTGTTTTTGTGTGTTTGTGTACTTGTTTCGTTTTTGTTGTTGTTGTGCCATTCCATTTTGTTTCTGATGCAGGGTCTTGCTATGCCGCCCAGGCTGGCTTTAAACCTGAAACGTTTCTGCCTCAGCCTCCTGAGGGATGGACTTACACCTGTGCATCACCACCATGCACAGCTGACCTCTTATTTTCAAAAGATAAAAATGTCTGGCTGTGCTTATGCAGACAGATTTTTTTTTTAAATCCCCAAGTCTTGTTATAAACTAGTAAGTGGGCAGGGTATATTATGGGCCGAAGTTTTTGTGGGTGGGGTAGTGTTGCCCTCCCTCCACTAGGAGCCCTGTCTGGTTAGAGGGTAGCCTCTTCAGTCTCCATGACTCCTGCTACTTGGAGTCTCAGCTAAAGTCATCCCCCATACCCTCCCAGGAGCCTCCTCTGTCCTAGGCCTCCAGCTTGTCACAGAGATGTCGCTCTCCCCCCATCCCTCTCCCCCCTCCTGTCCACCGTTTCTCTCCTATTTGCAGGCCGTCTGTCCTCCCGCCCCTGCTCTCCCCAGGTCTGATCGCCACTCTCGTTAATCTCTCTGCTTGCTCTCCCACTCTGTTCCCCCTCTTCAGCTGCTTCTGCTGTCTATCCTATGTCCCCTTCTGAGTGGGACTCAAGCATCCTCCCTTGGTTCCTCCTTGTTACTTATCTTGCTTGGGTCTGTGAATTGTAGTATGGTTATTCCGTATTATATGGCTAAAGTCCACTTAGAAGTGAGTACAAACCATGCTTGTCTTTCTGGGTCTGGGCTACCACACTCAGGATGATATTTTCTAGTTCCATCCACTTACCCGCAAATTTCATGATGTTCTTGTTTTTTAATCGTGGAGTAGTATTCCATTGTTTAAATGTACCACAGTTTCTGGCTATTACAAATAAAGATCTATAAAAATAGTTGGGGAAATGTCCTTGTTATATGGTGGAGCATCTTTCAGGTATATACCCAGGAGTGGTATAGCTGGGTCTTGAGGAAGAGCTAGTCCCAATTTTCTGAGAAGGCACCAGATTGATTTCCAAAGTGGTTGTGCAAGTCTGCACCCCCACCAGCAATGGAGGAGTGTTCCCCTAGCTCCACCACCTCGCCAGCATGTGCTGTCACTTGAGGTTTTTTTTTTATCTTAGCCATTCTGAAGGACATAAGATGGAATCTCAGGGTCATGCATGGACTCAGCCTAGGCCCCCTACACATACGTAGCCCATGGGCAGCTTGGTCTTCATATGGGTCCCCTAGAAAGGGGAGCAGGAGCTGTCTCTGACATGGACTCTGCTGCCTGCTTTTTGATCACTACCCGCTGGTGGGACTGCCTTGCCAGGCCACAGGGAGAGAAGATGCGCTCAGACTTCATGCTACCTGATGTGCCTATGTGGGTTGTGGGGGGGGGGGCGGCTCTCCTTATCTGAGTAGTAGGGGATCAGGGATAAGGGGGAAAGGGAGGGAGGGTGGGACCAGGAAGGGGAGGCTATGATCAGGATGTAAAACTAATTAATTAATTAAAAGAAACTAGTAAGTGGTAAAGAGAAGTTGAAGAACTGGATGTAATGGTGACAGGCTGAGAATTCTGAAAATCACTCCACCAAGTCAACTAGCTAAGTGGGATGTAACTGGTCTGTTCCTGGGGTCATATCCTCTGCTTGGTCTCAGATATATCTCCAGGGATTAGTAATGCCCACATGGGTAAAGTTCTAAGCCTGTCTTTGATGTCATATATATAATCATATATATATATATATAATATATGATGTCATATATATAATATATATATTATATATATGATGTCATATATATTAATGGAATTCTTTCCTTTGATTAAAAAAAGTATTTAAAATTCATTCATTTGATTCTTTTGATTAAATAAAGTATTTAAAAGAATTGCCTTTAAAACCAAGCATTGAGAGCAATTCCAGCTATTGTGTAAAATCCTCCAGGTCGGGGACAACTCTTCTACCTATTTACCTCATTTGGAATTCAGGTTCTCCAGGAGATATCTGTTACAACAGCATACATAGTGGAGTGGGCTGCTAGGAGAGTGGAATGCGAAGGAGGGGGTGGTTCGCTTTGTTGGCTGAGCCTGGGGGGGGGGGTGCACAGCACAGCGCCGGAGCACTTGCTTGGCATGCACAAGGCCCTGGGTTCAATCTCCAGCACCATGATGACTAAGATCCTAAGCTTTTGAAAACAGAAACAGTAAGAATAAATTTTTGTATTTAAAACAAGACACGGATGTAGCCTGCTCTTCTGTGTTCAGGCTGGGATCTAACCACCTGATGTGGATATGGCACAATGTCTTGCCCCCTGTGTGGTCTAAGGCAAAGTAGCTCACATCTCTGTGCCTTCTCATGAGGGTACCCAACACAGACAAAGTGCTGAGTAAGACAAAGTATGTAAAGTACTCTGGCCCCCATCACCCTGTAGAGATGATTGCACATCCACGTCTACTGTTTACCATTCATGATTGTAAAGGACCAACCTAGAGACTCATTCAGCAAATGAATGGAAAAAGGAAGTATGTGGTCCATACACACAACAAGGCTTTACTTGGCCATAAAGAGAACAAAATTGAGCATTTTCAGGAAAATGGATAGAACCTGAGATCACTGGTAAGCAAAAGCGAGGCTCAGAGAGAACTATTTATGCTTTATCTCATATGTAGACTATAGATTTAAATCATATGCATGTATATAGGTATATGTGTGCATGCAGCCTGTAAAGTAAAAGAGAGACTATCAGAGGGAAGAAAAAAGTCCAAAGTGGGGACCAAAAGAGGTTAATAAAATATGTATGACATAAAGGAAGAAGGAGGAATGATTTACAGGATAGAAGTGGGGATAACAAAAAAAGATTGAGGGGGCCCAAACAGTAACAAAATAGAGATACACAGATATGAAAGTGCCGCAGTGAAAACCATTTTTTGTATATTAACTAAAAGTCAGTAGATAATAATAATGGCAATAAGTAAAATATTGGGGTAAAATATACTGCCTGTGCTTAATGATTTCATTACCATCCCGTTGTTTCTGTATTTGAAAAGAAATTACTTTGCTTTAATATTAATTTAAAATAGAATCATAAAATTCTTACTGTTCCTGGAAAATAATATAATCGTATGTTCATTGAGCCAATAAATATCCACTGAACCCCAAGGAATTTCTGGATCCTGAGGATAAAGTAGTGCATTCCATCTGGAAGTCACTCAGCCAAAACATGAAACTTTACAAAGACCAGGGAAATCATTCATATGTAGGAGTTACTAAGTCTTTTCTAAGATAGTGTTGCAAACACAAAAGGTTCTAAGATGAAGATGTTCCACCCTGTGTCACTTTGTGACCTTGTAACCCTGAGTAACACTGTGAGTTAGAAATAACCTCTATGCTCAGTACTAAAGAGGAAAGTAAGTTATAACTACTTAATGACGTGTATGTAGTTAGTGTAAAAGGCATTTGTGATGAAATGTTCATCTAAGAAAGATGTATAACTATATTAATACTGTGGACATCAATGTTTAAAATCTGCCTGTAAAAATGTGCCAATTTAGATTACTGGCTCTTTTAAAAAGCCAAAGTCTTGCTACACAGTGATCAGTTATGGTGTGTTTCCTGTACGCCAAGGTATTTTAAGTGCTTCATTACCCTTGTTTGTGATTCTCATGTTCATGAGGTAGACAGCATTATGCAAATATCACCCAGAGAAAGGCTGGGCTACAAGATGAGGAAGGGCTCTGAGATTTACACCCAGGTCAGGCTGACTGGAAAGGCAAGCTCATTATACCCACTAAACGTTGTCTGCAATGCTATAATGGGGAAAATAAGCTTTTGCTTTTAACTTCCTTGCACTTTGCTTTTTAAATAATGACAACACAACAACCGATCATTTGCCTTGCGCCAAGTGCTGACCTATGTTGTTTTATATAACTCATTTACTCTTCCCAAGGACTCTATGAAGTAGGCACCAATACTATGTTCTTTCTACAGATGAGGAAAATGAGACACAAAAATTTTAATGGCTTGTCCAAAGTCACACAGCTGTTCTGAGCAGAGTATTGTCATGAATGGCCCTACAAAGACTCCAATTTAAAATTCACTAGTTATTCAGTTCATGCACTAGTTACTCAGAAATAGTCTTAAACAAGCCTCATAAAAATGTGTAAAAGATTTTACACAAAAAAAAAATTGTATAAAAGCCTTTGGGAGAAGAATCTCATAATTTCGTTGAATTCTAACTATTTCAGACATATTGAGAAGATTGCAGACTAATAAAAAAAAGTCAACTTTTAAAATAATGTAGGGATCCTTAGAAACAACAAAAGCTATATCCCACTAAAGGTCACTGATGAAGAAAAGTTTTAATTATAGCTTTTAAATTCTACTTAATCTGGGAATCAATATGAAAGAAGTTAATTAACTGCAAAAGACACCATTTTCTTTTGCTCAGGAAATTTGGAGAAAAATAGAGAGAACCATTGAGGAGCAGGAGTGATGGCTCCTGTCTGTAACCTTAGTAGCTGGGGAGCTGAGTCAGGAGGATGAGCAGGAACTCAAGGCCACCCTGTTCTACAGAGTGAATTCCAGGCCCGGCTAGGGTACACCAACACAGTCTCATAACAAAACAACAACATCAGCAATGACAACAAAGAGCCAGAAAGAGAAGGAGGAGAGAAAGAAGGAGGGAGAAGGGAAAGAGGGTTCGAGGCAGAAAGAAAAGGATGAAATAAAATCGCTTTAGGTTATCTCCAAGGAAGACAGATAGCCAAGGACTAAGGGAAGCCCTTTGCCAGATCCTAGACAGCGAGGAGAATGAAAAACAAACAACTTGAAAGTGACAGAAAGACATTACTCCACCAAACTCAGAGTCACTAAACAAAACACTCCTTTGTCCCTTAACAGGCAGACAGGAAGCCTCTTCCAAGTCACTTGTGCGCCTGTCCATTGCTGAGGTCCCTTAAAGAGTAGGTACAACAAAAGGTGTCCACTGCCAAAAAACAAATTAACTCCTCCCATGGAGTAGAAATCTAGATAAGAAATCACGCACACCCCCAGAAGAGGCAAAGTACCCACACAGCAGGCAACCCAGGGAGATTTTAAATAGCATTATCTAGGCCCCTAAGACTACAACAGAGTAGAGGTCTAGATAAGGAATCACCCCTTAACTGAGCTGTGGTGGGACACACCTCTAATCCCAGCACTCAGGAAGCAAAGGTAAGTGGATCTCTGTGAGTGCAAGGCCAGCCTGGTCTACACGGCAAGTTTCAGGACAGCCAGGGCTACACAGACAAACCTTGTCTGAAAAAGAAAAGAAGAAAAAAAAAGTGAGGAAGAGGAGAGCAATTCCACACCTCAGGAAGCCCAGAGAGCTTTCAAGTAGCATGTCACAAGACGCAAGCCCAGAACTGCAGGGGGACTGTGGGACCTGCCAGTAAGAAATGAAATTATCTTTCAATACAAAAAGTAGCCATTCCTACACTTCTGGATTTGACTCCTGACCTGAGAAGACTGGTGGATTTTTGGTCAAACTTAGAGCCTTCATTTAGCTCAAAGAGCTCAGTTGAGGACAAACTGGAACCTGCAAGTGCTCTTTTGATCCACAGCAGATCTGTACCTCAAAAACACTCAGTCCACATACTGTGCTAAACCCTATTCTTTCTTTGTTTCTTCTTTCTTTCCGTCCTTCCTTGTTCTTTTTCTGTTTTGGAGGAGGTGGGGCATCTTGGTGCAGCCTGTTTCGGCTTTAAATTCTGTGCTTGCCTCAGGTTTATCTCAAGAAGGTAAGGATTTATGGTGGCCACAAATTCCTGTTTGCACTGCCTTTATATATTTGAATTTGCGCAGCACAGTGAGAATACGGGTTCAAAAACTAACACGCTGGTGGGAGATTTGATCCAAGACAGTCAAAAAAAAAAAAAAACCCCTCAGCTTCTGAATGTCCCAGTGCCTGGCTGAGTGTAACAAAGAAACATTAGAAAAAGAGTGTCATAGTAAGAGCTGAGAAGGCTAGGGCACTTTCCCTACAGTCTAGCAAATGTCTACTTCAAGGTCATAGGTACCCCTGATGCTATTGGAGTTGAAACGTCTTATTTCCTAACCTAGACTTCTGTCTTCACAGTGGCAGCTAAGAGAGTAGGCCCAAAATCACACAGCCTGGATTCGAGTTCCAGTATTGTATTGTGACATTCATTTCCACATCTGTAAGAGATAAAGGTAGGAATAACCACAGCTTCATTTCCAGGCTGTTGTGAGGATGAATGTTTGTGTAATTGCAAAGCGCTTGGATCATGGTGTGCAATCAATAATTGCAGCTGCTCTCACTATCCTTTCTGGTCTTCCCTAGAGCTTCTATACCATATTTATGGAAGGCATAGATTTTAGAAAGCCGCCTTGCTCTATTACTGGGACCGGCATTTCAAAGGCCTACACATATTTATAATATGCAATTTGGCTCATATGAACAGGACTGTGATATAAAACTATAAGAGCCCTACTGTATGCTCATTGCCTTTCCTGTTTGCCTAGTGTTTTCTGAGCAGGTTTCTTATTTGTACTACTTTATTGTCACCTCAATCCTTAATCATCTACTTTTTAAATGAATTATCTCTGATGCTCTCTAATGCCTGCATAGCTGAAACTATTTAATTTTATGCATCTTTGTAAACTAACAAACAGAATAAATGTTGTTTAGAAATAACAGGAAGTAACAGAGAGGAAAAACAGATAATTATAGAATTTTAAAATAATTACTTCAATCTGAATTTTTTTGTTTTTTGTTTGTTTGTTTGTTTTTGTTTAAATAAAATGGTAGTTTAGATCAGAACAAGCAGAAAAAAACAACATGACTATCAGAGTTTGGCCAAAACAGGTCCCGGGTTTCCTAACAGTGACCCTACACACATTCAAACCTCAGGAAAACAAGAGATTAAACTCCCAAATTTCACAGAATTGCAGCTTGCTGACTTAAGAGCTTACCAAAAGCTACTATAGCACTGAGCAAAGTCTATTACAAACAAATGAATCCAAATGAGCCATCCAGGAATTTGGGATTCCTAGGACTCACAGTCAAGAGGGAAAAAATAACAACAAAAACTATTATGACCCACTGAATACTCGCTTTTCTCTGAGTAAGATTCTAGTGGCAACCGTATGAGCTAAGCTGGTAGGGAGGGGTCATGGGAGAAGACAGACCTACCTAGAAGTAAGTTGTTAAGACGTAGCATCCTTGGTAGTATTCTTATGGCATGAAATGAACTAACTCAGATGGTGGTGTCTCACACCTTAATACCAGTACTCAGGAGGCAGAGGCAGAGGCAGATGGATCTCTATGAGTTTGAGGCCAGCCTGGTCTACAGGACAGTCAGATCTACAAAGAAACCCTGGAAGAAGAAGAAGAAGAAGAAGAAGAAGAAGAGGAGGAGGAGGAGGAGGAGGAGGAGGAGGAGGAGGAGGAGGAGGAGGGGAGGAGGAGGAGGAGGAAGAGAAGGAGGGGGAGGAGGAAGAGGAGGAAAAGGGGGAAGAAGGGGAAGAAGAGGAAGAAGAGGAAGAAGAGGAAGAGAGAAAGAGAGGAAGAAGAGGAAGAAGAGGAAGAAGAGGAAGAAGTATTATCACCAGACTTAAATTGAGAGCTGGGGAAGAAGCTTCTGGAACTGAGGAGAGAACATGCTTCGTCTGGTCTTTCTAGTGGCTCAAGTACAATAAAGAATCTTAAAAGAATGCACATGAGCCAGGCATGGTGGTCCGAGCCTGTGATCCCAGTACTCCGAGGCAGAGGCAAGCAGAACTCTGTGAGTTCAAGGCCAGCCTGGTCTACAAAGTGAGTCCAGGACAGCCAAGGCTACACAGAGAAACCCTGCCTCAAAAAAAAAAAAAAAAAAAAAAGAATGCACATGAACAAACAGGAAATGCAAGTCTCTGGTCCTCAGTCTACACGCTATCATGTCATGTATCCTCAGGTCATGCCCGTGATTTTTACTTATGTTGTTGAACATCAATTTTTCTTGCTCTCTGTAGACTTTAAAATGTCCATTTTTCCAACTTGTGACAAACTATGCAAGTGTGTACATGGGACGCAAAGTTCTCTGTTAAGGAAGCCAGCACTCACAGAACAGCCACATCAACATCACACAACATAAGAAGTCCAGAGGGGGACTGAGGCCAAACAATGTGTCCATGGCAGAATAAGTAACTGTTATCATCTCCAGAGTAGCTATCCCAAGGGTTGGAGCTGCCAATTTTGTGTCTGCTTCACAATTCTATGAACTAAAAATAATCAGCCTGACACTTCTAAGATGTCAAGTTCTGCATTCGGTTCAGACAAGGAAACCAGGGAGACCCAGTATAGAACTGGTAAAAGAGGATGTAAACTGGCAGAATTAATGTGGAAAGGAACTTGATAATATACATAGAATGCCTTAACCCAGAAAGTAATCAAAAATGTACATAAGTACATAAGTATTCACACACACAGAAGGGATGTAGGGAGCCACCGAAGTCCTGAGTGAGCATGCCGTGTTTCACATGGGCATAGCCATAACCAAGATTCCCATGCTTCAGACCCAAGGGAATGGTGACGCCTTCCCTGGGTGAGGCTCAGAGGGATGGCAACGCCTTCCTTGGGTCTGGGTGCAAATGTCGGCAGTGTGCAGAAAAGTGTCCAGCAGGGCTTTCTCCTCCTGGATGTTTATGGCCTGGAGACTGCTCCCCAACAGAAACTGCTGCTACAAAGATTAACTAGAACTGCATCCTCGTTCACCTGTATATAATAATCCGTAGGTAATAACCCTGCCTCCCTGTTCAACTATGTATAATAGATACACTGAGCTCCCAGGGTGCTGTGGTTTCTCCATTAGAGAGGCCAGACCACCTGATTGCAGCTTTTCTATATCCACGCCTAAGTCATTTCTTCCTTCCCCTCATCGCCCCTAGTCAGGGTTCTGGGACCCAAGCCAATCATGAAGCAAAAGAAAGAGATAATAACACCTAAAGCCAAACTCAGTTAACTGTCAAGAGATTTCCAAAGGCAATTACAATTTCATCTAGGTGGGCTATGGTGGCGCACACTTATAACCCACACTTGGAAGCCAAAGCAAGAGGTTATGAATTTATGAATTTCAGGCCAACCGGGCTACATAGCAAGTTCCAGGCCAGCCAAGGACATGACAAAAGAGAGATTCTTGTCCCAACAAAGTAACAGCCAAACTCTTACTCAAGTAGGTACTTAAAAAGCTGCTTATAGGACTCGGGAGTTAACTCAATGGGTAAACTGATTGTCTTGCCAGCATGAGGATCAGACTTCAATCTCAGAATAGAAGTGCAAACCAAGCATGGTGGTATATACTTGTAATCCCAGTGCTGGGGAACCACAGACAGGTGGCTAGCCCTGCCGTTCACTGGCTTGCCAACCTAGCCTGCCCAGCGAGCCCCAGGTCCCAGTGACAGGTGCTATATCAGAAAACAAGGTGAATGGCATCTGAAGTGTAATGCCAGAGGTTGTCCTCTGCCTTCCACGTTCATGCATATGCATGAGCACTGTGTATGTACACACACACACACACACATGCACACACATGGCTATTTCCCTATAAGTACTCTTTTTACCAGAAAACATCCTTTAGTACGAGTAATTACTGAAGTTTAATATGCACCAAGCACGCTCACTGACTTATAAAATCCTTTCAAATCTCTGTGGAGTAAAAGTATGATCACCCGTTTTATAGAGGGGGTCAGGTTGTAACGTGTGACATCTAGATATCAGACCAGTGGCCAATGAGCCTTTTTGAAAAGCTTCACACATACTCACCGAATTCAGCACACACCCAGAATCCCACCTGATACTCAACAGCCTTTGAAAAGCACAGCCCACTCTCTAGTTCAGGGACTGATACTTGAATGTGGTTGTTAGGGCCGTCTACAACTTGCTTCAACACACTTCAGGATGCATTGCACTCTGGGATACGCCAGGCACAGGCACGGCCAGCGCCCTCGTGTGGGCTGCACACACTAGTGGTTGTAGTGGCTCTATCTAACCAGCAACCTCACTCTAGGAATTTCATCTATTGTTATTCTTGAAAGAAAATTAGCACAAGGAATGTTGTTAAAGCTGAACGTTCACTGTTGGAATTGGTGGCTTGTTAACTACCATAATGCGTATTAGAAACAGATTCTCATTAATGCATAAGAGGCAGGGATTGGCTCAAAATTCTGGAGATTTTCCTATCCTTGCCTGACTATGGAGGCTATATAGCTCAATTAAGACCAGTCAGGACCACATAATCCTACACTACCACTGGGTCAGAAGAGACTGGCGAAGAGACTGTACTTCCTTCTAACTGTTCTTCTTACTATGAAACCATGACACCCCAGGCTGTTATTACGCCTCTAATTTTCACACAGAGAATATGTCTTTTTGCTTCTACAGGCAACTTTTTCCTCTTGGTGAGCACTCCACTGAGAAAGGACACCTTACACCACAGTTAACAAGATCCAGGGAAGCTTTGCTTCCATCTCTTCAAGTCAGAGCGAAGTTATCACCAGCTACCAGCCTCCCACCCCCACCTCCAAAAACAGCACAAAGCAAAAAGGTGAGCCGGGCGGTGGTGGCGCACGCCTTTAATCCCAGCACTTGGAAGGCAGAGGCAGGTGGATCACTGTGAGTTCAAGGCCAGCCTGGTCTATAAACCGAGTCCAGGATAGCTAAGGCTACACAGAGAAACCCTGTCTCAAAAAGAAAAACAAAAACAAACAAACAAAAACAAAGCAAAGGCAAACCTACATCCTAGCTTTTTGGTGAGCTGCTCCCACCTGGTTTCTTTTGAGGCCAGAATTCACTATTCACCTCTCCATGCAGTGAATTTGGAAGATAATACAGTGATAACAACCTTGTCGTGGAGTGTTGGTTTTTTAGCCACTGTGTCTCTGTGGTTAGGGACAACCACAAATGCTGAGGAAAGCGGAGTTCTCATTACACAATCACACAGATGTGCTCTTTCCTTAGGATTGTGAAGTACATTTTTCAATGTGTGATAAAATAATTTGTTATTTCAGCCACTCTTGTGGGAGGCCCCATTATTAGTGACATCGTTATCCTTAGCATGCTGATCAGAAGGCTGAAGCGGAGATGGAACGCAACAGCGTGTGAAGTGTTTGTTACAGAGACAATTGTGGCCAAGTCAAACCATTTGAAAATGACTTTAAAGGTCTGGCTTGGACATGCTATCCCTAAAAAAATCTGGATGTGTTAGTTTAGGGCTGTTGGTTGTTAGTTTGGATATGTTTTTTAAAAATCCATTTTTACAATAGATAATACAATTCTCTACTGTCAAAGAAAATTTGGCCTAATACATGTGGTCCAAAAGAACATTTGAAAAGCCCTAGCTAGGCCGTATGTGGTGCCACATGCCTCTAATCCCAGCACTCAGGAGGCAGAGGCAGGAGTTTGAGGTCAGCCTGGTCTACATAGTGAATCTGATCACATGACTTCTTAAACTCATGCTATTGGTTGTTTGGTTTTTTTTTTTCCTTAGTTCAAAGCCTTTCTCGTTTCATTTATTTTATTTTATTAATTTATTCAGATTACAACTCAATTGTGATTCCATCACTTGTATCCTCCCGTCCCTCCCTCCCTCTTGCTGTTACCCTATTCCCCTCCCCAAGGTCTATTGTTGCGTAACAAATCTACTATCTCTCTGATTCTGTGTGCCATGAGCTGTGCTCAGATGCAATTACACCTCTCTGATGCCTCTCAAGTCGAGAAGCATGCCATACGACATACTCTCCAGGGCTCACTGGCTGAGATCTTACTGTGTATGGGCTCTCTTCAGCCCAGGTTTGAGAAAGATGCACAGTAACAAAGAATTTATAGCTGCTATGCATAAAGTTGTGTGAGGGGAAAAAAATGGACTATCCGTCACCACTTCTATTTAACATACTATTAAAGTCTAGCAAAGAGACAAGAGGAAGCAATGATGGGCATTCAAATAGGAAAGAAATGTGCATGTCTGTTGATGACATGATCTTACCATATAAAGGTCCTTAAAGAAATGGGCATGTCTGTTGATGACATGATCTTACCATATAAAGGTCCTTCAAAGATTTGCCCCAAAAAGATGTTAGAATTAATAAGTTCAATAAAGCTTCAGGATACAAAATTAATATACAAAATGATAGAATTTCTATATATGGACAACGTACTATCTAAAACACTTTGAAAGGAACCATTTATAATAAGTACAAAGAAGAAAGTCACACATGAATAAATTTAACCAAAAAGCTCAAAGATCGTGTGTGTGTGTGTGTGTGTGTGTGTGTGTGTGTGTGTGTGTGTGTGGTGTCTGTGTGTGCTTCTGTGTATCTGTCCTTCTGCCTGTGTATGTGTGTGTCTATTTATCTGTCTGTTTGTGTCTATGTTTCTGTACGTGTGTGTTTGTCTGTCTATCTCTGTGTCTATGCATGTGTGTGTGTGTGTGTTTGGTGTGATGCTTGTGCAACTGTGCATGCAGATATATGTACGTGTGAATTAAGAGATGAACTCCCGGTGTTGTTCCTCAGGAGTTACCCACCGAGCTTTTGAAGACAAGGTCTCCCTCTGGCCTGGAGCTCACAGGGTGGCCTATGTCGCCTGGTCAGTGAGTACCAGAGGGCCACCTTTCTCTGCCTCCTTGGCACTGGAATGACAAGTCCAACTTCTTTTTCTTTCTTTCTTTCTTTTTTCTTTCTTTTTAATCCTTTCACTTGGTAGCGATGATATGAAAAGAATAAATCATAGAGAACATGTGGATCACACGACTCCATGTGTATCAAACAAGCATTCAGAGAGCAATAACTCAAGAACAAGGACTGATGTGACAGCAGAAATTCTTTCTGACTAATCCCATTATAGATTACTTAAATCTTCTTGTTGTATGTAGTTTATTTTATATGTGTGCAATAATATAAATGTATATATAAAAATATTTTTAAAAGGAAAACAATACTTGAAAGAAATAAAAACAAGCCCACTTTTTTTTTTTTTTTTTTTTTTTTTTTTTTTTTTTGGTTTTTCGAGACAGGGTTTCTATGTGTAACCTTGGTTGTCTGGACTCACTTTGTAGACCAGGCTGGCCTGGAACTCACAGCAATCCACCTGCCTCTGCCTCTTGAGTGCTGGAGTTAAAGGCCTGCAACGCCATGCCCGACTTCTTAACGTGGGTTCTGGGAGTCAGGTCCTCATACTTTTGGGGCAGGCACTTTCTTGACTGAGCAAAGGATATGTGCTTCTAAAACTATAAAACTGACCACCACCACCTCATCCTTCTGCCCTGTTCCAAGTTCTTCCATCGAGACAGGCTCCCTTTTCTTGCACTTTTTTATCCTTACTATACAAACATTCCCTTGCTTTGACTACTCTAAACACATATATCTGCACCCCCACTACACACGCATCCCTCTCCACACACATGGTTTAAGTGCAGAAATTATAGATGGGACCATAAGAGTTAGGAGCCAAAGGCACACCCCGGGGTCAGACAAGCTTTGGACCACATTCCAATTGTCCCACTTTCTAATTTTGTAACCTTGAGAAAACTGCTCTGTCACTTGGGACCTCAGCTCCCCTGTGCAAATAAGAAGAGAACAGCAATTCCTGTGCCATTGAGTTGCTCAGAGGAGTGGATAAGGCCACACACGTCTAGGCACCAGCCTTGTCATCTACAGCTCTCGTAGCCGTGAGCTGCCTTCATAGCCTGCTCTGACTCAGGGCACTGAGCCCTGAGCATGAAGCCAAGCTCTACACATTCTCAACGTCAGCAGATGTTGGGTCACTGTCTGCTATGCTTCCCACCCTCAGCGACATGCCCCCAAATTAAAGCTGGACAAGGCACAGTCTCCATCCCGTAAACTGTCTCATTTCCGTGTGGCTCCAGCACTCTACCCAACCCTAGCACACAACAGACAGACATCAAAAGATACTTGTACGGTCGGAAAATATTTAAAATCTACTTACGGGCACTATCCATGTTCACATGGTTTGAGAGAGGAACATGTAATGAGAAGAAGAAAGCACGACAGAGAAACATGTGATTGTGATGTTTCTAACCCTTAAAAGCAAAGAGAACACGTGTTTATATGTAACCTGTGTGCTTCAACTTAAAAAGTCACATAGTTAGCCAGGGAGGTGGTGCACGCCTTTAATCCTAGTACTCAGGAGGAAGAGGAAGGTGAGTCTGTGGGCGCAAGGCCAGCCTGGTCTATAAATTGAGTGTAGGACAGCCAGGGCTGTTACACAAAGAAACCCTGGCTCAAAACAAACAAACAAACCTTGTAGTTTACATTTGTATCTCTAGGAATGCATAAAAACCCCACCTTGGTAGATGAACACACTTGGGCCAAGGGACTTCTGCCACGTCATAAAGCAATGAGAGAGTGCACAGCAGCTGCCTATGTGTGAACACTCCCGAGGCAGGGGCATACCTAGAGCTTGGCACCCAAGGGAAATCAACAACTCTGATAACCATTCCATCTAATCCAAGAGGAGAGCAGCTTCGGACTGACGTGTGAAAGCCAGCATGTGTGCCAGAAAGAGACTCCAATTGCAAACTGCACTAGATAGTGAGGGGAAAGGGGGAAATGCAATTGAACAAGCCCCAAGAGGCTCGTTAGCACAAGTGACCTCCGCCTACAGCCCATGTCCACAGCACGACTTTAATTTACAAACATCGATAGAAAGCTTGAATGTCTTGCTTTTACTGGGGGGAAAAATAGCTATCAGATCCTGCCTTTACCACTGCTAAACAGCTTCAAGGATAACGTCCAAAAGTGAAAGTACAGTCACCTGAAAAAAAAAAAAAAAAACCCTGGTATGGGCACTTGGGCAGAAACCGGTGATGCAGGCCCAGCTGTGAGGTGTACCAGAGAGGCAGGCTGGCCCAAGAGAACATCTGCACATGGGCAAGAGGCAAAAGATACTTAAGCATGGATGCCTTCAGAAAGCAAAAAGCTAATTAAACTTAGTCTCTTCAGAAGGAAAAGTTATAAAAGCTAGCAGGGCACCTATGCTCTCTTACTTCTGAGCATAATAAAAAGGAATAAAGGGTCTGTCGGGTTAAAACGTTGGAGTCACTTGGTTTCGTTCCAGTGAATATTCATGAGAAGCTAACAAGGCACCTCGATGTACATTCCATTTCCTGTCTATTCATTTACACACACACACACACACACACACACACACACACACACACACCACTGTCCAAGGTATCACCAGTTATGGAGGAATCAGGATCAAGACTAATCGAGCCAGGGCACCCACATAAAAAGCTGGACCTTTCTCTCTCTCTCTCTCTCTCTCTCTCTCTCTCTCTCTCTCTCTCTCTCTCTCTCTCTCTCTCTCATACACACACACACACACACACACACATTAGGTAGGTGGGTGGAAGACAGGAGGGTGCCTGGGTCTGGCTGGTCCACCTTCAGGCTCAGTGAGAGACAGAGTAAAACACCTGTTGTCAATGAAACACGGGTTGTGAGTCTAGAGCCTACATATGGCCACCTCAGTGACAGAATAAACCCACTTAGCCCGCATTTCACACAGTGCCTGGCACAATGCAGATGCCCTCTTATAAGAAGATAGGCACAGAAGACACAGAAGCAAGTGTACAGGGTGTAGTCGCTTAATCATCTGTCACCAATGAAATGGGAGTGGAAATCACCTTGATTATCTTACAGGATGAAGATATGATTAACAGCTGTTAACAGGCTCAGACTGAAGACAGGTAAAATACAAAGTCACTCCGGTGAATGGGACAACATGTACTGAGGCAAGCTATAACCCCCAGGAGAATACAGCTTGCTATCTGCCTTCACAAGGACCACCAATAGGGTTTTATTCCTTTTTTTTTAAACAAATGACTATGTGCAGCCAATTTAATAATAAGAAACCTCAACTCAACTTTTAAATATTATCTCTCCCAAAGGAGATTCCATCCTTTTGATGAATAGACTTATGCACAAAACAATTACACTTAATTATTATTATTATGGCTTTTTCCTAATACAGGATTTAATAGATGAACAAGGAGTCAACTCAGTCAGACACACAGTAATAAAATTAATTTTTTGCAGCAGGGGCATTATTTTGAGATTGCAGTTTTGCAGATAAGAGGGCGGTGGTGTTATTTTTCTTTTTTCTTTTTTCTTTTCTTTTTTTTTAACAAATGCATATATGTGGTCTAGCAGAGAACTAGCACAACAATGCATTAGTGAGTAAAAGTGACGTCAGACCTTCTATGAGTTCAACTACTCCCTTCCAGCCTGTGCTAAACCAGTTGGAATCCACGTCCGAAACCCTGTCACCTAGGCCAAGAACGCACCACGTACCTCAGTAGCCCAGTGTGGTACTCCAGTGTGGTGCTCCTTAGAACAGACTCAGACTGGTTTAGCCTGGGCTCCAAGGAAAAGGTTAAATCCTGGACTTTTTAACAACTATTGACAGAAACTTTGTGCAGACATTTGTTCATTTGCTCCTCCCTCTTTTTCTTCACCAAGCTCACGACAGTCTGCTACGATGCCTTCCCAACTGAAGCCTCGGTGTTTTCTTAAAGCCAACGTTAGTTCAAAGTAGAAACAAGCTTACCTTCTGAGCTCCTTGTCTTAAGAATGTACTAGCAAAACGTTCCAGAATACAATTGAGAAATCCAGCCCCTGTGATTGAAATTCTGCCTGTTTGAATGAACTCTGTCCTGAAAGAAAAAAAAAAAAAAGACACATAAAAAGTTATCTCCATGAATTAGCATCTGCATAAGGTAAAGTGAAGCAAGCCATGAGGGTAGAAGCAGGACTGGCTGAGGGGAGCCAGCTACAGGGGGAGAGGGAGAAGGATGGGTAATGGGGCAAAAGCACGGCGAAATGCATTTTTTTTTTTACCTGTAATTGTCAAAAAACTCACCTCATCTTTCATGTGATTTTGCATTTGGATATGTAAATTACAGACACTTTCAGCAGCATAATTACTATGTATAATTAACATAAAATAATATCCATAATAATTGAGTAATTACCTGTTACAACAAAATATTCTATTTAAGGTTGACCTAGCTATATACAGTTTATACAGCATAAACAACAATCATTTGAATTAAAGAATATTCACTTCATTGTGCAAAATAATGCCTCTTCGAGAAGCTACCATAACCATTTGTGCTAAATTGATATAGTTCCCAATTGCTTTCCCTCCCCTTAATTCTCATTTAGTGCAACGCCCATCCTTTACCTAGGAAGCTTGACTTTTGCTTTTGTTTGTTTGTTTGTTTGTTTGTTTCCCCAGCTGCAGGTGGAGGCTATTGCAAAGAACTGCAACTGGCTAAAAAGAAGTGCCTGTGGAGTTCCCATCCATAAATGGAGCATCTATAAATAACCCTCTGGAGCCAACGCTTGGGAAACATCCCAGAAGAGGAGAAGAAAGACTGTCAGGGCCAGAGGACAGGGAGGACTGACGTCTTCTGGAGGTGATGAAGATGCTGCACCCATAGACCCTCAACAGCTATGGCTGCCTGCACAAAAGCTGCACAAGACCACACCAGCCAACACACCAGCATGGGTGGGGAAAGGGTTCACGAGGGCTCACCCCTAGTTGACCATCTTCTGAGGTAATCCACAGCTTCTGAGAGAGACTGTCTTTTTCGCATACAAGCCTCCTGATATGTTGCCCATGCCTAAGTGGTCAGCCATACACCAATGTGCATACAGGGCAACACTAACTGGACTGAGTAGGGTGTGTGTGTGTGTGTGTGTGTGTGTGTGTGTGTGTGTGTGTACACATATATAATTACAGATGAAGGGAATGTGAATTGGAAAGGGAAAGACGGACATGAGGGGAGTTGGGAGGGACATAAATATGATTGAAATGCATGTGTAAAATTCAAAAATAAAAACAATTTAAAAAGAAGTCATCACTCTTTGGAGGAAAGGTGCTGCTTTTCTCAAGACAGAGTATCACTTCAGAGCTCTGGCAGTACTGGTACTCTGTAGACCAGGCTGGCCTTGAGGGTGCTTTGTTTTGTTTTGTTGCCAAGAAAGGGTTTCTCTGTGTAGCCTTGGCTGTCCTGGACTCGCTTTGTAGACCAAACTGGCCTTGAACTCACAGAAATCTGCCTTTGCCTCCTGCGAGCTGGAATTAAAGGTGTGCGCCACCACCTGGCTCAGGCTGGCCTTGAACTCAGAGATCCACCTGCCTCTGCCTCCCAAGTGCTGGAACTAACGCAGTGTACCACCATCCCCAGCTAGAAACTACCCCTCTTAATTTGCAAATGAGGGGACTACAGTTCAGGTAACATCCAAATACATTTATGTTCAGGGTCATCAGGACCAAGAGCCCCTTTCCTTATATGACTAACGTGAACATTCTCCACGACAGTGAGTGTGGCTAGTTCCTCTGTTTAAAAGTGAAATGCCTCTTAAATTTTTGAATCTACGACCAGTTCCAGCTTCCTGACCCTGAATAAATTATGTTCTTTCTCTAACCAATTTTCTCATATATAAATGGGATCAAGATATCAACCTCTTTACAACTACTATAATAAAGGAGTCTCTACATATAACACGGATATGAAGGATGGCTGACACGTGCTAAGCATTCGCTAAATTCTAGCAACGGTTGCTAAAGAGAGACAGGCAAACAAAGAGGCTGCAAAGCCAGAAGTCTGAAGTAGTTATTGAATCCCAGACAGGGGCCAGGGGTGACAGGGAGCAGATGTGTTACCGCTTCTATTGTTTTAATTACCAAAGTTCAACCAATATTAATTATCCCCATCTCATAAACCAGAGATTTGGATCACACCTGAGAATGGTGTACGGCGGCTGAACAGGAAGCCTCCGGCTCCCATCCTCCCATGAAAACAACGGTTTAACAAAAATATACAAACAAAATTGCCTTTGCGAGACCTCCTGAAACCAATTAAGAGGTGGAGTACACCCAAGTGAGGGCAAAGCCCAGAATAGTCACGTCAAAGCAAGTGAGAAGAAGTGTGCTGCCGCCACTTGTGGCAGGAGAAACTTTTCTGTCACTGTGGCAGAACACCTGACACAGGCAACTGAAGGAAGGCGGGGCTGACCCTGTTTATCAATGGCGCTGTTCTTTGTGAGGCCGAGTGTCTTGTAGCCCAGGCTGGCCTGAGACTCTGTATGGCAGGGACCGTCCTTGACATCCCGATCTTCCTGTCGCCAGTTCCCAAGTGCTGAGTTAGAGGCACACACCCCATGCTCAGCTGGGAGGAGATGTGTGCTTTGGGTCCTGGTTCGTGCAGTATAATCTGCTGAGATGGGCAAAGTCTGGCTGCGTGGCCAGCTCCAGTCCATGTCATTGAAAGGCTGTTTTTGCTCCTGTCTCAGTAGATTCACAATCTAAGGAAGGAAAATGCATTAACTCGCTGCCTTTCTTCTTTTTTACCTTTTTTCTCTAGTCCAGGACCTGAGCCCTAGGGTATAGTGCCACCAACATTTCAGTGCAGATTTCCCCCAGTTTAGCTTAATCCAAGCTGGAGTGTGTCTTACAGACACATTCAATCCTGTGCCTCACTATTGCCCAAGGTGTCTCTTAACCCATCTAAATTAACCACCACACTGCTGATGGCTCCCTCCCAACTAGCACAGCAGAGCAAAATAGGGAGAAAACTATAAAAGCCTGTTTCTCCCACAAAAAGGAAAAGAGATGAACGCACATTCAACACTGGTTTTCTGAGGCATTGCCTGGGGACATGACCCCAGGGTCACAGAGAACAGAAGCCAGCACAGCAAGCCGGTACAGCCCTCAAGAGCCTGCAGTACCACAGACAGACCACCAGCAGAAACAAGAGCTTACCAGCTCGTGATCACAGGGCAATCTCTGTATCTGTGACGTCACAGAGTCCCAGAGAAGATACTCAGAAAAGGCTTAAGAGGCCTGCACACTCTTGCGAGGATGATTCATGGGGATTCGCTGTAAAAAGCCAGCCCATGACAAACAGAAGAGGTGGCTATTGTTTCATAAACCTAAATCTCTCTGAAAGTTCATAGGGCTTACACACACACACACACACACACACACACACACACAAATGGCTCAGTCACAGAACCAAATAAATGTCTAAAAAGGCACCCAAAAGAAACAGATATATTAATTACCTGACAATGAATTTGAAATAATTATTTTTAAAATGTTCAATTAGCCAAAAAAGAAAGAAAGAAAGAAAGAAAGAAAGAAAGAAAGAAAGAAAGAAAGAAGAAATCCAAACAAGAAAATGAATCCAGGAAATTGAATCGTGAACAAGATAAGAATATCAACAAGGACAGGATGTTCAAAAAAGAAAAACAAATGAAGAAATGTGGTGAGAGCTTGTGGACCTGAACACATTGTCAGGTGGGCCCACACTACATTTATATATTACATTATTCACACTTGTGGGGTCTTAAAGGAGAAATCATTGAGAATGGAGACGAGTCACTATATAAAGCAATAATGGTCCCCAAACCCCCAAATTTTAAAAAAATAAAAAAATAAAATGTGCATACAAATTCAAAATCTCAACAAACTCCAACTAGGAGCTGTCTAAAGAAATCTACATCAGCCATATTATACGGTATCAAAAGTCACGGGGAGAATATGGAAAGCAGCAGGAGAAAAGCAGCCTATCACACACAAGTGGGCATCTGGGAGATTTGCAGTGGATTTTTTTTTTCATCAGAAACTTTGCAGGCCAGAGAAAATTGGGTTAATATATTCAGCATACCAAAAGAAAAAAACATAAATGAAGAACTCAGTGAAACTTCCTTCCAGAAATGAAAAGGAAATTAAGACTCCTAGCTATACAAAAGCTGAACATCTGTATCTCCACTAGAGAATTGGGCTATAGTTAACCTGGCCTGCACGCTCTATATTACATATCACATATAGTCACACATGCACACACACACATACACACACACACACACACACATATATGCACATACACATCCCACACATACACCACACACATACCTACTACACAAAAATGACAGCCTTGAATATCAGTTTTACAAAGACAAAAACATTCCTTTTTAAGCTGCTGGTAATACTAAGGAAACCTTGTCAGTTGAGGCACCTGCTAACGTCGGCTTGCCCTTCACTTCAAGTCCTCCTATGTCACTACTTGGTTTCCTTGCCCCATACCATATGGGAACCAGAGGCTCTTCCAGGATCTCGCCATCTTAGTAGGAACCGCAAAGGAACAAGTAGGGGAATGTCAGCATCAGCCAATGGAGGCAAAGCTTTCCCCAGAGAGAACCCACGAGGGCCCAGCACAAAGTAGCAGACAATATATGATGAGCCAGCCACACTGTGCTAGTTTGCTCTCTGTGGCTGTGATAAACACCACTACCTAAGAGCAGCTCAGGGAGAAAAGGGTCTATTTGGCTTATACTTTCACATCTCTGTCCATCATTGCGGGATTCAGGGTAGGAACTCAGCCTGGAAGCAGGAACTGATGCAGAGACCGTGGAGGAATTGCTTGCTCGGCTTCCTTTCATGGACCGCTCAGGACCACCAGTCCAAGGGTGTCACCACTTGCAGTGGGCGGGACCCTCCACCTCACACTTGCTTACGCTCCAGTGTGATGGAGGTATTTTCTCAATTGTGGTTCCCTCTCAGGTGATTCTACCTTGTGTCAAGGTGACAAAAACAAAACAAAACAAAACAAAACAAAACAAAATAAACAAGCAAACTAGCTGGGCATGGTGGTGCACACCTTTAATCCCAGAACTTGAGGCAGAGGCTGTGAGTTCTAGGCCAGCCTGGTCTACACAGAGAGTCCAGGACAGCCAAGACTAAACAGAGAGAAGCCTATCTCAAAAAGCCAAAAAAACAAACAAATTAACTAACCACTGCATGTGCACACACACACACACACACAAAAAAAAAAATCTGAAAATGCCCATACATGACACAGGCTTCACCAATGCTGTGATAATCTCAAGAATTACATTGTCGGGGAGATAAAAGTGACGAGGGAGGCAGATGCCAGACTGAGAGGAGCCTCTGCTTCGGACTCAGATGTTATCCCGAATGAAGGAGACTTCCAGGAACACAGGGTAACTGGCACAGATTAACAGCTGCCTGTGCACCACAGACCTTTGCTGCCACCACTGATGCCTGTAGACAACCCCTTACACCCCATTTGCAGTACAATTCTTACACTTAATGAGTGCAGCCACATTTGTTAAATGAACTGGTTAAAAACCCTTGCAATCACACTACTCAGTACAGAAAATATTTTCTCAATTCTCCCTACCTATCTTACAAAGAGGAGAAAAGACCCAAGTCTCCTGTGTGTATGTTCCTATATATATACATATATGTGTGTTTACATGCGTGCGCGCGCGCGCGCACACACACACACACACACACACACACTCTCTCTCTCTCTCTCTCTCTCTCACACACACACACACAAATATTCTGAGAAACACTGGACTCACCAAGACATGATTTTAGTCAATATAGCTAGCACGACCTTGTGTTTTCTGTTTTGTCCCCAATCCTGAGCTCACAGCAAAAATCTACACCATTCAGCCTCCTCTTCCCCTTCCTCCAAACTTTCTCCTCCTGCTCCTACACACACACACACACACACACACACACACACACACAAATCTGAAAATGCCCATACATGACACAGGCTTCACAAATGCTGTGATAGTCTCAAGAATTACATTGTCTGGGAGATAAAAGTAACGAGAGGAGAGAGAGAGAGAGAGAGAGAGAGAGAGAGAGAGAGAGAGAGAGAGAGAGAGAGAGTTGTCCCACCCCATCCAACACATACACATCAGCCTAAGCAGCTTTTTAAATTTAAGCTCACTTAAAATGCTTTGTTGGTGTAAAACTTCGTTCTAGTGACACTAATCTCTCCTGTCTTCTTTCTGCATTAGACAAAGTAGACTTTTACAATGGTTTTAATATTTAGAAATGAGCCACTGAAGCATCTCCGCTCTCCGGGAGAGATGAAGTCTTCAGTCCTCAAGCGAGTGTAGGTGAGGGCTAATCAGAGTCTCTCTTAGGTCAGATTCTAACCAATATCTCTTTCTGCCAATTTGAGAAAGGAGTTCTCAAAAAAGCATGCTCAGGGTTTGCCTACTTGTATTTGGCAGCCTTGAAGAAAACATCTTTCCTATCTTGGTGCATCTACATTCTGAGAGTAAATCAATATCTATCATATCTAGTCATTATCAACTTAAAACATCTGTCTAGACCTAAAAAATATCTTAACCCCTAAGCAGCTAAGCTTAATTATAAAACTAAACTATCTGGTCTTCAACCCCATTGGAGACTTGAGAAGAAATCAAATTAATTACCTCAGTATACAGGGAGTGCAGGTTAGCAGCTTCCCAAATGAGACAGACACAGTTTGCTGCCTGAACAGTCACCTAAAACTCTCTATAACATTGGAGCATCTTCTTCAGCCTTCTGGCCCAATATATCCGACAGACATATGTGAGGCAGGAACTATTGAGGACTTGCTTACCCTGTCTCGTATTCTGCCTGTATCCAAGCTTGCCCTTTTTTAGGCAGAATTCTATGTGTAATAGAAATGAGGACATTTTGCTCAGTGACTGGTTTGCCACGTTTGAAGCCATCTCCATAAGGAGGTTCTTTGATGCTTATCATCTTCTTTGAGGTAGGCTGGGTGTTGCAGGGAGTTAACCTGTCTCATTGTTAGTGAATCTTTAAAATAACAAAAACATCTTTAAATGTCATAGTCTGAGGCTTTTGAAGACCTTATCTAACTTGCCTTACTTTTATATAGAATCATATCTATCTGCTACACCTTACACTAAGCAATTTTTAAAATCAGAAATAAAACAAGATGGACAGACTGACTAAGATGTAATGTAACTAACAAAATCTGGAAGCATTAGAGTGAGAGCTGCTACTTATTTATTATACTCTCCTGTGGTTTATAAGTTTTATATTATGGATGTGTATTACTTTGACAACCATATAAAATTAACAGTAAAGCCATGACAATCATTTCTATAGAAATAAAACAGTCTGAAAATGTTCTGCACATGTGTTTTCAGCAAAAGCGCAGCCAGCACAGGCTAGGCTACCATTTAGTTACCTCATAGCTCTCCTCACCCTACACTCTGAAAGGCTGGTTCTTTCTCCCTACACCACACATGAAGTGGGTGCTGTTTATAACAAGAAACATACATGGCGATTCACGTTTTCCTCCTTCTGCCTTCCTCTCCGCTAAACCTACAGAGAAAACTTGTATCACACTCATCTTACACAGATTTTCACACTCAGAACTCTCCACGGCAACAGTGTACATCACACACTAGTTGGCACATCCGCAGAGGCTGCTATGCTTTGAAACTTAGTTTCTCTATATAAACATGAAGAAGCTGTAGGATGGGGATGCTGAAAACCTTACCCAGGGACCAAGGGGCTGATCCAGTGCAGATCCGGTGTCATCCATAACCTCAAGGCCTTCCCCTTTCTCTGGCCCCACTTACTGATACTAGCCTGGGAGATCATCACCCACAAGTGCTACTGTTCTGGACGTCTCATCAGTCACTGATTAGTCACCTCAGTAGGCCATGCCTTTCTGGTCCTTACCACTGCTACTGCCTGCCATTCTCACAGCCTTTCTTTTTTACTTCCAAATCAACTGCCTCCCACCGGGGTCCTTATCTCTAAAATTAAACTCCACTACTTCACCCTGCCCCAAAATCAGTAAGTGCATTGCTGCCTGCTTTCTGAGGTGGGGCAGGTAAAGCGTGGATGCTCAGACCCTGACTCACACTTACCAGACATGTTTGCTGTGTGTAGCTGTAGGATGCGGGTCTCATTGCTGCCTGACTTCCCACTTGCTGAAAACACTCCACATTACTTAACCACTTTGTCAGCACTGACAATAGAATGGGTCCCACTTAGGCGTATGTTTCAACAGCGCTGTTAGGACCATGCATACTGAGCTTGTGTGTGTGTGTGTGTGTGTGTGTGTGTGTGTGTGCATCACTATAGTGTCTAGCAGTCAAATATCTGACTAGAGAATGCCAAAATTTTTTCTAAGTGTCTCTTTTTTCTCTCTTACAGCACCAACTTCAATTGTAATAACTAGTATGTAGTAAGAAATCACTAAATGCGTTAGGAAGGAAATAGGGAGGACAAAAAGAAGGGTGAAAAAAGAGGTGTAGACAGAGTGAAAAAAAGAGGTCCACCTGCTAAGGTCAGTAGGGGGCAGCCTTTACCAGCTGAGGGACCAGCCAATGGCAACATCTGTGAATGAGACTGGCTCACTTAGGCAGCTCCAGGAGCAGTATTAGTTTTTGTCCATACACAGACAATTCAACATACGACACACCAGAATCATGAAAAAGAATACACAGTCCAAATCTAGGAGTTCTGAAAATTAACAGTAGTTTAAACAGCTAAGACTCCTATTTTGACTATGTAAGATTTTTTTTCTTCTTCTTCTAAAGGTAGGGAAAGAAGAACTCAGGGGAAAAAACCTAGATGAAACTAAACCCCAGAGTACAGGGCCACCAACTTGGAGAGCTCAAAAGGGCAGTTCCCAGAAAAGCAAAGTCTCTTAATGAGATCTTGGCCTGGATTACTAGCTGGCTAGGTGTGGCAAATCTTGTCTAATTATCTTCATGATGGAAATTTAATTAAAGTGCCTCTGAGGGGAGGGGAAATGTTCCACTGGTGTCATGATGTGGTGACAACTCTGTTCCAATCAGAGTTTAGGACCTTCTATATCTACACAGAAAGAGAGATGCCCCAAAGGAGACACAGAGCTTTCCAGTCAGCAGGCTCACTCCCTGAATAATCTCAAAATCTAAAACTGCTGCTGAGACCCCCCCACCCCCTGCCAGGCTGAGAATTGCACCCACCACACCAGACCCTTCGGTCTTTCCTAGGCTATTTGGCAAAAACCCAATTCTGTAACCATGATCCCCAGAGAACCCACGCAATCTCCTCAGCTCTCCTGTGCACAATTTCAGAGTGTGGGTGCCTACTAAAGTTGTATTTACAAGTGTGATATAAGCTAAATCATAACATAAGCAAGCATATAGGCTGCATCTACCTACTGGACAGAAAGATGGGCCCCACTTCAGGACAGGGATTGGTGACGTCACTCCTGAAATCGGACCTTTAGGACCGTCATCTCATCTTGCTTCCCCAGCACCAAAGTAAACCCTTGAAGCTCTCTGAAACGTTGCCTCCTCTGTAAAATTAGATCAACACCTCAGACTTGAATTGTCCCACAGTTGAATAAAGCCATCTGTTTAAGGTGCTAGAGATAACACACACTTGCTCAGCTCACTTTGTTATGCAGCCCAGGAACCACCTGCTCAGGGGATGGATGATCCCACCCACAGTAGGCGGGTCCCTCCCACATCAATCATTAATCAATAAAATGTCCCAACAGTCTTAACTACGTAATGGAAGCTTTTTTTTTTTTTCAATTAAGTTCACTCTTTAAGTTGTCAAAAACTAACCAACACACCCTCGCCACAGTTTGGATATGGACCATCACTACAAGGCTCATAGGTGGAAGGCTTGAAGCAACGTATAGTGGAGGTGGGGCTTTTGGGAATGAGCGGACTGTGGCAAGTTTGAGATGATGAGTAGACTAATCCCTCCAACTCACAACTGAATGGATGACTCAGGGCGGGGGGAGATGGTTAGGAGGAAATAGAAGATGGAGACCTCAGAATAATATACCTCAGGTTCATTCTCTCCCTCCCCATCGTTTCCTCTCTCTCCTTCCCAGCTGCTGTGAGGCGAGTGGCTTTTCTCTGCTGTGCAAAGCTGTCTGCCTTTCCTCCTCCTCCTCCTCGGCATGCAGACTTCTGAAGAGTAAGCTCAGGCCCCTTCTCTCCCTCTGTCTCCCCTCCCTTCCCTCCCTCTTCCTTGACTATCTCCCCACCCCCCACCCCCAACCTCCGGCCTTCTTGGATGCTGAGAGGTGAGTGGCTTTTCTCTGCCAGGCCTTTCCTTAATGACCCTTGCCACAAGCTTGATTGAAAGCAACAGAACCAGGTGGCCATGCGTTGGAATCTCTGAAATGGTGAGACCAAATAAACAGCACCTCCATTAAGTCCAGCTCTGATGATAACCAAGCTTCCAGGTCAATGCCAGTGAAGGCCGATCTCGGGAGGGAGGGAGACTGTCACCTCTTGACTGTTGTAGAATCTTGGGTTCTGCACCACATCAGTGCCTGGCTGATAAAGCGCTATCATCTTAATGTTCTAAGTATTTACATTGTTGCAGATTCAAGACTAACACACACACAAAAAGAAACGCGTGTATTCTGTATGCTCCCTAAGAGCAGTCAATACCATGCATTTTCTCATGTGTCAGTCTCACTGAAGCCTTGCTTCCTCACCCCTTCCCTTCAGTCATTCCTCTCACATACATTCGGGGGCTGCTGAGAGTTTCCTGGGCTTTTTAGCAGGGATTTTTCCCCCCTCCACAGGGACATGTTTGCTGTCTGCTGGAGAGTAAGATTATCAACTTCCTGTCACGCTTTACAAGATTAACAAGGACTTTGCAAAAAAAATGAGGATGGAGTTCCAAAGGGGTGCCAGCTCTGTATCTGCTTATCAGTGAGGCCACAGGACAGCAGCTGGTTATCAACGTTTGCAAAGCTACTAGACAGAGTCACCAGGAGCCCCTTTAAAACTAGACCCACTGCAGCACATGTGTACTTAATTCCCTTCTGAACCTTGCACTAAGACACAGCTCTAAACCAATGGAGGATTAAAAAAAATCAATAGATGTCCACTAAGATATTTCAAAAGCTTTCACTTGTAAGTGCCACAGAATGCTCTCTTGGCTGAACATCATTGTTTCCAACTCAGCTATCACCACTTTTCAAACATAGCTGCTTTTAGGAGCCACCCAACATCAGGAACATTTACTCACCATTAGTGACCACTTGCACTTAGCCCGTGCTTATACCTTCCAAGAGTAGAGCAGTCCCACTTGGGATCTTACAAAATCTTCATTTCACTCTATGAGGGAGCTAAACCAGCTTTTCCCAGAGCAAAGAGCACGCAGGTGAGCAAGAGCATCCATGAGAGCTCTCCACATCACTGCACAAGACTCTTTCCACCCAACCACACCAGAGTTTCCCAAGTTCTACATGCCCTCTGCCCAGCATCAGCCCTTTCCCCTTCCTTCCACCACTCCCAGTATGGACCAGCTGTGCCACCTGAATCCCATGAACATTAATCGTTCATTTGTCAAAGGGCCAGGAGTATCTTCTGGCTGCCACACACTGTGCTTGACTCTGGGTTACAGAAAACCATGACATCAAGGCAAAACCCCCATAAGACAGGAAGCACAGTTAAGGAAACTAGAACAGATGACTATGTGAACATAAGTATCAGAAGGCAAGTAGGGTCATTCATACTGAGCCCAAATAAGGCTCTGCCCAGATGTTGAGTTTGAGCAGAATAGCCTTGTGGCTCAGCTTGGGCTAACAAGCGATACAATCTGCTAATTGTTAGATCATCCCCTGGTGTCCTGGAAATCAAGCTCAATACAGGCAGAGGGAGTTTTGTCTGCAAATGACTACAGTAGGACTGATTCAGGATATTAGGTCAAACCCCCTCAAGCCCTTCGGCATCAGGACTGAGGCTTAGCAATGATCCCCAGGTAACATGAGTAGAGCCAGGATGCTAATACTTGGAGAACCATCAACTTGGAAATGGATCAAAGACAGCAGTGCCAACCTTAAGGTCTCACAGAAATCACCCAACTGCTACATCCGCTGCTGACACAGGCAAAGTAAGACTCCAGAAGAAGAAAGAGATGGGTACACAAAGAAACTGCCCAACAATTACCTCTTGAAACATATAAATCATACTGTTTGATTTGTAAGATAGTCACTTGAAACTTGACAATTTTAGCCAAGAAAACTAAAAGTGAAAACTTCAAAGGCTACGTGCCTATTTATTAGAATGAGTAATATTCACCTGGGGAGCCTCTATGAAGTAGACTGTTCAACCCATTAATTTAATCTGTTTGTAAAATTTCATTTGTGCTTTCAACATCTATTGTACTCTGTTCTAGGAATGGTCTCACTGGAATTTTTATTAAAATGAAACTTCAATGTTCTTGGTATATACTCAGCTGAGTGTTTTAAAGTCAGACATGAGGTCTTGTCCCATCAGGGCACAAGGCGGGAGTGTTGGACATGAAATAGTTCGGGTATGAACTGAAACCCTACGTAGATTGCAGAAGAACCATCATGTCACCCAAAAGCAAAAACTCCACTAAGACTCCACCAAGGAGAAGCTGAAGGTACAGATAGTTTAACCTGCCATGAAAACACACATAGTTGTAGGATGCGGAGCAGAAGGCAAAACCCCTCAGGAAGACAACTGTCATTTAGAAGTAAAGTAGCCATGATTAAAACCAAAGCAATCTATTGTGGTCTAGACAGTACAATAAAAGCCTATTTTCAATGAAGAAAGAACAAATAAGATTACTCAAAGCTAGGTGGATGCACACAAGAACACAGAAGGGGAGGGGTCCATAAGGCCTCACCCTCCCGGAGGATGTACTGACACAAAGTGGCTACCAGATAAGGAAGGAACATTCCTCATGCTTTAGTCACTTGTTGCCCATCTCATCCCCCAGTAAGTAACCCTCAGACCACACTCATGCAGACAATCCTAATTTACTTCAACAGAACACACACAGACACACACACACACACACACACACACACACACACACACACACACACACACCATGAAAGACTGGTTTCAGCAGGAAAAAAAGTAAAATGAGAGATAACCATGGGAGTGAAAATGACCAAAATTCATTATTATACATATATGAAATTGTTGATGAATTAAATTCTTGATGATGATGATGATGATGATGATGATGATGATGATATGTGTGTGTGTATATGTGTGTGTGTGTGTATGTGTGTGTGTCTGTGTGTGTCTGTGTCTGTGTCTTTATTTTGAGACAGGGTAGCCCTGGTTGTCCTGGAGCTAGCTCTATAGATTAAAGTGTCCTCTGCTGGGATTAAAGGCATGTGCCACCAGCACCTGGCTCTTTATACTATTTTTTTAAAGGGCCAGAGTGATGTCTCAGCCCAGGTAAAATACTCCACCAAGCCTGACAGTCTGAGTTCAATGCCCAAGGCCCACATAGTGGAAGGTGAGAACTAATTCCTACAAGCTGTCCTCTGACCTCCAGGTGCATGCCATGGTGTGTGCACACATGCTCTCAAGCACACATGCACACAAAATAAGTACATCAAAAAAATTTAGTTACAAAATAAAAACTCAAAACTAATAAACATACTGGTTAGAATGCATCAGCATCACTGCCAAGCTACCTTAGTTCTGAGGCCGCAAAGCTAAGGGCAGGAGATGGCAAGCTTATTCAGCCACCTTAGTCAAAATTCCAACATCGAAGTAGCAGCCACTGGCCACACATGGGTGCTGGGGCCTCAAAGAGTAATGGCATACTTTAATTGATAGATGTCAGAGGCTCATTAGGAGTTTCTATAAAATATCCCTTTAAAATTGTTTATACTAATTATATGTAGATATGATAATATTCTGCACATATTGGATTAAATCAAATATATTATTAAAATTAAAGAAGAATTCATTCAAATGCAAATACTAAGAAATTAATAAGCCTATCTTAGAATGGAGGGGTTTTTTTTTTAAACAAAAACTATCAATTTTTTCCTTCTGCCAAAAAATTTAAAACAAGGCCACCACCATTCTTCAAGCAAAAGCACATTCCCACAAGAGATAATTTAAATTTTGTCCTGTGGTTGTGTTGTCCACTTATCTATTTTCTGGACAGTCAAGGAGAACATCAGCCTGGAGTCTGAGTCCAGAGACCCCAAAATTCTCCAAAACACTCCACATGGCATCCTGGGCCTACCAGCACCAGTCACGGTACATCACAGAAGACAACAGCAAGCATGGATGATTGTCCACGCCAAATATAGAAAGCCCTGAATACACAGCTTTCCTGGATTTAAATCTGGCTCTGGAAGTAAAACAGCAGGTTCCAGGACCTGTCACTCTCAAGTTGGGAAGTGAATGCTTTTGGGGACAATGTACTAAGATAACACAAACCCAAACATGGAGCAGAGATTTGCAGGATAATGGTAAATAGTTATAAATATAACTTGTTTCTACATTCTGAACTATGTAAACTGAGACTACAGCTCAGTGGAAGAGCACCTGCCTAGCTTGCCAAAGTCCTCAGTGACACACCTTCAGATTCGTCCTCCCTCTCTCTCTCTCTCTCTCTCTCTCTCTCTCTCTCTCTCTCTCTCTCTCTCCATATATACATATATGCATGCTACAAGCTAGATCATAAGGACAACAGGCTGGGGGTGCAGCTCAGTTGGTAGAGTGCTGGCCTAGCATACGCCAAGCCCTGGGGGCCATCCAAAGCACCACATACACCATGTGTGTCTGTGCAATTCTAGTGCTCATGAAGCAGAAGCAGAAGAATCAGAAGTTCAAGGTCATTTTTGGCTACATAATGAATTCAAGCCCAGCCTTGGCATCATGAGATCCTCTCTCCAAATAATAATAATAATAATAATAATAATAATAATAATAATAATAATAATAATAGTAGCAGTAGTAGTAGTAGTAGTAGTAGTAGAAATAGTAGTAGTAGTAGTAGTAATTAATTATGTGATAAAATATGCAACTGTAGAGATTTTCACTTTAACACTGTAATCGTTAAAAGTTCAGAAACCTAAGAGTCAAATAAGAATGGACCAAGAACCAGGTGCAGTGGCACACACCTTTAATCCCGGCACTCGGAAGGCAGAGGCAGGTGGATCTTTGTGAGTTTGAGGCCACCCTGGTCTACAAAGCAAGTCCAGGACATCCAGGGCTCCACAGAGAAATCTTATCTCAAAAAACAAACAAAACAAGAATAGACCAAGAACAGTATATAGATAATATGTAAACAGTCTGTAAATAAGCATGATCACTAGTTAATGTGATTTGTTTCCCAGAATTAATTAATATTAGCTACCAGAGTCATGTACCATTTTGACCATAATCAGAATTTTTTTTTCATTTAAAAAAAAAAGAAGACAAAGTGAAAAGCCTGGATTATCAAGGTGAATCATAATTTAATAGTCACAAATAGGTTTTCAGTTCAGCTTTTAAGACTAGCCAATAACCCAAATAAATAACTATAGTAAGCAATGATACTAAAGAAGATGAAATCACTCATGGAATCAGACAATGTCATCCTTTTACTACATCTGCGTACCAACAACCAAGCTCTGTTCTCTGCTCCAGCCTTTAACCCCACCATCCATGCCCTATGTCACCATTGGCATCAGCAAAATAAAAAATTAAGGCTCAGTGAATCTCCCTCTGATGTGAATGAGACATGCTTCCTTACGCATCCAGGAGGCTGTCACAGCATCCTAGCATCACTGATGTGTGGCCGGAGCTGAGCAAGTGGGAACGAGGTGGGCTTTAAGAATGGCTTTCACATTGAGACAACTAGTTATTTGAAGTTTTTGCTCCCCCCCCTCACTAAAACTGTAACTATGTAGTAAAAGATTTCAAGCCACACAGAACAGTAACAATAAAACACAATAAACTGTCCTCTGAAATCACGTCACCTTAATGGTCGCAGTTAACATTCAGGGGATGTGATGTTTTACTTTTGTTTCCAGATCTATCTTTAGACACCAAAAAGGTTACAGATACCAAAGCAGCTGAGGTAGGAAGATGGTGGGAGCCCAGGAGTTTAAGACAAGCTAGTGTAAATAGTAAGACCCTTGTCTCAAAACCAAAACAAAGCTGGCCGTGGTGGCACACGCCTTTAATCCCAGCACTTGGGAGGCAGAGGCAGGTGGATCTCTGTGAGTTCGAGGCCTGCCTGGTCTTCTAAGAGAGTCTAGGACAGCCAAGGCTACACAGAGAAACCCTGTCTCGAGAAAAAACAAAAAACAAACAAAACAAACAAACAAAAAAACAAAAAACCAAGGGGCTTGGAGAGACGGCTCCACAGTTAAGAAGCATATGTTGCTCTTGCAAAGGGCTGGTTTTGTTCCCAGCACCCACATAACAGTTCACAGGAGTCTATCAACCCACTACCAGGGGATCCAGTGCCTTCTCCTGGCCCTTGCAGGCATGAGACATGCATGTGGTGCATATATATGCATGCAGATAAAAATGTCATACACATAAAATACATAAATATTTTTAGAAACCTATCTTCAAGGACTGTTTTTCCCCCATTATACTTATAACTATTAAAATGTATATTAATTACACATTTCCATGTCACAGGGAAATAAACACTGATAGGTGCTGCTGGGGAGAGCAAATTTGTGTTAGCACACTGGGAGACGATGGACCAGAATCTGTGTTGCATACCATAGGTCTATGTACCCCAAAATTTACGTGTAGACATTTTTATTGCATCACATTGCATCGCATTGCATTGTATTTGGGGTGCTGGGGATGGAACCCAAGGGCTCAGGCCTGAGAGACAAGCTATCCATACCCAGATGCCTCCAGCCTCTGCGTCGCAACCAGAACCCACAATGGGAAGAAGTTACCTACCTTAGGGAGGTAACGCCAGTTCACATGGATCCATGAATGTAGATCTCAGCACTGTCCTGCACCATCACGATTCACAGAAGACAGACGTCTGCAGAGCTACAGGCCGGGCTCCCCAACACCCCACCCCACCCCACCCAGTGCCCACAGGCTGGACCTCCCAGCCTGCAGAACCATAAGAAACTGAGAGGTTCTGTTGAAGCACGGGGGGGGGGGGGGGGGGGGGGGGGGGCCTGTGGTATCAAATTACAGCAGCTCAAACTAAGATTCCCTAGAACTCGAATCAAATGTGTCCTGAAAAACCAGCACCCAATGCTTTCAAATGAGCATACAAGGCATACACCGCAGGGTTCACTATTTCAAGTCACACATTTCGGGGGGGGGGGGCGGGATTTAGTATTACCTACAGGGTTAAGCAGTGGCTGTGGCAGTAGTGACAACTGTACATATTTGTCAAAACTCAGAGAACTTATATGCTAGGAAAAGTCAATTTGGTTGTCTACAGATAGTCTTACAACAAATACAACAGTTGAAAATTCCACTGAGAGAAACAGTCACATGTCACACAAGTGTCATATACAGAAGACATATACTCCATGGGTAATATACTCTCCTTTATAGCAAAGGGAGACCAGACGCCATCAGAGTGTCTCCCCTAGTGGCAGTAACTGAACACAATGTAGTAAAGCCGAAACACATGCAGAGGAAGAAGCTCTACGTGCATCAAATAGGTAAATCTCAGAATAAAAAATAAGTACACCAAAATATAGATGACATAAAATCACAGGTGGGAAAAGGATAAACAAACTAAGCAAGCTGGGTGAGTGCAGGTCCAGGCACCTCCATAAACCTGCTTGGATTCACGGGTGCTAGGCAGGCCCACTGACAGGGCCATGCGCATGATAACATCAAGCAAAATATTTTCCTTATTTAAACTCTGTTGAATATCTAGACTGCCTTTAAAAGCCCAAATGAATATTCAGCAACTGGTGAGACTCATTGTCTTTGGAAAGAGTAAGAAAATAACAGAATTTGTACGGTACTTGGGCAAGAGTTAAGTTGTCCTATTTTCTCCAAAAGAAAATATATTCATCTATTACTTACATGATCAAAAATAATGTGTGAACTATGTGTGTGATAGACAGAGAGACTATAAGCATGAAATTGTGTACTTGTATATTGATCCCCACACCCAACACACACACACACACACACACACACACACACACACACACACACAGGTGATCTTACCAATTTGGATTTTCCACACTTTCCCGGAAGACAGACTCTTCCTTCATGGATGCGTACTGTGTCCAAGTGAGGCAGTGACTCCGAATAGCCATGTTCCTTCCCTGAAGACTGAGCCATGATTCCTCTTCTAGTTGGATATCAGGAACCTTTAAAATAGTCACCTGCCCAACAGAGAGAGGACAGCATTCTCAGGTTAGGAAGAGCAAGCTACTTGAAGACTCTGCCTAGAGCAGATCCCAGTCTTGGATAGCAAAGGGACAAGGGCTCGGGACGTATGGAGCGTCTTTCAGCTATACCCCTCAGTCTTTGATAATCAGACACACTATGGCCTCACTACATGCTGCCAAGGACTTGCAAATGGCCCAGGATTGATGTAGGCCACTAAACAAATTATCAGCTGCTTCGTGTTTCCTCTGGGGCAGGCCTTCATGAGTTGATGGATTCGTATCAGCCCTACCTACATGCTCCCATGCAGGGCAGTATCAAGCGAAATATTTTTCTCGTTTTAATCTCTGTTCAGTCCCTAGAAATCGACGCTTTCCCAGGTAGAGAGGACAAGGAAAGCTACAAAGGCAGAATTGTACAAGTCAGAGCCTTAAATTATTTAAGAATTGAGATACAAGACGAACTTGAATGCCTTTTTAAATAATAGATTCAAAGTGCGTATATAGGGCAAAGGCAGCTATGAACTCTGGAAAAGCCAGTGATAATTTGCTGCAGAAGTGCAACACAGTTTCCCATCTGCAAGTCAAAAGAAGTTCATTTTCTCTGCGGTTCCAGCTTTCTTTCCATTACGAGAATAACAATGTTTTAACCCACAATGAGGAATGGATGGAAGCTGCCATTTCATTTGCAAGCTAATCTGCAGATGCCCGGCTTCATTCTGTATCACATAGGGAATCTCTTCTGAGGCTTTTTTTTAATTGCCTGTCAAGATGCTCTCCTCTTATGACTTAAAAAAAAAAAAAAAACGCCATCAAAAATCCTACATTGTAGCTGGGCATGATGGTGGCACACGCCTTTAATCCCAGCATTTAGGAGGCAGAGGCAGGTGGATCGCTGTGAGTTCAAGGCCAGCCTGGTTGACACAGAGAAACCCTGTCTCAAGGGAAAAACATTTCCTATATTGTGCTGGTCAGTGGTGGTACATTCCTTTGATTCCAGTCAAGAGGCAGAGACAGGTGGACCTCTGTGAGTTCAAGGTTAGCCTGGTCTACAGAGTGAGTACCAGGATAACCAGGGCTACACAGAGAAACCCTGGCTCAGGAAAAGAGGAAGGAGGAGGAGGAGGCAGCAGAGGAGGAGAAGGAGGAGGAGGAGGAAAAGGAAAAGGAAGAGGAGGAGGAGCAGAAGAGGAAAAAGACAAAAGAGAAGAAAGAAAAAAAGGGGAAAAAATCCTACATTGTGAATGAAGGTCCTCATGACTATTCAAAGCACTAAGAATACGTGAGAGCAAGTGCTCAGCCGTAGAAGGGACATCTATAGCAATCACTCCAAGGTTCAGAGAACATAGTGGAAAAGAGGAAAGCGAGACTGTAGACGGGGGTGGGGTGCTGTAGAAGGTGATCTTATGGACATGACATGACTATTACACGCATGTGTACCACCATGCCTGGCTGTAGAAGTGTTAAAAAGTAGTTTTTATTTATTCTGCACAAGATCAAGCCAGTTAAAAATTCCAGCACAGGCAGCATGGACAGGGGAGTGGTTGACAGCTGATGTCTGTTAGAGGGGAAAGAGTCACGTAGTTTTGGAGGGGTACCCATGGCTCAGTAGAGAACCACAAAGCCGAGCAGATATTGGGCAATACTAATCAGACCCAATGGTTTAAAAAAGACTAGAATAGAGATAAGAGAACATGAAGACGGGAGGGAGGTGTGTGGGAAAGTCTGAAGGGAGTTAGAGAGAGAAATCAGGGGTAGTTAAGATCAACACATTGTATACATGTACGGAATGTTCAGAATAAATAGATACTAGTTTTTAATACTCCTACAGCTAGGCATGGCGGTACACATCTGTAATCTCAACTCTTAGATGGCTGAGGCAAGAGGATTGTTCTCAGTTTGAGGCCAGCCTGGGCTACACAGTGAGTTCTAGCCCTGCCTAGGCTATAGAGACCCTCTCTCAAGAAGAAAAACCCACATATGGTTCAAGCCATGCAAATGATGTTTTTCCACTCACCTCCGTCCAACACAGAATCACCTGAGTGCTTAAGGATTTCAAAGAGAGAAAACAATTTTCTATCATGAAGATTCCAGCATCAGTGACCTTATTTTACAGAAACACACACCAAAAGGCTTGCATGGGGCACTAAGAATAGCATGCTCTCCGAAACAGATATTATTTCTGACAATGCGTTACAAACAGAAGTGTTGACTTCCTACCCACACTTGAGACTAATATTTACAATCTGTTCACTTCTATTTGTCCTTACCTAAGGGCTATTGCTAATGATGGGCAGACTAGGAAAGACAACACTTCATTCAAAATGCCAAAAGTGCCCACAAAATTATCAAATCTCCCAAACCCATGGAGAATCCTCCTCAGAAAGGACAAAGATGGAGACACAGCATCTTGAACAGCATCTGCCAAAACTGGCATGGGCGTGAAAGAAATATTTCCCCTACAAAACTATGAGATTGGGAGAACAGGAAATTCTTGACACCACTTTAGATCAGAAAATGCTGTCTTTTCCCATGACTATTAAAACTCCTCCATTTCATATCCACTGTGATTAAACTCTGAAATAAATTTACCTTTCTTAAAATTTCTGGAACCACATTCTTACAGATAGCAATCCTCTTTCTATAGATGAGTCCTGTTGATTCATCTAGAAAAAGAAAATTTCATAGCCAACAAATAATTAGGGGAAAATGTATTCTTATCTAAGAGACCACAGAGTTTCTTAACTCAATTTAAATTTTCAATAAGCCTTACAGATAAGGCTTAATATAAAATTCAGTTTTCCAAGGGTTAAGAGAGCTTACTGTTCTTGTAAAAAGTACAAAACTTTGGTTTCCAGCACCTCCCTCTGGCAGCTCACAACTGCCGAAACTTCACTTCCGAGGGGTCCAAAACATTGCATCTCCTCAAGCACATCAACTCACACAGACGTGCGCACATAAACACAGTACAAAATAAAATAAATCCTTTTTTTTGACATTCTATTTTTCTGATGAGTTTTCTGAGCCAAATCACAAATGCTCAAGGGATAAAGGTCAAACAGTAATTCATAACACACATGCTAAAGCTGAGAAAATGAATCATAAGTAGGGCCATTGCGCCGGGTGATCAGTGTCAAGCATCCAGTGGCAGTGACCAGTGGCAGCCTGAGCAACAACAAGGAGGATGGTAACGGATTCTGCCACCTCCTGGACCACAGTGTCAGGCACAGATTTCTGACTGTATCATTTAAGCCTGTAGCTACTTAACTACATGAGCCACATTCTTCTCTCACGGAGGAAGAAAACCCTTGTGACCAAAATACTCCATCCTGGAGGAACATTGGCTACCGATAATAATAACAAGTGTGAGTTAAAATGAAAGGAAAAGAAAAGAAAAGGCAAACTGAAGTGCTGCCATTTCTCTATAAACTACAAAGACTTAGCCACAGTGCAGTGTTTCTCAAGCTCTGACTATAGCTTCCCTGATGCAAACATCCCGACCACAAGGGAACCTGCTAGCGGGAAATGAACGTCCTGCCCCTAACAGTCCTTAGCTCATCTCAGCCAAGGTGAGCAACACAGGTTCCAAAACTGGAACAGCTTCTGGGCACAATGGCACATGCTTTTAATCCCAGCCTCTGAGAGGCAGAGTCAGGTGGCTAACCTGTTGAACAAAGCAAGTTTAAGGCTAGCCAGGGCTACACAGTGAGACTGTGTCTTTAAAACAAACAACAACGTCAATGGACAGGACATTCTCCACAGTTGAGTGGAAAGTGGGGACTGACTTTCACACGAACTCTGGTGCCCCATATTTGACCATGTCCCCTGGATGGGGAGACCTGGTGGCACTCAGAGGAAGGATAGCAGGTTACCAAGAAGAGACTTGATACCCTATGAGCATATACAGGGGGAGGAGGTCCCCCTCAGTCACAGACATAGGGGAGGGGAGTAAGGGGAAAATGAGAGGGAGGGAGAAATGGCAGGATATAAGGGATGGGATAACCATTGAGGTGTAGTATGAATAAATTAATAATAATAAATAAATAAATAAAACAATGAAAATGGAGGCAGAGATGACAACCTGAAATTACAACCAGCACTCTATGCCACCTTAGAATATGTACTCTTCATTTTCTCGTTTGATCCTCATGACAATTTAAATTAACAGTATTGTTTTCCCATTTGACAGATAAAGACCTTGCGCCTTTAAAAATTAGGCCATGAAGGAAGTAAGAAAATCAGGACTTGAAAGCAGAGTCATCTCAGATCAGCTCGGGCAACCTTGTCCCACACTGCACGCAGACACATGAGGAAACGCTTTTAACAATCTATACCTACAGGTATGGGGAAAGCAGCCCCATACATAAGACGGTTTCATTTTTATGAAGCGCAGTGGGGGCTGCAGCCACCTTACCGACAGCAGCAACCCGTGGTTGCTAAGGTTGAGGAGCCATGCTGGGCGAGGCTCAGGATGTCTCTTCCACAGGCTTATGCCGCAAGTGTGCACATCATCAAAGCTCCTGGCACTGCCTGCTCCTCACCTCCCGACATTAACACAATGCCTGCCCTGAGGTAGGGGACACAAGGACCCCAAAGAGGCCTGAGGTGGAGCACAGTCAGCTCCACCTCATGATTTTCTGAGAGGGGCCGAGGGGTACATCACTTAGGTGTATGGGCCATATGGTTTCTTTAGCAAATACCCTGCTTTTTCTGTTGCTCAGATGAAGCAGCCATTGAAAACACACAGAGGGGCGTGGCTAACAAGCAACAAAGCGAGCCATAGTTTGCCAAGCTACAGTTATGGTGCCACAATCTAAGTGCTTTCTGGCAACATCACATCTTTGTGCTCTTTTTTAATAGCCCAGGCTAGCCTTGAATTCCTGATGCTCCTGCCTCCACCGTTCAATAGCTGGAGTGACAGGCAGGAGCCAGCACACCTGGCTTCATCTCTATGCTATCTACAATGTTTCACCATCTATAACGATGCAGCCAGGTGAGTGTGGGCAGGCCAGCCTCTCCACGCTTTAGTTCCCTCCTGCATTAAAGAAAAATAGTCATGACTCCTACCACAAGCATGATTCTGAAAGATGAATGAGTTAATGAAAGTAGGATGTTGGTACCCATTAAGTACCTCAGCACGTTGTTACCTGCACAGTTAGGTATGCCCAGCCTCAGTCTGACCAAGAGCTATAATTTAGAAAGTGACAAGAGGCCTGCTTAAGATGTAATGGACACACACACACACATACACACACACACACACACACACACACACACACACACACGCACGCACGCACGCACGCACGCACACGCACACGCACACACGCACACACACATGCACACACACAAATACATCCTTTACAAAGTCAGTATGTGTGGTGGCCTTAAATAAAGTAACAGATAGTCAGAGAACGTACCTTTCTTTTCTTCTACAACTTTTACTGAGATGACATTTTTATCCATGGGGTTGGGATACTAAAAAAAACAAAAACAAAAGAAAGGAAAAGCACATAAAGAAAGTTAGCATTCTCTTTTGGCAACATAAATTACCTGATACAATGGACAGGTGTCTTCGGAACTAGTCAATACCTTCCAAGAAACCTCTAAGTAAAACCCAGTTTAAATCAAGAATCTTGGTTTCAGTATTTGGAGTCAAACAAGTGAGGCGGGCTTTCCATAAACTCCAGGGGCAATTTATTTAATTTTGTGTGCATGGAGTATTGCCTGCATATGTATGTGCACTATATGAGTGCTTGGTGCCAAAGAGGACATTAGAGGGTGACAGGGGACAGATACCCTTACACCTAGAGTTACACATGATTATGAGCTACAACCACCATACTAGTCTGAGGAACTGAACCTGGGTCCTAAAAGAACAGGAAGTGCTCTTAGCCAATGAGCCAATAATCCTTCCATCCCAAGGGAAGCCTTCCTTACAGCTCATCTAAGTGCTGAGCAGAGATAATCATCATCACCATCATCATTATCATCATCATCATCATCATCATCATCACCATCATCATCCTGCATAACATAAACCAAGAATGCTCTGTGCCAGACCTACATGCCTTTATTATACTACCCTGTCTAACTCTAACAGCTATTCTGATGTGGAAAAGGTTACATAATATTATTATCTCCAATTTCAAAAGTAAGAACTGGATGAAGATCAGATGTTTCACTACTTGTTCCTGGGAGTCAGGGAATTAAATAGGCCAGTCCAGCACAGAGAGAATTCCTTACTACTGCCCTGGACCATGGCTTGGTGACTGTGTTAGCACCTCAGGAAAATAACCACAGAAGAATAGAATGTCGGGCCCATAGGAGATATGTGATACTTTATTTCCTTTATTAAATTGCTCTGAAAGACAATTTAGATGCACCAAGGTTGATAATAGCTATCTTTTGCGGGGGGAGGGGGTTGATACAGAGTTTCTCTGTGTACCTTGGCTGTCCTGGACTCACTCTGTGGACCAGCCTAACCTTGAACTCATAGAGATCCACCTGCCTATGCCTCCCTGGTGCTGGGATCACAGGCACGTGCCAACGCACCCAACTGAGAAGCTAAGAATATGAATCACTCAAAGCCACGGGATAAAGTGGCTTTTAACTGGAGCCTGATGTTCTTGGGCTATCGTCTGCCTCTCCCCAGGCTTCCAGCTTCATTGTGTGATCAAATGCACTGCTCAGGTGAGGTGGGGAAAGGAGTCCTTTGCCTCAAGAACTTGAGTTTCAGGACTCCTGGATCCTTAGGAATGCAATATAAAACTCTTATCACCATGGGTCTCAAAGAACCAAGAATAAGAAGGAAGATGCCTGGATGGCGATGATGCACATCTTTGATGCCAGCACCCAGGAGGAAGAGGCAGGCTGATCTCTTTGAGTTTAAGATCAGTCTGGTCTACACAGACAGTCAGGACTACACACGAAGATGCATTCACTCAGTTCAGCCCTAGAAACAGCTCAAAGTTACAATGACCCTTCATGAAGCTTGACTCTCCATTGGTCCATGCTGGTAAGAGAAGGATAGATGGGAATTCTGTTCCTCTACAGAGGAGACTTCCTGGACCTGAGACATCTAAGATGCACACAGCATGTGGACAGGTGTGTGAATTAGCCATTTCACACTAACGTAAAACGAAACCGGTTCCTTTATTGCATTTCAGCTCGTTCATTACATATGTATAAATGCACTCTGAGTAAATGCTATAGTCACACTGTAGGAAGATAAGTAAACTAAATTCTGAAGGAAAGCAAAATGTATCACTTGACAGGCACAGTAATAAAACATTCTCAGTTCTGATTACATCACTAAAGTGAAACTTTTACAGGTTAAACTATACTTCTTCACATCGTCACTTAATTTTAATATTTACCTACTAAGAGAAAGAATAGTCATTTAAATAATAAGACCCTCTTCATTTTTTTGTGACTAGACAGGAAGATGATAGATAGATAAACGATAGATGTTAGAAAGATAGATGATCGCTATAGATAGATGATAGGTAGACTGACAGATGATAGATAGATAGATAGATAGATAGATAGATAGATAGATAGACAGATGATAAACAGATGTCAGGTATATTGGATAGATAAATAGAGACAGACAGACATACAGACAGATGATAGATAGATAGATAGACAGATGATAAACAGATGTCAGGTATATTGGATAGATAAATAGAGACAGACAGACATACAGACAGATGATAGATAGATAGATAGATAGATAGATAGATAGATAGATAGATAGATAGACAGACAGATAGTCAGATGATGACATAAACACTACACCAAATACTGTTTCCGGCACTGAGGATCTAGTGATGAAGTGAAAACCATGTAGCTTCTTACAAAATTCATACATTAGTTGAAGAAACAAACAAAAGCAGTAAATAAATGTCAGATCTGTTTAAGAGAAAATAAGATAGGGTGATAGATGGAGAAGCATGGAGGATGCAGTAGAAAAGATTGATGGGTCATTCATTTTACAATCCTTGCGGAAAAACAATAGGAAAATGGAAGGTGTAATAGGTGAACACAAGAGATCAGGAACTCTTCATGCTAATACCTATCATCTGCACAGGGTAAGTTGCTTTCCTTCATAACTGCTTCTGGAGTTAACAGACATAAACCTCAAGTTTCCATAAAGAATGGCAAAAGAAATTAGAGGTTTGTAGGAAACAGCTAAATACCATGACATGGGTGGCATGTATTTTTAACTCTTTTCAGAAATTCAAAATGTATTAAATGAAGGCTCCCTCTACCTGGCATTACTTAAAATAATAGAATGCCATCTTGTGGTAACTTACATATTCATGGATTCTTCTTCTTCTTCTTCTTCTTCTTCTTCTTCTTCTTCTTCTTCTTCTTCTTCTTCTTCTTCCTCTTCTTCTTCTTCTTCTTGTTTGTTTGTTTTGTTTTTCGAGACTGGGTTTCTCTGTGTAGCCATGGCTGTCCTGGACCAAGCTGGCCTTGAACTCACAGTGATCTGCCTGACTCTGCCTCCTTTAGTGCTTGGGTTAAAGGCATGTGCCACCATGCCTGAGTACATATTCATGTTTTAATTCCTTTTTTAAAAGATTGATTTATTTATTATGTATACAATGCTCTGCCTGCATGTACACCTGCAGGCTAGAAGAGGACATTAGACCACATTTAGATGGCTGGGAGCCACCATATGGTTGCTCGGAATTGAATTCAGGGCCTCTAAAATAGAAGTCAGTGCTCTTAACCTCTGAGCCATTTCTCCAGCCCCATGTTTTAATTCTTACACACAAAATATATCAAAAGCCTGATTGAAAAGGGGGAAAGCTGCTCAGAACTCGTACTAGGATCTCTTCTCACCAACCTGGGAAGACGTCAAGTAGGTACTCATGACTTCTGGACACCTATTCAAACATCACAAGACTATGGAACTGATCCAGCCAGACCTAGATTTCTATTGTGCCCACCATGAGTGTGTTACACAGAGGTTGCCCCATATGGTCGCATTTAGTTCCCTTCCAAACAAGGAAACATTAATGGGTATTATGTTATGGCCTCAACTGGTTTAAAGTCTAATGTGTAAATCTTGCACAAGAAGAACAATGAGCCTGCTCAGCCCCATTCCATACCAGACACTCCTGGAAGCAATGTGGTTAACCCAGTTTCTGCCCCAGCACTTTCGTCTTTATTGAGCCTGCCTTGGTGCTGGCATTCGCATACCAGGCACACTATAACTTATCAGTGAGTCTGGAGATCTCTCAAGGTACATTTGGCTTCATTTTCTTACCTTATTCATGATTTTACTTCCTTTATAGAATAAGCAAGCTAACTCCTTTCTTTTCCCAAAAAGATATCGACTGCAACACTAAGAAAAATGCACACTTCTAAGGTTATCACTCACCCCTTTTCATTTTCCTTTTTACATATTAAAAGAGGCCAGAAGGGGGCTGGAGAGATGGCTCAGAGGTTAAGAGCACTGACTGCTCTTTCAAGGTCCTGAGTTCAATTCCCAGCAACCACTTGGTGGCTTAGAACAATCTATTATGTGATCTGATGCCCTCTTCTGGCCTGCAGGTGTACATGCAGGCAGAGCACCATATACATAATAATAAACAAATAAATCTTTAAAAAGAGGCCAGAAACCATTCGAATGAAGATAACTTGAGCAGGTGGGTAAAATTACTCCTAAAAGCTACACATTATTAAATGAAAACTCCACTTCCAGGGATGGGCCACTTCCCTACAGTGTCCCTCAGAGGCCTCCAAAATAATACGGGTGATCGTGCCTGTTGTTGGCTGCCCCCTAGAACTAGGTGGTAAGATCATCTCAATGAAGCCAGTACACATTCTGCTTTAAGGACATTGAGAACTCAAGATCAAGGTGACCTGGACATTCCCTTCGTATTGGCTGGGCCCCACTGTGCCAAAGGTACTGCCTCTGTGCAGGCAGCTGTGGAAAACCTGTCCTCAGCCACCTGACTCAGCTTTGGACCCTGCAAGCTACCTTACTGGATTGCCCAGCAAGATGTCCCCACTAGCACAATAGTGGCAAGTCCATTATGGGGTAACCAATCACTTTCTGATCGGATTGAAGGCCTGCTCCACAGTACTGTGAGCCTGGTCCAAGTCCTGTGGCTGGAGAGATTATGGTTCCATGAAGGCGGAAGGGGCACTTCAATGAATGGCCCACCCTTCCCAGCGGATCTACAGGCAACTCAACAGTTGCTAGTGTGGTTAAGCCCACCCTCCCCTCTCTGAAGATCTATGGACAGGTAACGGTTGTTGGAGGGACAGAAAGTACTCATGCTCCTGTGGCACCCAAATGAAACTCTGTCTGTCTGTCTGTCTATCTGTCTGTCTGTCAGTTTGTGTGTGTGTGTGTGTGTCTCTCTCTCTCTCTCTCTCTCTCTCTCTCTCTCTCTCTCTCTTTCTGTCTTTGTGTCTCTGTCTCTCTTTCTGTCTCTCTCTGTGTGTCTCTGTCTCTGTCTGTCTCTGTCTGTCTGTCTCTCTCTCTCTCTTACTCTCTTGCTCTCTTCCTCCCTCTCCCTCCTTCCCCTCCCCAACATACACCATGACAGGGAGAAACAAGTTGGGAGAAGGTAGTATATCAGCTGGAGTAGGAGAGGAATAAAAGAGGGTAATGAGCTTAAATATGATAAAAAATATAATCAAATAAATGTACAAAATGTCATGACGCAACCCATCATTACATATTACATATAACTCATAGATGCTAATAAAAAGTGTTAAAAAGAGCAGCCCAAGAGTCACAAGATGCCATGTTTGGAGAGTAAGCATTAAGGCAAATACATAATTATTCAAGTGAGAGGCCAAGAAGTTGAGTCCATCTATTATAGAAATAATACTTAGTGCACTTATGGGAGGAGCTTGGTGAAGATACAGCCTCTGCTTTTGTTTGCTAAGGGAAAGTTCATAGCTCAAAAGGTGTACTCTTAAGAACAGGAAGTTATTAAAAGATCAGCTATCTGCAAAGTTCAGAGGTCAACACCTGCCTCTTGAAGCCTGACCCTCCTCCTCATAGTCAATGCCTTCACAGGCATCACTGTGGCCATGCTTTCGAATAGGGTTATCCGAGAAAGCACAATAAACGAAAACTGCAGTACACCCAGCCCGCTGACATATGCATATCTGTTTGCTACACTATAAAGGGATCTGTTACATAGCTGCTTCCAAACACTTACAAAGGGCCTTCCTGTGTGTTCAGCTACAGAGACATTACCATAACCTGCCGAACCTTTCCATGGTCTCCATAAAGTAGCTCACTCCAGAAGAAAAGCAAAGTCGACTTATTACCAAGATCAAGTGAGTCATCGGGTAATCAGCACCTCATTGATGCGCCTAGTGTGCTAGTTCATGTCCATAATTGCAGTACAGTACCAGAGAGACTGAGGGAGGAGTATCAAGTGCCCAAGGCCAGCCTGGGCTACATAGGAAGATGCAATTTTAACAAATGCACCTTGCCCCACATTATATGTCTGTACCTACCCCTGAGAAAGCTTGGCACAATAATCAATACATTCCTCTCTGCTCCCACCCCCCCCCACCCCCCCCCACCCCCCGCCAACAGGAAGCACCTTCAGGAGAAGATCACATTTTATTTATTGTCAAAGGGTGCACAGATTTACCATGAATGCCAGTTAATAGGCATATAATGAATATGTAACTATTAGCACTTCGATAGATAAAAACCTTCGTTCACACACTAAGCCACAGCCTCTGCTGGATGAGTTACCGAGCCCACTTTAAAATTTAAATTGCACTTAAAAAATAATTTATCATTCAGATGTGCACCATTATTCATGCTCACCTTCCCCCATATTGTTCCGAGTTAGTAAAGATTTCTGCAGACAGCTTCCCAGGCTTTTCTGTTCCACGGTCCTGAACAAACCCAAAGATCTCCAGAATTCAGCATGTACTTTGAAAGCACTGAGCTAGGTGCTTACACTAATCAATATGCCCCAGCAACCTTGGAAGATGGCTTTTCCTTTTACCCTGCAGACCAGGTAAATGAGGCATAGAAACATAAATTGCCCTGCCCACCCCACCCCCAACTGTCCACACTACAGCCTGACCTGAGAGCCATCCATGCTCCTCATCACCCCTGCCCCGCCCACTTCTCCTTCATGCCACACCCCAGCCCGCAGGAGAGGGGAGGATGGAAGAAGAAAGGTGGCGCCCAGAGCAGGACATAAAGATTGTCTCTGGGCTCGGTGTGACACTAAGGCTTGCCATCTAACCAGGCTGCTGGTTTTGGGGATGCAGATCCTCCTTAAATACTTCTGGGGAAAGATGTTCCACACATGTAAGTGTCAGGTCTGCAAGGGAGTGGAGATGAGATCAGAAGAAAGCATTATTAATTACCCAATCAGCTTTCTACTCTAAATGGAAATCGCCATTCATAAATCCCCTTTATGAGCCTAAGGGTAAACACCGACCCGATCCATTCCAGGCAGCGCGCCGCTGGAATAAATAAAGCCTTAGGCCATGGATGGAAGCAAAAATTTATTTTACTCTATTTTATTACAGTATTCCAGACAGCACGTGTTTCTGAGGCCTGTGTTGACATTCGTCTCCTAGGGTTTTGGTTTGTTTCATTTTGTGAAACGGTCAGAGGGCTTTGCACTATGCTATCCAGGCTGACCTCAAACTTCTGAGCTCAAGCAATCCTCCTGCCTCAGCTTCCCAAGTAGTGACTTTATTGTAAAATTATATACTGGGAACCACAGGACCATGAGCTTTCTTCATGGAATGCGTGCTTGTTGAGTGTTTCCTGTGTTTGAGAACTTCTCTGGGTGCTTGGGATATGACAGAAACAGCTGATACAAATTACTGTGGAGTTTGCCTATACTTACAAAGAGCAAGGCCAACCTGAGCAAGTCTACAGTGGGAAACCTCAAGCTCTCTGGACTCATCCAGACAGACATGAAAATCCTCTCAGCAGCACACCTCATGGGCATCTTTAGAGGGACTTTAAATTCTAGGCAGACGACATGTAAGGAATTCTCTTAGCATTCAGCACATGAGAGAAAGATCCATCAGAAAGGCCTCCATGAGCCTGCACATCCAAAAAGGTACCCCGCTCCAGGCAACCACACTTGTCTACGCAGCTTCGTGTTCTCTCCCAGGATGATGATTAGTCAAATGGAAGGAAAGCACTCTAGGTAATGAGTACTGGAAAGGTAAGAGTTGTACAGCTGGTTGGGGGCACACACACCTCTAATGCCAGCATTCCGGAAGCAGAGGCAGGTGGATCTCTGAGTTCAAGACCAGCCTGGTCTACAGAGTGAGTTTCAGGATTGCTGGACCAACACAGAGAAAGCCTGTCTTGAAGAAGGAAGAAAAGCCCAGGGGGACCTGCATAGACTGATACACCAACCAAGGACAGTGCAAATGAGGACCTGGACCTCCCCCCCCCCTGCCCCCTGCCCCCCCCCCCCCGTTCAGGTGTAGCCAGTGAACAGTTCATTCTCCAATGGGGAAGTGGGGGGGGGGAGCAGGGGACTGCCTCTGACAAGATCTTTGGTGCCCTGGATTTGATCACTCCCCATTGGCAGAGAGGTCCTGTGAGTGACACAAAAGAGGAGATTATAACTGTCTGGATGCAGACCTGATAGGCTGTAGTCAGACGGTGGGGGAGGAGGACCCCACCTGTCAGAGGTCTAGGGGAGGGGAATAGATGGGGGGAGGGAACAGGAAGATAAGAGTGGGGGGCTTACAATCCAGATATAATGTGAGCAAATTATAATTTAAAAGAAAAAGAAAAGATGACTATGCAAAATGAAAAAGGAAGAAAAAGAGGAAGGGGGGGAGGGAGAAAGAAGGAAACAAAGAAAGAGTTGTATAAAGAAAGGAACCAGGAAACTCGATGACACAGTGAAGCCACAGATGCTAAAGTCATAAAAATCCCATCATAGTATCTGATAAAGGAGCCCTGCTGGGTCTCGTAGCACTCTGAAGAGTCTTGTCTCCAAACAGGACTGTGTCCTCTGTTTTCTGGGTACCACTCATCTTTGAAAGCATGCAGCTAATGTTTTGCCCACAGCAGCCAACAGACAGGTGTAAGGAGATCAAGCATTCTTTAGGTTTTAAAAATAGCAATGAATTAGAACTTGGAAGGCGAGTGTGGACATACCCGAAGCCACAGACCAGTAGATTCTATTTAAAACACAACGTCCTCAGTTCTAAAGCACCTTCGCCCACCGTAGTGCACAATCAGATTAAATGTCCCCAGAGCTCTTCACGTGACTGTCCCTTCCCTTTTGCCTACTGCTTTGCTTTAAAATTAATTATATTTTTAAATCATCTTCACTACCAAGACTAAAACAAAAATAAAAGCATATTTTGCCCAAATTATAACTCTTACTACCTAAGGCTTTATAAAAAGCACATGCCTGTCAATCTGGTGCATTTCTGGTCCTCACAACAAGCCTAGAAGGTGATGCCATTACTATTCACAGACAAGAAAAGGAGGCTGTGTCTACAGCTGCACATGCTGCTCATTGCACCGGGGCTCCCAATCAGGTGGGTGGGTCAGTGGGCCATATCTACCCAAAGGGAGCAATTCCTTTTTTTTTTTAATGTAAATACTTTTATTAATGAGACTTTCACAAAATGCCCTTTGATCACATTTACCCCTAATTCCTTCCCTTTACTCCTCCCAAACCCACCCCCACCTTCCTGCCCACCTCCAATTTCATGTATTATTATTATCATTATCATCATCATCATCATCATCATCATCATCATTATTTATATTATAGATTTCATCAACTCTTAGTTATGCCTTCCATTAGTTCTAGGTGTAAGTAGGTATATGGTAGTATAGAGGAATGTTAATTCAGAACATGGCTGGCTGTTCTGGCAAGAGATCACATCCAAAGATCTTCTAGGTCTGTGTGATCTGGCTGAAATACAAACAACCTTTAATTCAGGAGTCAGGCAAACAGATCTGAGTTCAAGCCCAGGCTGGGATAGAGCACGTACCAAGTAAAGAAAAGCTTAGGTTCAGGAGTGGTGGTACACGCCTGCCTTTAATCCCAAAGGAAGGTAAAGTTAGTTTGTAGAAGGAAGCACCCATGTTTGACAGTGACGTCTGAGAGGCAGAAAAGTGATGAATCAGAGAAGATTTGACAGAATAGGATATGCCCAACTCTCATGAGAAGAGAGGGGAAAGGGAAGCTACATAAAATGCAGTTTTACAGAGAGAGTAGACAGTTTTTACCAGGACAGTAATTGAGAGACGGGTTCCAGACAGAGAGAATTCAGGTGAAGCTGGATCAAGCCAGAAAATGAGGAGACGCCAGAAGGTTAGAGCAGATTGCTGAGTTAGTTTGAGGCCAAGCAGAGCAATTCCAGGCTGAGAAAGAAACCAGATTAAATAAATAAGTTGGGAGAGGAGTTTAAGCCAGAACAGCTGAGCTGAACCAGCCAGCCCAGGGCTCAGAAAGAACAAGTAAGGGTGAACTCATTAAGCAGTAAGTCTCAGAGGCTGAAAACATTCCAGGCCTAGGTTAGACTGATGGAGGCTAGAAGCTTCCAGGACTAAGCTTTGCCCAGCAAAAGGAGGTAGTAAGACTCTAAGACAACAGCTGAAATGGGCAAATAAAAGTTCCTTTTACATGGTAGACCTACCAGGAGCTACACCCTTAAAGAAAACTGTCTCTCCCCAAGAGTTACGGACAGCCATAAACTGTCCATAGGTGATCAGGTGGAGGCTCATGAACTCCTTACCCCTCCAGGCTAGAACGCTGACTGTCTAACCACTCTCACATCATCAGGGGAACATTTTGTGACGTAGATGGTGCCTAATACAGAAACAAACTAGTCAACGTGTAGAGAATAAGTGCACATCAATATCACACACACACACACACACACACACACCTGCACACCACACCACAGTTCAGAGGGACCATTCAAAGAGGGGATGGAAAGAGTTAAGGCCCAGAGGTTGAGATGACCAAAAGAAAACAGTGTCTTCTGGACTCTGATCACAGCAGCTATGGCTGCCTACAGGAGTTCCTTTTTGCTAGTATTTTGGTTGAATTTGTTTGGTTTTGGGTTTTCTGTAGCCATATTGGCTGCAAATTCATGACTGTCCAGTTTAGACTCACTGCTGATTGGGCTACAGGCATGAGCCACCACACCAGGGTCCCTCCACAGTTCTTAAACATGCCCGACGTGGTGGCACATGCCTTTAATCCCAGTACATGGGAGGCAGAAGCTGGCGGATTGCTGTGAGTTCGAGGCCAGCCTGGTCTACAAAGTGAGTCCAGAGCAACCAAGGCTACACAGAGAAACCCAGTCTCAAAAAAAAAAAAAACATAGTTCTTAAACATACCAAGCACTTAGCTTTCTTGTAAGAACCGCATCGGATGCTGACTGGATCGGATGCTGACTGGATGTGATTGTATGAGTGAGCCTCACCACACCACAGGACACACTAAGGCCGACCACATGGGCTCAGTCAGGCCACAGGATCACCTGAATTAAAAGCCTGTCACTGGGCAAGGCCACTAAGCTCTGGGGTGATTTGTTGCACGGAAATGACTAGCAAACACTGTGCTGCACCCTCCTCACACATCGAGGCTAAGCTTTATATTAGATGCAGAGGCTCAGTCAGAAGAGCAGACCACAAGAGGCAAATGAACCTAAAGGCTCAGAGCCTTGAGCCACTGTCCTCCCGCAGAGTCTCTTACATAGCCACTGTGTACAGGGCAAAGCACAGCCTCCTACTCAGACATGGGCTGAGACCCTGGCTCTTGTATCTGCTAGCTGGGGGCGCTTGAACACTTACTTAGACTTCTCTGAGCCTCAGTTTCCCCATGATGGGAATCAGTTATGATGACTTCTTAGACTGCTTGGAGGAATATTATTCAGAGCAAATGCCCACATATAAATACACACAGAGAGAGAGAGAGAGAGAGAGAGAGAGAGAGAGAGAGAGAGAGAGAGAGAGAGCACACTTGCCTAGAAAACCCCTACCTATGTTTCAGCAAACCTTTGATAGATGCCATGTTTCTGAGAAAGCCTACCTTAATACCTCCATGTGGGACTGCTGCACACCCCACTAACTACCCTGGATGCTCCTTATGTGAAGCCTGCATCACCCATTGAAATGACCCCAACCCCATCATCATTTGTTACTCCTGGTCTCACTATTTAAGACCCATCACTGGGGGCTGGAGAGGTGGCTCAGAGGTTAAGAGCACTGCCTGCTCTTCCAGAGGACCCGAGTTCAATTCCCAGCAACCACATGGTGGCTCACAACCATTTATAATGTGATATGATGCCTTCTTTTGGCCTGCAAGTGTACACACAGGCAGAGCACTATATACATAATAATAAATAAATAAATCTTAAAAGTAAAATAAAATAAAACCCATTACCTTTACCTGAAGCTGGTATGTGGGAATAAGCAATGAAGAAGAGTGGGTGTGGTACTGCGTGTATGGTTTTTCAGAGGGAGATCTGCCATGGGAGACTTGAAAGGGGAGGACACAATCAGAAGTAACCTCTGACCTTCCAGATGAAGCATAAACAAAGTGTCTTTCCCATTCTAAGAAGGCAGATGTCTCCTTTTCAAGATGATAATCCTTTCCCAAGTGACTGTGGTGCTACAGTTTGCAACTTGAATGCTCCCGCAGGGCTGTGAGTTAATGGCGCAGTCCCAAGGCAGCCCTATTGGGTGTTGGTGGACTCTGGAAGACGTGAAGAATTGTGGGAAGAGCCCCTTAGGCATTGGGTAATGTGTCCTTGAAATGGATTATGGGACTGCAGTCCATCCACCCTTTCCACTTTTCTTCTTGGCCCAGATCTAAGCAGTTTTGCTTCACCATGGACTCCCACCATGAGATGCCAGCCCTCCACAGGCCCAGAGAGGCAGGGCAACCTGGCTGGTTACTTTTTTTTTTTTTTTTTTTTTGTCAAGTTGACGTAAAGTAGCATCACCTGTTAAGATAGAACCTTAACTGAGGAGTTTCACCCATCAGACTGGCCTATGAGCATATCAAAGGGACATTTTCTTGATTAATGACTGGTGTGGGAGTGCCCAGCACACTGCGGGTGGTGCCACCCTTGGGCAGGCTGAGCAAGGAATGGAGAACAAGCCAGTAAAGTTCCTTCATGACCTGTGCTTTAGTTCCTGCCTCCAGGGCCCGGCCTTGAATTTCTGCTTTGGCATTCCTCAGTAATGGACTGTGACTTGGGAGTAGTAAGATAAAATACCCCACATCTGCATGTGCAAGTTGCTTTATTAGTCAATACTTTTTGTTTGTTTGTGGTTTTTTTTTTTTTAAGACAGGGTTTCTCTGTATAGCCTTGACTGTCCTGGACCTGCTTTGTAGACCAGGCTGGCCTTGAACTCACAGCAATCGGCCTGCCTCTGCCTCCCGAGTGCTGGGATTAAAGGCGTGCATTCCCACACCTGGCTTTTTGGTCAGTAGTTTAATCACAGCAACAGAGGAGCAAACTGAGACAGAAATGGGTACCGAACTGTGGGATACTGCTGTGATGACCCTGACCTCGCTGTTTTGGGGGAGAACAGTGGAAGGATTTTGGAGTTTGGGGCTGGATGAGGCAGTGTATTCAGAGCCTCATGAGTTATTTATTACAGGAGATTGGGGGGAAATACAGCTGAGCAAGCCGGGGAAGCAGCGTTCCTCCATGGTCTTAGCTTCCGTTCCTGCCTTGGGCTCCTGCCCTGACTCCATGCTGAAGTAAACCCTTTCCTCCCAAAGCTGCCTTTAACCCATGTTGTATTGCAACAATAGGAAGCAAACTAGAACAGGTAATTACGGGCAGGTGCCCTCATAGCAGTGAGCCAATACGAACATTTTGTCCTTATAAGTTGATTAGCCCAGTTCCTTCCTCACAGTGCAAAGGTGACTAACACCACACAGTGGGGATCCACACTCGAAACTGTCAATGTGAACAAAACGGGAGGTGTGGGGGGGGGGGTATCAGTTGTTCCTTTATGTGCCTCATTCCTGCATTCCTTCATCAGACTTTTGCTTAGGACCTAGGAGATGCAAGTGATAGATGTGCCTCCTGTGATGGCAGGGTCCCAGCTAACCATCTTCACAGCACCTCCTCACCTCAACACCCAGGCTATACAGATTTCATGCTAAAGTGCACCGCCCTAGGGCAGCTGCAACTAGTACAAGTTTTGTCCAACAACTAAAAGCTGAAAGGACTTTAAGACCTATGGGCACAACTCCTCATCTTCCAGACAGTAGATCTCGGAGAGACGACCTCTGTCAGGGTCACCCAGAGAGAGACTTAACTGAACCAGAAACTGATTAGAGTCCAGGGTCCCACTCCCCAGGCTGGGGTGATAACCAGTTCTAAGGACTTTTTTTCACTTTACTGTTAGTTAGCCTGAGGCACAGTCCTAGGAAGAGCCCTCACCATGAGGGCTATGGAATCTCTAACTGCAATAATATAAACAGCAGTATTTCAGAGCCTTTATAACCATCAATCCTGTGATAAACTCTCTTTATTAATTATCTCACTCAAATCCCCACGACAAGCCTGGGAGTGTACACTGTTTTTCTCACGCTACAGATTAGCAAACTAAGATCCAAAGAGGGTGAGCTCCTCAGGGAGCCCCACAGCTATTTAGTAAAAAGGAAAGTCTTGAAAGAGTAGAGTAACGCTGAGCCTACCAAGATCATAGCTTCAAGAGCACGCATTAGCGTTTTAAAAGTGGGTGATGAACTAGAGAGCCGCACTGGACAGTTCACCCAGGGAGGCTACCTGAAGCCCACACACCCTCTGCCTAAGGCAGGCGGCATGTGGACGTGATGTCTTGCACGGCTCCCTCCGCTCATCTCTCGGAGGAGCCTTCGAGGAAAAATCACCTCCATCCCCGCCCAGTACATCCCGAAAGCGCCTGCGCGCTGGAGGGGAACTCGGAGGGTGGATCTGTACCCCTGAGGGTTGGGTCCTGTCACCCACCACGGGATGCAGGCGAGGGCAGTTCAGGCTTTCCGCAGCAGACCCACCACCCAGGTCGGAGGGACCGGTACCTTTCGGAGGAAGCAAGCGACCACCTGCTCGAAGGGATACTGGAACACTTGGCGGACGTCTACGGTGACCCCCATGTCGCACACTCGCCTCCAGGCGCCTTGCCGAGCTCCGGCCACACCCCTCGGCCAAAGGGGCGTTCACTTTCTATCCCTTTTTCAAACTTCTCAAACTTTATTGTCCCCCTCCGAGACAAAGCTATAGGTCACACCCACGTCCCCTTTCAGTTACTTCCTATAAAGTTATCACTGGGGACTCCCCAGACCCGAGAGGGGGAGGAGCAGGTCTCATTCCGTGTCCCCTCCCTGACCACGCCTGCAGATAGCGCCCTGCCTCTGGGCCACTCGGTTACACCCTGCAACTCTGCGTTTTGCAGGCAGAATTTCAAGCCATCACTTCCTGAGGTCACAGAATTATCCTCTGTTGACAGAACCAAATAAATATAAAATGTAATAAATATGTAAGCTACCACTCTGAGACTACGAGTGTGGTGGTGCTACAGGCCTGTCCAACGAAGTCCAGCGAGACAAAGGCCAACAACTGCACACTTCGCTGATCTGGACTGCTGCCTGCGGCATGGGGCCAGCCCTCTGGCAGGCAGGAAACTAACTGCCCTTCTCTCAGAACAATCTAGGAAATAGTCTGCTGGTGTTTCCGACTCTAGAAGTTCCTCACTCAAGGAAAAGGATACAGAAGAAATGTTTTCTTTCCTCCAAAGAGCAGTTGTTACTGAAAGAGGCAAATGTTGCTACATTTATTTACTAAATTATTCACCTGTTTCTGTTCAGGTGTTGTGTGCCAGACACTGCAGACTCAGCAGCAAATGCACCCCTTCCCTGCCGTTGGGTAAAATGAATTGAGGCATGGGATTTGACACCCACTCGATAATATAGGAAAATAAAGTCTTGAGACCTAGGACATGTTGGGGCTAGGTTAAACATGAACATTTCCTGAGATGTTGACCCCCACATTTGCCTGGATCATCCAGAGCTACTCTGGGAGACAAACTATGCTGCCAGAATTTTTCTTTCTTCCTCTCTTTCTTTCTTTCTTTCTTTCATGTGTGTGTGTGTGTGTGTGTGTGTGTGTGTGTGTGTGTGTGTGTTGGTTGCCCACCCCAATATGCACCACCAGCGTTTCTTTTTTTTTTTTTTTTTTTTTTTTTAAGGTCTCAGATAACTTCACTACATTAATGGATTACCTTGAATTTCTGGTTCTTCTGCCTCCACCTCCAAAGAAATTACAGGCTTTGCTTATAGATAGACACCACCATCCTCCTCCGGATCAGGCTCAGGGCTTCTGCCTACCAGGCAAGCTCTCTTGAAACTAAGTTATACACCCTTGGCCTCTTCAAGGATTTTTGTTTGGTTGGTTGGGTTTTTGTTTTGTTTTGTTTGTTTTTCGAGACAGAATTTTTCTGTGTAGCCTTGGCTGTCCTGGACTCACTTTGTAGACCAGTCTGGCCTCAGACTTACAGCGATCCACCTGCCTCTGCCTCCCAAGCATTGAGATTAAAGGTGTGTGCTACCACATCCGGCTCTCAAGGGGCATTTTAATGGTGTCGGGCCAATGCTCTATCAACATACAAAATGTTGATCTACTTACTTTGAAACCCTCCCCTCAACTCAGGCCTCCATCACCTTTTTTCCCAGACTATAATCTTTGTGTGTGTGTGTGTGTGTGTGTGTGTGTGTGTGTGTGTGTGTGTGATTTTTGGAGACATGGTTTCTCTGTGTAGCCTTGGCTGTCCTGGACTCTCTTTGTAGACCAGACTGGCCTTCAACTCACGGACATCTGCCTGCCTCTGACCAGGCCATAATCTGTATGTCATCCTAACTCAACAATAAGAAACATTTCATTGCCATCTGTAGAGGAATTTCAATTCAGAACATGGTCAAAGAGATCACATCCAAAGACCTTCTAGGTCTGTGTGATCCAGCTGGTGTGCAAACATTTAATCCAGGAGATAGATGAAAGCAGATCTCTGAGTTTAAGGCCAGCTTGATACAGAGCAAGTTTCAGGTAAAGAAAAGCTTAGCCTCAGGCATGGTGGTACACACCTTTAATCCCAGCACACAGGAGGCAGAGGCATGCAGATCTCTGAGTTCTAGCCAGTGATGTTCAGGCAGTTCAGTGGAGTCAGTGAGTTGAGGGCAGTGCAGTGGAGTTGAGTTTGTGGCAGTTCAGTTCGTGGAACTCAGAGGCAGTTTTAACAGGAGAGATTCACAGAGCCAGGTTGAAGAGAGGACAAGCTAGACACAGGTGAAGACAGAATGAACCAAAGAATGAGAAGGAGCCAGAAGATTAGAGCAGATTGCCAAAGTTAGTATGAGGCCAAGCAGAGCAATTCAGGGAGAAACGGAGAGGATCCAGATTGACTCAGTCAGCTTGGAGAGGAGTCTGAGCCAGAACAGCTGAGTTGAACCAGCCAGCCAGAGTTCAGAAAGAGTTAGAAAGGGTGAGTTTGGCCAGGCATGGTGGCACACGCCTGTAATCCCAGCACTCGGGAGGCAGAGTCAGGCAGATCGCTGTGAGTCCAGGACAGCCAAGGCTACACAGAGAAACTCTATCTCAAAAAAAAAAGGGGGGGTGAACTTATTCAGCAGTAAGTCTCAGAGGCTGAAAACATTGTAGGCCTAGATTAGATTGTACAGAGGCTAGAAGCTTCCAGGACTAGGCCTAGGTTAGCAGATGGGGGCAACAAGCCTCAGAGATGACAATTACATCAGGAGAATAAAAGTTACTCTAACACCTGTCCTTGTGGGTGAATTCTCCAAACTTAGTTTAGGGACAGTCTGTCCACCTGGAATCCAAATTCAGGGTGGACAGACAAATACTTAACAAACCCCCACCTTTATAAAGCAAATACAACAGAGCTCTTTGTTGTCTACGTTGCCAGTTCTTGTCGTGAGAATTCTAGTGTGCTTAAAGCTCATCTCACTCCAGAGTTGGGAAAAGACCACAGGGCCAGCAGCATACCTCCATCATCCACATGGGGCTAGTCACAACCAACCCCAATATAGAGAGTGGACAAAATGGCATCATTAAGAAATGATGGGTCTTAAATATGTACTACCTTTTAGAATATAATTTATTTTCAGGGGCAGGATTCTGTTGTTTTATTCTGGTTTTTTGTTTTGTTTTGTTTTGTTTTGTTTTGTTTTTTGAGACAGGGTTTCTCTGTGTTACAGCTCTGGCTGTCCTAGATTTGATTTGTAGACAAGGCTAGCCTTGAACTCACAGAGATCCTCCTGCCTCTGCTCTGGATTAAAGGTGTGTGCCACCACTCCAGGCTGAATTTAATTTCCTAATTGTAACTGTGTAATGCTTGCTGTTTAGTGATGGCTGTGTTTTCATCCAGCCCCAGCACATCACTGCAAGCTCCTGCCTTCTTTCCTACTTGAGGGCATCTCTATAGCAATGGCCCTCCTCTTTCCTGCATCATCTGCATCCACACTTATCAGATCATTACAGGCAGCTCACAAGAACACTGTGATTTCTTCCACCCTACAAACCAAGCAACAATAACAAAAATCACTGTTAACCCCTGTATCCAATTTTACTCCTCGGTAGAGAGACCTACGGTAACCTAAACCATTCTCATAACTTTGTCCTCCACCATTCCACTCAAACAACACTTGTCACATTCCCAGTGACAAAATTGCTAAGTTCCACAATTAGTTCTTTGTGGTCCATGTTTTAATCCAAAACAATTCATTTACATTCCAGTTGAATAGCTTGTGTAACAAAATTATGATAATTATTTTTCTTCTTCATTGTATATACTCATTATGCATAGTATTGTATTACCTGCAGCCATTTTCTTTTTTTGTTTGTTTTATTTATTGTTGTTTAGTTTTTTGTTTTGTTTTGTTTTGTTATGTTGTTGTTTTTGAGACAGGATTTGTCTGTGTAGCTTTGGCTGTCCTGAACTCACTTCGTAGACCAGGCTGGCCTCAAAATCACAGCAATCCACCTGCCTCTGCCTCCCTGAGTGCTAGGATTAAAGGCGTGTGCCACCACACCTGGCTATATAATATCTAGGAAACACATGAGAGAAAACACATGAATCTTTCTAATACAGGCTTAATTCACTTCCACCGTTATCTCCTATTGCATCATTTCCCTACAAACAATGTAACTGCATTCTTCACTGTGGCTAGATAAAATCCCATTGTCTACATATACCACATTCTCCTTATCTGTTCCTCTGACACCTAGATCAGTTCCATAACTTAGTTATTGTGGAAGCCCTGCAATAGACAATGAGCTGCAAATATCTTTGTCATATTAACTTGAAATCTTTGGGTAAATTCCCTGGAATGGTAGACTTCTTTTTAGTTTTTGAGGACCCTCAATATTGATTTCCATGGTGGCAAGAATGGTATGCCCATGCGTGCACACGCGTGCGCGCGGGCACACACACACACACACACACACACACAGCAACAATGGTTAATTTGTAATCCCTGTGTTACATAACTTTTCATTCATGGGGCACATGAGCAAACAACTGTTTGCTTAATGTAGGGCACCAACCAAAGACCTAATGCCAGAGTCAATAAACAGTTCCACCAAACCACCCTGGTGAACTGATTGGTTTATTGCCATCATTCGTTGGAGCATGAATAATGACTCAAAGGTAGCTGTGTCACCAAAAAGCCCATCTATAAGTGGTGACAACTCACAGAAGCACCGTCCCTGAAACTCTTTACTCAAGTAGCAGGCAGTTCCACCAAAGAGTCTTTTTTCCCCAAAAAGAATTGCTTGCCATCTATACAACCTAGAGACAGATACTGTGACATTCATCAATGTTCTACACACTGTTTCCTGAGTCCCATGACCCTCCCTCTAAAAAGGAATGCTTCAATTTAGAGGAACTAGTTACAGAAGCCCCACTTTACTAAACCTATAAGCATCATTTCTTTAAATTGCTGAGTGGGGAGTGGGTCAGGTCCCGTATCTCCTACTAGTGATGACGGAACTCCACGACATCACCAGCACTTCCTTACAGAGGAGTAAAAACCTCTCCTAGCATGCCTATAATTCCAGAACTTTGGAAGTCAAAGCTCAAGAGCAGTGCTCAAGACCAGCCTAGACTATATAATATTGTGTCCAAAAAAACCAAACAAACAAAAATATATTTCCCTGGAAGCTGACACAGACTCACAAAGCAGAAAGTATTTGCTTGCTGGAATGTATTGTATTGTTGAGAACTGTATCCCCCAAAGCTGGTCGGCTTGGCCATGATGAGCAATTTAACTGAGGGAAAGTTAAAGACCTCACTAGGAGGCCCAGAGCCTGACCTTGCCTCTTCCCTACGGGGCTGGGAACGGCTTCCTGTTTAGCTCCCTTATCAGCAAATATTTGGACCCAGTGAAGAAGTGGTTACCTCTGTCCTCTACTCTGAGCTTTCCATGAACAAAATACTGAGCTCTCAACACAACCAGACAGACCTTTCCCTTACATCCCAATGTCTTCTGTTCCGGTCTCACTTAGTATCCCAAAAGGATCACTTTTAACCCACTCTCTGCTCTGTAGACTCAGTGGACTTTGACGCTGGCCGTGTGTGTTCCCCTAGGCTCATTCAGTTCTTCTTGCCCACCACTACTGAACATGAAATCCCTGTGTGCCTCATCCATTGCTGCCTTCCCTGACCCACAGACAGGAGCATATGAGCTTCTGGATCATGCTGGCGTGGGTTGAGTTCCCTTCCTGTGATTCTCTCCTTTTTATGCTAGTATGTTTGTGTGTCTTTTTCTTCTTTTTTTTTTTTTTTTCCTTTTTAATCCTTTTCGTATGAGTTCACTTTGAGAAATCTTCAAAGGATAGAGGGAAAAGTTCTCTTAGCCCTTATAATACTCATGGCTACTCTGGGGGCCTTGGGTCCCCACTCTACTCTGAGCTGTCAGTTTCTTCCAGAATGAGTCCTTAGGCAGTTGTTAACCAACCTCTGATTAAGTGACCACAAAAAGCCAAGAGTGTGTCCTAAGAGGTTAAAGGGCCCTGCTTTTGTTGGCACTTTGTGAGATTGGTTGGCTGAATGGCTGGTCTAAAATCAAATGCCACCTGCCCATTTCAAGGTCATCAAAACAGTCTAAAGGTAGAAAAGCATGCCAAGCTAAACAGCATAAGGCCTCTGGTCATGTGACTTAGAGTTACTGCCGGTCTGTACACTAGAAATCTTCATTTCTGAGTTTGTGTTCCAAGGAAAAATAAAGGACTATGAAACCAATTTATGTCTTAACTTATTTAAAAACTTAGTCAAACATGTGAGCCTATAAGGCTACTTTCATTTAAACCACCACACTGGTCAACCTTGTGTGGTCTTTGTAACATCAAAGAGTCTTTTTGTTTGTTTGTTTGTTTTGTTGTTGTTGTTTTGTTTTTCAAGACAGGGTTTCTCTTTGTAGCCTTGGCTGACCTGGAATCACTTTTGTACACCAGGCTGGCTTTGAACTCACAGCTATCTGCCTGCCTCTGCCTCCGGAGTACTTGGATTAAAGGTGTGTGCCATCACAGCGGGCTACCAAAGAGCTTGTTTGTGTGATACCAACCTCACTTTCTCTCTCTTCTCTCTGGTTAATATTTCCCAGTTTTTAAGTTAGATCCTAGGAAGAATGTTTAAGATAATTACATTTGGGTTTAAACCAGACAGATAAGTGAATTCCAGAGTGTCCATCATGGGGGAGAGAAACAAGAGAAAGTTAGGAAGTCTCTAATTCTTGAAAAGATTACCTAGTCCTAGAAAGTTTCTAAGATCTTCTAACTTCTTTTTTTCCCAATGCTAGGGATTAGACACCGGGCCTTAAGTGTGTAAGGCTACTACTTCTGAGATACACCTTCTGCCCATCTCATTTTTTTAATACAAAAATACTCAGAAGTTGGGTGTTGTGGTGCACACCTCTAACACTAGCAAATATAAAAGCTGAGATGCAGCCAGGGGGTGGTGGCACATGCCTTTAGTCCCAGCACTTGTGAGGCAGATGTAGGTGAATCTCTGTGAGTTTGAGGACAGCTTGGTCTTCACAGTGAGTCCAGGACAGCCAGAGCTACACAGAGACCCTGTCCGGAAAAACCAAAGTGGGGGGAAAAGTTGAGATGGGAAGATGGCAAAGTAACTTGAATTATACCATAAGACTTGTCTCGATAGATAGATAGATAGATAGATAGATGATAGATAAATTCATAGCATGCCACAGCATCACATTTTGGAGTATATTTCTCTAACCCTCAACAATGTACATCCTATTCTAGCAAAGTCATGCTGACTGCTTTCTGTGTGGAGAGGTAAAAGAGATCACTCGAGAAGACCATTGCTGCATCTCAGAAAAGAGACAATGGTACCTGGGACCACCGTGATAGAGTATAGAGGTGAGCAATGTTGGGATTCTAGCTCTATTGTGAGTGTAGAGATTGATCAATGGGCGAAAAGTGAATGGTAGAATAAAAAAGAGGAGGCAGATGCTGGGTGGTGGCGGCACAGCACTTGAGAGACAGAGGCAAATGGATCAATGTGAGTTTGAGGCCGCCTGGTCTATAAAGTCCAGGACAGCCAAGGCTACACAGAGAAACCCTGTCTCAGGAGAGAGAGGAGAGAGAGAGAGAGAGAGAGAGAGAGAGAGAGAGAGAGAGAGAGAGAGAGAGGGAGGGAGGGAGGGAGGAGGTGAAGGTCTTCCTAGCCATCACCTGGAAAAAGATCACCCATGTATATAGTAGGAATCACGCTGTATCAATGTTCTGGGGCTGCTATAACTAAGTATCACAAACTAACTGGCATGACCAGGAGAAATGTGTTATCTTGTACTTCTGGCATCCAGGAGTTAGAAATCGAAGTGTTCCCCAGGCTCCCAGAAGCATCACACAGTCACTTCCAACGGATGGTGTTCTTCCATGGCTTCACATGTCTTCTCTCTGGTCATCTGCTTTTATGTCTGAATCTTCATAAGGATGTCAATTCAATTAAATTAAGACTAACCTAGGTCTTCTTATACAACAAGCAGAAGGCTCTTGGTTCAATCCTTAGGACCACAAAGTGGGGGAGGATTAGCTAATGACTTTAGTGATTTCAACTGTTACAGACTGCACTGTATTATGACACAATCCTAAAAGGCTTGAAGTCCTAACCCTTCTATGGCTTCATTTATCCACCTTTTCATTTATTTAGAGTACTGGGGCTTGAATCCACAATCTCACACAGACTATGTACACACACTACCACTGAGTTACATTCCTAGAGATGTAACTATGCTTTGATATGAGGCTTTTGAGAGATGTTTAAGGAGGCTGGAGAGATGGTTCAGTGGTCAAGAGCACAGTCTGATCTCCCCTGGATGGGGAAGCCTGGGGGCACTCAGGGGGAAGGATAGCAGGCTACCAAGAAGAGACTTGATACCCTATGAGCATATACAGACTGAGGTCCCCCTCAGCCACAGTCATAGGGGAGGGGAATAGGGTGAAAACGGGAGAGAGGGAGAAATGGGAGGATACAAGGGATGGGTTAACAATCTAGATGTAATATGAATGAATTAAAAAATTAAAATAAATTAAAAAAAAACAAAACATGGCCTGCTCCTCAAGAGGTCTGGAGTTCAATTCCCAGCAACCACATAGTAGCTCACAATCATCCAGGATCTGAAGCCCTCTTCCGGCACGCAGGCATATCTGCAGATAGAGCACTTATTTGCATAAAACAAATAAAATATTTTAAAATATGTTTAAACTAAAATAATGTTATAGCATTGAGCCCTAATACAATATGACTATGGCATTACAAGAGGAAGAAACATGCTGAGGGAAGGCCTTTGTGAGGACAGAGGGAGAAGGTAGGTCATCTAGAAACCACAGAGAAATCAATCCACTGACAGCTCCATCTCAGACTCACAGCCTCCGGAGCAGGGAGAAACACATTTCTTTTGTTTAACTTGACCCCTCTCTACTTTGTTATGAATCCTGGTAAACCTGGTAACCTGAACTTACCCATCTGCTGAGACTTTCCTTCCAGATGAGATCAAATTCAGAGGTACTGGAATTGCTATGTCGGTTGTTTGTTTGTTTTTGATTTTTCGAGACAGGATTTCTCTGTGTACCATTGGCTGTCCTGGACTTGCTTTATAGACCAGGGTGGCCTTGAACTCACAATGATCCGCCTTCCTCTGCCTCCCAAGTGCTGGGATTAAAGGCGTGTGCCACCATATCTGGCTATGGAATTCCTATGTCAACTCCTTCTTCTTCTTCTTCTTCTTCTTCTTCTTCTTCTTCTTCTTCTTCTTCTTCTTCTCCTCCTCCTCCTCCTCCTCCTCCTCCCCCTCCTCCTCCTCCTCCTCCTCCTCCTTCTCCTCCTCCTCCTCCTCTCCTCCTCCTTCTTCTTCTTCCTTTTTTTTTTTTTTGGTTTTTCAAGACAGGGTTTCTCTGTATAACAGCTCTAGCTGTCCTGGAACTCGCTCTGTAGTCCATGCTGGCCTCAAACTCACGGAGATCCACCTGCCTCTGCCTTCCATATGCTGGGATTAAAGGCCTGCACCACCACTGCCCACCATGTCAACCCATTCTTAAAAGAACACATGTTAACCTCTAATGCCAGGCATGGACAAGCAGTGATGAAAGACAGAAGAGATCCTGGTGGCATTGGATTCTATCTCTGGTCCCTGGTATATTTGTTTGTTTGTTTGTTTGGTGGTTTGGTTTGGTTTATGTGGGTTTTTTGTTGTTTTTTTTTTTTTTGTTTTTTTGTTTTTGTTTTTTTTTATAGTTTCACCTTGGACTTTCTGAGCTTCAACAAGATCCTTCCATTAAATCTTTCCTTTAGTACTTCATTTGAGAGCTACAACTTCTACCTAGTAAAACATGAAAGGGGAGGATAATTTGCCACAAGTTTATGTACTAGAAGAAAGCAGACGCTATACTGTCCAGTCCATTTTCCGTCCCCAGATCAGCCCATCTCCTGAGACCTTGGAAAGCCATGCTGCCATTCACATTTACCTTGCTTTCACCTTGATTGGTGACAAATCCAAAAATAAATGTGTTCATTTTGTTTGGTAAAATTGCATCCTCAAAAGGCCAACCATTTCACACCATTAGTGGCATGCATTTTTAAAAGCCTCTATTTAAAAACAAAAACAAAAACAAAAAACAACTTCTTGTCCAAGAAGACGGATTTTTAAAAGACTGACCTCATACCAGATGGAAAGTGAGAAATTACTGAAGGGCATCTGCAGTCAGACAACAGAAAATAATAATGACTGAAGTCCAAAGGCAAAAAGGCAGAGGCTGGGAGAGGAATCAGTGGGTAAAGTCCTAGCTGGGTAAGCAGGCGGACCTCAGTCTGCATGCCCAGAACACGTGCAAAGGCAGGGACAGTATCACTCCTCTGTCATCCCAGCATTCCTTGGCAAGATGGGGAGCAAAGACAGGAGAGCCCCCAGAAGCTTGAGGGCCAGCTGTCCCAGTGTGCAAAGCACAGTGCCAAACAACAGAGACCCTGGGGGTAGAAGGTGAGAGCTTACACCTGAGGTTGTCCCTTAACCTCCATCCGACCTCTATGGTATATATATCCGTGCTCACACACACACATGCATGCATGTTTGCACGAGGAGGGGGTGAAGGAGAGAGAGGGAGAGAAAGATGTAGAGACAAAGAGAGAACTTCAAATGAAACCATGCTTGCCCAGCCTACAGGAAGCCCACAGTTTGGACAGGAATTTAAAACAAAAGGAAACAAAACAAAAACAAAAACAAGCAACAACAACAACAAAGGCAACCAAGTGTCATGAGACACAGGAACGATGTATTAAGCTTTGTGTGATCATTCTTGATTCTGGAGATTGATCCAGGAGCCTCAAACATGCTAAGCCCATGGCTTAGTATGAGTCGCCCCCTCCCAATAGCACAGACCCTAAATGTGAGTAAACTCAAAAGGTCTTTTTTGGGTGCTGGCAAAATGGCTCAGCAGTTAAAAACACTTACCACATAAATGTGTGACATGAAGTCTATCCCCAGAGCCCACTTCAATGTGGAAGTGACTTTACAAAGTTGTCATGTGACCTCCACATTTGCATATGACATATTCATGCCCACATACACATCATGCACATGCATATACACACAAATTAATAATAACAGTAGTAGTAGTAGTAGTAGTAGTAGTAGTAGTAGTAGTAGTAGTAGTAGTAGTAGTAATAATAATAATAATACTAATAATAATAATAATAATAATAATGGTTTTTAAAATAAGTCCTTTCTTCTCCTGTGTGTGCATATTTTTAAGTATTGGATATCAAAACTTAAAACAACATGCATACAAGACAGGCACTCTACTGTTGATCTGTACTCCTAGGTCCCCACTTATTTTTCAAGGGTGGTAGGACATGATAAACAAAAAAGGCATGAAGGGTGGTATGGTTGGTAGAAGAGGGAGAATAGAACCATGAGGAACCCCAGAGCAAAGGAAGGGTGAGTTGAGCTATTTTACAACAGCAGCTTTAGCTAACCATGGCTTTTTCCCTCAGAGGACTGGTTGGTGAGACTGACTGAAATGATAATATTGGTCTTAGCCAATAAAGTACCTATTCCCCGAGAATGGTGTAATGTGTCTGTTCCCAAGCCTAGGTACTGCCCAAAGGTCTCACATATACAGTCCATTCGGCAACAGTCTGAAGAGATACGTGTTTATCTTTAGCTTGGTTTCCATGGCAACAGATTTCCAGATGAGGATTTGCATACAGGGGTATTAAGAGGTGCTTTGGGAAGATAAACCTGGAGGAAGTATGGAACGCAGGATGGGGCAGAGGGTCAATCTGGTCCCAGATTTGGTTCCATTTGAGATCACACCAATTCTGCAGGAAACTCTACTGACAAGACAACTAAACAAACAAGTCCCCTGCAGCAGAACACAAGCCCAAGAAAGTTGTGAGGAGGTGAGTGTGCAGGCCAAAAAGGGAGGTGTGAGCAGGGTACTGCTGCATCATCAATGTGACCATTCATGGAATAGGATGAAGAGGTAATACCAAACACGCAGAGTGTGGGAGTTAAAGGATGAGTCCCAAAGATGCAGCAGATTTCTCTGCCCCATACACGCCTGTGTCTCCCGTTCATCTGACCAGAGGTGACAGACCTGCTGTCTTTAATTCTGATTCATCCCATTGAGCTGCACAAAATAACATTCTAGTGATCATGTCAGAATCTCATGAGAAGACCAAGTAAACAACTGTCACATTCTCTGAACCCCCAAGATACGAATTAACCCATCAGCAGCTGCTTCCCTAACCTCAGAGCTATAATAGAGAGGATGACTAAATGGCAAGGTTTCTAGGCATAAATCTCAAGGTTGATTCATCTAGCATAACATATGATGCCAAACAAACTTAAAGTGCCCCAAGATCTTCAGATGAATGACAAGTGTCACAGCTAGTGATTAATCAAGGAGGGGTCTCCAGGGAAAAGGGCCAATCTATAACTCAGTGGGTGGAATTGCCAAGAGAGGGAAATCAAAGAAGAAAAAAAAGCCATAATTCTAGCTCCTGGATCAAGCACTTCTGGGATTTGGAGACTGGTATAAGTGAATAAATAACTCTTGGCCCATCCTTACAGCACATTCTTTACTGGTATTGGTTAAGTGTTTCCTGTGCACCTGACAAAGAATATATTACAGAATAAAGAAAAGGCAAGTATAGCTCCTCATTCGAAGAGTAGACTGTAAATTGTCTGTCATCTATCAGGATTTGTCGCGCCTTTCCACTTGCAAATAGAATCCTGTTCTTCTTCAGACTCTTGCCTCAATGCCAGTAAGTACCATTTCCCAAAACAGAAAGAGAAAGGAGGGTGCCCAGGCTTCAGGGCTGGTCCTGATGGGCTTAAGGATCACCTCCACTGCCAGAAGAGAAACACAGAAGGTGGGCCAGTATGGACCAATGAGACATCAAGAAAGGTTTGTAGAGCTTCTGGATTAGCCCTGCCTGCCCTGGATACAAACAAGGATGTGACCCCAACCAAGGCTAGTGAACAGCCCATCAGTAGGCAGCCTCCATTTAATACCTTTTGAGTTTGTTTTACAAGCACGGGGATAAATACACTGTCAAGATCATCAACAACCCAGAAAGAGGACATTTTTATTTTTGGCCTCTGTTTTCAGAGGCTTTCAAGCATGCTTAATTGGCTCCATGGCCTTTGGGCCTCTGGCAAGGTACATCACTGTGAGGAAGCTGCTTGCCTCGAGGGATCCAGGGTGCAAAGAGAGGGAGAATGGAACTCTAACTAAGCTCCTATTAGGGAGGCTCTAATTTTATTCTACAAGACTCTCTCTCCTGAAAGTCCCACCATCTGCCAATGGTGCCACTGGCTGGCAGCTAAGCCTATACTTAACACATGGCTTTTGGGAAACACCTAAAATCCAAACCATCACTTTAAGTGTGGTGTTAACAATTTAGAGGATGCTATGATTTTAGGGAGCACTGTTTTAGTAAGCCCTGGACCAACTATCAGTCATTTCCATAACAGTATACTAACAAACACGCTTTTTAATTAAGCCACTGTGCACTTGAGGCTGTGACTTGTAGATTCAAAACAAAACAAAACAAAACAAAATTCCCAGCGCTGGAGATATGGCTCAGTGGTAATCTCAGGCATCGCTCCTGCTCCCAGCACTCAGCCAGGAGGTTCATGTGCCTGGAATCCCAGCTCCAGGTGATCTAATGCCATCTTCTGGCCCCCATGGGCACCTGCACTCACATATACTTATGTGCTCAAACACGAACACTTAAAAATAAAAACTTAAAAAATATCCCCAACTAGAAAAATATTAACAGTCTAGATTGCTTTTCCTACCCTCAAACTATGCATAGAATTGAAACTGTTTGAATTTCTGGGAAATGCAACTATGTCTAATAATTGTGTTTAGAACATGCAAAGAACATTGTTAAATCATCGTGCAATACAGATGAGACAAAGTGTAAACCAACGCTCTGGCAACAGAGTTGCTAGTCAGCAAAGCACATTACAATTCCCTAACAATGATGGCTAGCATTTATTGTGTACTGAACCCATGTGCCAGTCACTCTTTGTGTAGTTGATTCGAGTGCCTGGCATATATTTATTTAACAGTCACAGTCAGGCACTGTTAGTATCTAGTTCTACACTCAGAAAGATGAGGAGAAATTCTGTTATTCAGATGTATATTTTTTTAAACCTCACTTAAAATGAAAATCCTCAATAGCCAAGTAAGTGATAAGTAATACATCTAAAATCTTAGCCAGATGTGAAAGTAAATACCTGTACTCCCAACACTCACCAAGGCAGGGTGCTCATGAGTTCCAGCCTAGCCTAGAATACCTAATGTTAATGAAATCAGAACAGTAATGAAACAACAATGCCACCAGTACAGAACTCTTAGTTTGAAAATAATGGCAAAAACATGAATTATCTACACGACAAAAGATTGGGGATCATTACACCGAAGAGGATAATGTAGTAGAAAGTATGTCTTTGCTCCATTCAGTAGTTTCACGAGAGAGGGGGGGGGAGAGAGAGAGAGAGAGAGAGAGAGAGAGAGAGAGAGAGAGAGAGAGAGAGAGAGAGAATAAAGGTTTCAATTTAAGGAAAAGGTTTGGAAGTTGATAAAACTTACATAACACAGGAAGAGTAAAGAATGGCAACATGGTCGGTTAAACTGGAAATATCAGTGGGAAGTAATAACCTTTAATGTCTTTTCTCAGCTCTGAGTGACCCAGCAGCAACATCAATAGCTCCTGCTCCCGTGTTCTAGCACACTCTCAGAGCCCAGCACAAGGCCTTTCACATGATTTTCCTCTGAAGAGAGACACAATTCCTCAGAGGATGCTGAAGTCCATGATTGAGAACAGAGGGGAAAAAATGAGGACATTTCCCTACCATCCTTTTGTTACCAAAAGGTAAAACAAGGCTTTCAAGGATGTCACCATCGGTGTACAAAGGATGTCTCCTCTGACCATGCAGTGACAGTATTTGAAGATGTGGGAGTAGAAGCAAAACTGTCTAGGCAACAAAAGCGTCTGATGGGAGGTGGGTAGGGGGGAAAAAAAGAGAATTATGTTCAAAGTATTTTATATATGTACATGAAAATGGCCTTGTGTGACTCTATTTAATTAAAAAAATTACAAATTTATTGTAGAAAAAGGGTACAGATAACACAAAAGAAACAAATTAAATGTATTTCCAGCTACACAAAATCCATGTTACCCAACCTATTAAGCCCCTCCTCAGAGGCTTGTTCATTCTAGGCACACTGGCTTCCCTTTCTGTAGGGTGCACTCTCACAGTGAGATCTCCGTTTTGTTTTCCTATACCTTTGTCATCCTGTTTTAAGGTGTAATGGCTTGGTCTTGGTGACTTTTTTTTTTCAAAGAAGAGCAGAAGGAGGAGGTTCCTAATGTGATGCTATGGTTTGAGCATCAAGATTACTGGTGTTGCCATCATCATACCTTCCGGGACCAAGGTAGCTCTTGTGGTAGAGTAGGGATTTGGAATCACTCAAGACAGAAGAGCTAATAAGATGCCTGCCCCAGAGTCATGTCGTAGGAAATGGTAGACACAGCCCTTACTAATTTTAATAGTAAGAAGGGATTGGTGTTTCTTCTGCTAATTTAGTGTGTATGAAACATAGTCATATGACCCTGCTGAAGGGGAATGATCATGGAAACTGTAAGTCAAAACGAGGCAGAGCTATTTGGTCTGGATGAACCTACATGTGAATCAAAGAGGAAAAGTTTTCTACAGTGGTTTCCAAAATAATGAACTATCAGCTGCAAAGCTCCCAACCGTGGATCCAGACCCACAACTCAAGAGATTAAGTCTCCGTGATAATAAGAAATACCTCAATCTTTAATGCTAAGAAAAATGAATCAATATTTGATTCTGAGAAAGCAAATCTGTTCTATAACAATCATCAAGAGATAATATTTTTTTTTAAATTCAAGAATAGACAGGAGGCTGCGAAATTAAGCTGTAGGGTTAAGTTATGGCCTAAAATAGTCTCTGTGACATGACAGATGTCAATAAACTATACAAAAGCCATGATAGAAAATTGCTTTGGATTAAAATCAACTCAGGAGACACTAATAAGCCTGCCTAAGGTAGTAATGTGTTCATGTACCATGACCCAATCTCAGGGTCCTGGTAGAATAATCTTTTTTTTTTTTTTTGAGTCTGATAAGAATTTTGAGAAAGCAAAAGAAATAATAACAAGACTGAAGCCTCCAAGGGTTTGTCCAAACCAGTATAGAAAAACAAGCATAGAAACTAAAAACAAAAACAAAAACAAAACAAAATTTTAAAAAACCTAACCCAGTTTGCGGTGTCAAAGCTGCACAGGAGTCCAGGGTAAGGCTCCAGCCCCAGGTCCTGCCATCTTTATGTGTTCATGAACTGGGTTGTTAGAGTGTGTAAAAAGACTAGCCATTCTATGTATAAAATTGTAGCCACTTTAAAATTTTAAAGTTTACTTATAAAACTTTAGTCAGTGTTTAAGTGTGCCAAGAAAACTTGGTTTGGGGATTTCAGTATCAGGTTCATGAGCTTAATAAACAGAGCTCAGAAATGGTCATGAGTGTTCCATAGCCTGCAAAAAAAACAAACAAACAAACAAACAACAACAAAAACAAACAAACAAACAAAAAACAAAAAACAAAAAAAAACCCTGAGGAAATATTATGACTCTCACCAGAAGCTGGAGAGAAGGTGATGGTGGCCTGTATTGGTTACCCATTACTCCGGAACGACTCAGCCAAGCCTTATATGTTTGCTTGTGTGTCTAGTGATGGCCTCTAATTCACTATTTGCCCAAGGATGGCCTTAAACTTCTGATCCTCCTGCCTCCACCTCCCTCCCTAGTGCTGGAATTAGAGGTTGTCTGTCTGTTTGGTGCAGCGCTTTTGAACGGCACCCAGGGCTTCCTGCACACTGCTAGCACTCTAGGAACCCAAGCGAAATCCCCAGCCCTCTACTTGCCCTCTCGAAACACTTATTAACTAGAGCCAAGAGCCTGGATCTGTTGAGCATTTGGGCTCCAGACTATGACTGTCATAGTCTGTCATACAGGTACCAGTCAGAGCTGCAGCATTTTAGGATACCCTGGGAAAGGGGACACTTTCAAGGTCCCTCCTGCAGTCACTAAGGCCACAGGTTGCTGAGGCCTTAGTAACTAGAGGCCACACTGTACTCCTTGCCACACAGACGTATCCCAAATGCCACATACGGCCTGTGTGAGCCAGGGAAAGCATTGCTATTCTCTATAACTAAGTCTCAGAGGTGACATCACATTTGGACCCTGTCCTTTTGTTAGAAGAAAGCCTCTGGGGCCAGGAACACTTGTGAAGAGTCCTCAAGTTTTCAGTTAGGTGACTACAGAAAGGCACAAATCCAGCAAGTGGGCCTTCTGGAAGATATTTTTTAAAAAATATGCCTTCGCTATGAACCCCAGGCTGGGCTTGAACTGAAGAACCCCCTGCCTGAGTTCCTGGATTAGGGCGTGTGTCTCCATACCTGCCTCAGAGTCACTTTAAAAGCTAATCACTGTGAAGCTTTCATATAGCATTGAACATAAGGTAACAAATGACACACTAGAGGCCCAGGGGCGAGGCTAGATGTGTCTCGACAGACAATAAACCGCCAATTCCTCACTGGCCGCCTGTGTACGAGGCACTATGAAAAGTTGCTGTTCACACAGTGATAACTGAGGCGCGGTGCCTTCCAGAAAGGAAATCTAGCTGAGTAACTTAACTACTTCCTTCTCTTCCTTTTCTGACACCTGCCACTCTGTTTTGAGACTATGTATTTAAATCTCTGGTCTCCTGAAAAAGTGCAATCGTCCTTGAAGGGAAATCTCTCCTTCAACTTTGTGCCTGCTTAAGCCTTTCCCATCGCTTAGGCATCCTCAAAAAAACTCACTTGAAGTTTGTTTGTAAAAGCAGTTGTGGTTGCTTTTCTCTAAGCCATATATACTTCCGTATAAATTAGTGGTCCTAATCTTCTGAGCAGTAACCACTGATGTGGCAGAAGTGCTTAGGAGCTGGGTATCAGTGATGCTAAAGGAACTGACAGGAAGTGTGGGAAACAAGTAACTAACGTTAGTTGCCCCTCCCTCCTTCCTTTTCTCAGCATAATGAGGAAGCTCTGCTGAATGGCTCCCAGATCTTCTTTCCCTGGGGTTTTACATGTTCCCTGACACAGGCAGGGATTATATACTGCAAAAAAAAAATTTTTTTTAAACAATGTATTTATTTACTATTTGTACAGTGTTCTGCCCTCATGTGCGCCTGCATGCCAGAAGAGGGCACCAGATATCATTGTAGATGTTTGTGAGCCACCATGTGGTTGCTAGGAATTGAACTCAGAGCCTTGGGAAGAACAGACAGTGCTCTTAACCTCTGCGCCACCTCTCCAGCCCCCTATATGCTGCAATTTTGACATGTACATAGCTCTATTTCTCTCTTGAATAGCTGCATGATTATATTTAGTTAGATGATGAGGAGCTGCCACTAATGAGGGCAAGTGACAAAAAGAACTGAACGTTTCTAATTCACTTCCTGCATAGACTTCACTGCAAAGACGCACCAATGAACCACAGTAATTTTTTTTTTCAGAACTGTGGCCAGTGAACATATTGCTGAAGTAATTCATATTTGAGGAATATTTAGAATAAGAATAAAGCATCATCTTCCATAGCACTCAAACTTAATTGATGTTTGGAGCCAGTTTAAGTTAGGAAGGTAAGTTTGGGGTCACAAAGTTAATGCTGAATGTCATTTCTAAAAACAATTTTAAAAAATTGTAGTTCATCATTCAGTGGAGATATTTTCTGGAAGCAAAAATTTAATTTCCTACAAGAGGTGAGGCTGAAGCTAGGCTCAATTGATCACATACTTGCCCAGCAGCTGCAAGGTCCTGGGATCGACCCCCAGTATTCCATAAAATTGGACATGGCGACATGCACCTATGATCACAGGTAGAGACAAGATGATCACAAGTTTAAGGTCATCCTTGGCCACATAGTGGATTTGAGGCCAACCTGGCATAAATAACAGCTTGTCTAAAATGGTTTTTTTTTTTTTCTCTAGAAACAAAGGTTTAATACCAATGGGTACTGCTTTCTTGACTCTGCAGACTTGCCTAGAGAGACAAGGAGGGGCATATACTGCCATTCTAGCCCACAAATCCGAACAGGGCGGAATTGGGAAAGGAGGACCCTGGATGCTAAAGATCCTCTGTGTGAAGTCTAGGTGTGCTATGAGGGACAGGGCCAAAGGGATGAGCTCCCTCCCCCACAGCATGAGGAGGGGAACGAGCTAAGATGGAAAGGTAGAACAACCGCAAAGTCCATCCCCAGTGATGTGCATCCTCCAGCAAGGCTAAACCTTCTAAGACTCCACACACGGTGCTACCAACCAGAGACCAGGCATCCTAATGCCGCAGCCTATGGAGAACATTCTCACTCAAAATTCTGCCTAAAAGTGGGCACGGAGCCGGCGACCAAACTCTGCCAAGACAGAGTAAGCAAGTCCTCCGTAGTTCCTGCTTCACAAACGTGTCTGCCAGATATAATGAACCAGAAGGCTGAAGATGATGCTCCAATATATTAGAGAGTTTTGGGTGACTGTCCCGGCAGTGAGCTCTCTCTGCTATCTTCTCATTTTGGAAGCTGCTAATTAATTTTATTCCTTCTTAAGTCTCTGATGGGATTCAAGACCAGATAGTTTAGTTTTACAATTAAGCTTAGTTGTGTAGGGGTTAAGATGTTTTTAGGGCTGCATAGAAGTTTTTAGTTTGATAAAAATGAGATATGATAGATATTGGTTTACATTCAGAGTTGTGGACTCACCAAGATAGCAAAGATGTTTTTTCCCAAGGTTGCCAAATAAAAATAGGCAAAATTCTGTGAATGTAACACTTATATAATTCCTAGTTGTTTCATGGTCCTTCTTGCTGTATATCGTTTATTGTATATATGTGTAATAATATAAATATATATATATATAAAGTTTAAAAAATGGAAAAAGAAGAAAAAAGAAAAAACATCATTGGGTGGGGGAGGGGTGATAAGAGGACAGTGGTAAACTGAATAAACAAATGCACTTTACTATGAAGATGGCTGAAGGAACTGGGAAGTGAAAAGAACTTAGCATAAGGTCCTGTGCCCACTAAAGCGTTTGTTAAATGAAGTAAATGGAATTTGTACATACCCATTGAGATAGTTCCAGCTAACCTGGCCAGGCAGAGAAAATGAAATATGCCCACCTGGATAGCAATAGACAGCCATAGTGTTGTCCCCAGATTGTAAAGTCAAATCCACTTAGCACTTTGACTTAGAGGCCCAATGCTGCAATTTCTTTTTCTTTCTTTCTTTCTTTCTTTCTTTTTTTTTTTTTTTCCGATGCTGTAATTTCATTAGTGAGCAATACTAATTCTTCTTTGTGTTTCTTTCCTAAGGGCCATTGCACATGCCTTTAACATAATGGAAACCCAATGTAAAAACAGATAAAGTGTTACTTCTGAATTTTTTGGTTTGATTTGGTGATGTTGATTGATTTTGAGACAGACTGTGTAACCCAGGCTGATCTCAAACTTAGCATCCTCCTGCCTCTACCTTCCCCCACTAGACTTACAGGCATGGGCCATCATACTTTGTGAAGAATTGTAAGTTTAACATCGCTTGTTCATTTAAAAAGTTCATGCAGTTTCAGAGAACATGGCATCATTGTGTCACAGCATTGTTGAGATTATGTTTTGCAATCTTCACACTTATTTCCAACCCTAAAGAGTCCAGAGATAACCAGTCTACAACCCGCAGGGCGCCAAGTTTACAAATCAGAAATAGGAGATTTCTTTTTTTTTTTTTTCCTTTTTTTATTAATTTATTCTTGTTACATCTCAATGGTTATCCCATCCCTTGTATCCTCCCATTCTTCCCTCCATCCCATTTTCCCCTTATTCCCCTCCCCTATGACTGTTCCTGAGGGGGATTACCTCGCCCTGTATATGCTCATAGGGTATCAAGTCTCTTCTTGGTTCTGAATATAAACAGCAGTAGACAAACCCCGTGGTTCTAACATCAGAATGCATCCATAGGTGGACCACTTTGTACCAGACAGGCTCCAGCTACCATGAGCTACCATGAGCCACCACCACTGCCTGCCTCGCCTCCCACTTCTCCCCTTCCTTACACAGCTGCATCCCTTCCCAACACAGCAGGCAAGCGGCAAAACAAAACAAAAGACCCGGCATCCACGATCCTCCTCTGCTCAAACATTTATGCCCCTCATCACTCAACCAGGAAGAGAATTCATTCTACACATTTCCAACACGGAACGCATTACAGGATTTGGCTACAGAGATTCCTAATTGCCAGAACAGAAACCCTGTAGCCGAAGCTGCCAGGAGCCTGGATTGAAGGAGGGAGCGGCTGCGCCGGGTGGGGGTGGGGTTGGGGGAGGAGGGCCTTTCCTTCTCGCTTGCGCAGCCTCCTGCCAGTACTTCCCCTCCGTCAGGCTAAGGAGTCTGGGAAGTGTAGTTTGCAGGCTCCTGTCCCCAGCATCAGGGGGAAATTATAGAAGGGGGATCCTGTCACTTTGCTGGAACAAAGGCCCAACCTCAGCAGCACGTCACAGTAATTCAAGTGCTTACTATGCCTTCTGAGAAAGGCTCTCGTCACCCAACACACAAACACACATATCTCATACACTAGTGCACAAACACACACCACACATGCACACACCTTTTCTTCTGATATCACACCCCTTGCCCCCCTACAATCTGTCCCATTGCATGCTGCCTGCAACCAGACAGGCTTCATGGTTCCTCTCCTTCCTGTAAGCATGGCTGTTTCCTCTACGAAGTAGTCTACTGTAACTCAAGACATCTTCTAGGCCTTTAATGAATCTCTCTCTCTCTCTCTCTCTCTCTCTCTCTCCCTCCCTCCCTCCCTCCCTCCCTCCCTCTCTCTTTCCTTCTGTGACTCTGTCTGTCTGTCTCTGTCTCTGTCTCTGTCTCCCCCTCCCTCCCTCTGTGTCTCTCTATATCTGTCTCTCTCTCTCTCTCTCCCTCCCTCTCTCCTTCCTTCTCTGTCTCTGTCTGTCTGTCTGTCTGTCTCTGTTTCTCTCTTTCTCTCACCTTCTCTGTGTGTGTGTGTATGTGTGTGTGTGTGTGTGTGTGTGTTACTCTGTCTGTCTGTCTCTGTCTCTCTCTTTCTTTCACCTTCTGTGTGTGTGTGTATGTGTGTATGTGTGTGTGTGTGTTACTCTGTCTGTATGTCTCTCTGTGTGTCTCTCTGTCTCTGTGCATGTCTCTCTCTTTCTCTCCCTCCCTCTCTTCACCCCCCCCCCTTCTTTCTTTCTTTCTTTGGGGGTCGGTGTTTTGAGACAGGATTTCTTTGTGTAGTCTGGCAGTTCTGAAATTTGCTCTGTAGACCAGGCTGGCCTTAAACTCACAAAAATCCCCTTGTCTCTGCTGGGATTAAAGGCGAGCACCACCACTGCCTGGCATTGAAGACATTTTTTTGTGTCACTGTCTGCAGCCACTTCCAGCTCTCAATCCCTTGCACTGCTTTATTTTAGCGTAGATTTATCTCTTTCTAACATGCTACACATTCTATGCACAGCTGTACTGTATAAATGTATGTTTCTCTGTGCCATACTTATATAGCTAGGTCATATATAGTATGTGTGTTATATAAATATATGTATTTAGGCATCTATACTCCCTTACCATAATACAAGCTCTAGAGGAGCCAGGATTTTGTCTTTTCACCTACTTCTATAGCTTTGATGCTCAATAGATATTACTTTGGCTTTTTAAAGAAGAAACTTTGGGTTTTGGCTCATAGTTTCAAAATGTTCTATTCACCCAGCAGTAAGGTTTTATATATTTAATACCTTATTAAGAGGTCAGATGCTAAGTGTTTCCATCACAATAATAAATACCTACCTATTGATAAACACAGTTTAGTGTAACCATTAGTAGATATATCTATTGTGTGATTACTTAAAAAGCTAGCCACCCTTAAGAGCACGTGGGACAGGGGGACAGGTGAGGGAATGACAACTGAAGACACGTGTAAGGGACAAGCCAACATGGCTCACGCCTTCTCATCTGGGCAGCCTCCCTAAACCCGCTAAGGAAGAGGCTGTGGATATAAATCAGGGGTAAAATAAGTGCTTAACATATATTAGACCTTGGATCCAAGCCCCAGCACTAAAAGAAAGAAAAACCCACTAAGTCTAACAAGGCATCCTTCTTTTGCCCCAAATGAATTGACCCCATTCTATTCCATCCCAGTAGAGCCATGCCACACTTTAACTACCTGTTACAAGCCTGCCTCCACTAAAACTGTAAGACCCACAGAATGCCAGGGGCCTGGTGTCTCCAGGTTACATGGAACCTCGACACCTTCAATACTGCCTTGTAAGCAAGGGGGGGGGGCTCAAGCTGTGCTTGTGGCAGAATGCTCCCATCAAAGAGTAAAGTCCATCACTCCTCCTTCCACTGTGCTGGGAAGGCAGAAAGGGGAACAGCTATCAGCAGTATGCACAGTGGCAGCAGGCAGTCACACAGGGACACAAAGGGGTCAGGTGAGCTTCAGGAGAGCAGACAAGAGCATAGTGGCTTCCAAGGGTGTTTGCATCTTGGTACTGGAGGTGTTCATATTGCCTGAATGCAAGCCACTGTTGATTGAACAGAGTGTAAGAGAACAGCAAGAAAGCCTTGAAGAATTGCTAAGATGTGAAGTCAGGATTATTATTGGAGATAAGCAGCAGCGAGTCTCACTAGATAACGGGTTTCAGAGTCATTCTCGCTGAGTTTGGAGAGTGGGCGTTCAAGCCACAAAAGTTCATTAACAAACGTGTTTTCAAAACTTAATAACTGTCTTTAAGAGGGAAGAGTCACTCCCTTCACACGCACAGTCGTGGGCTGTAGAAACACATTGTCTAATTATCAGCCCTCTTGGTTTTTCTCTTAGTTTCTGTAGACCAGCGTGAAACACCTGCTGTCCTTTCTAAAGGGATGCTGGCTAGATCTTAGTCTTAAAATAGACTGGTGTATTTGGCAGTTTGCAGAAGTCTTATCACAAATACATGCTTGAGCCCCAAAATTTATCATAAATAGCTTCAGCGTGGCTTATGACCTCAGCAGTTAGAGGCACATAGAAGCCCTCCATTTAATGCTCACCTGAGTGGGAGTGCAGCTCCCTACCTGCCTAGTGAGTGCCTGAGCATGCCACATGGAGCAGCTACAGAAGAAGGGCCTCCTCAGCCCACCTGTCTCAGGAATGAGCATCCTGTTTTGCTTGTAGAGACCTGCCAGGGCCTCCAGTGTTGGCTGATGCTTCCCTCTTCTGCTTCATTAGAAATTCAATCTGACCAATGACAATTTCGGATGCATGATAAGCAGCAGGAATTTGGTTCGTTAGAAATCCACTTCTTTATTCCTTTCTCACCACATAATTTTGCAAAATAACTCCCAGCCCAGAAAATGACTTCAACCTGCTGCCTGAAGTGTACATTTTATTTATTTGTTCACTGGTGCAAGGGGAAGACTGGGCTAAATCAAGTGAGATGCATGCACATGTTCCTGGAAGGATAATTTTAGAACCAGTTCAAAGCAGATTCAAATTCAAATGTGCCCCTGTTACTTAGACCCATGTAGAGAGATGTTACCGGCTTCACAAACTGTCATCAAATAATTTGAGATTTGCTGCTAGTGGTAGAAGTGATTGCAGCTGCAACAGGCTCCCTTTCTGAGACAGGCAGGAGGAAGGGGGATGGTTTGTTAGGAGCATCGTGTGAGAGCTTGCAGTAAAGGCAGATGTGAAAACCAGGGCTATGGTCTATGAGCTGCAAATCCGGCAAGGCTGAAGGCCGTTCTCGTTGCAGGCAGGGCACCTGAGGGCTCTGTAGGACTCCTTGAACCTGTTAGCCAGCATTGAGAACTTGCTGCCATGGCACAGAGAACAGGTGGCGATGCCGGACCCCTGGCAGTGGAGACAATTGTCGTCAGGGACCAGCCTATCCTGCAAAAGACAAGTCGGGCTTCGGTTAGACCAGAGGTTCAAGCCCTCCGTTCTCACATAAATAGCTTCAGCGTGGCTTATGACCTCAGCAGTTAGAGGCACATAGAAGCCCTCCATTTAATGCTCACCTGAGTGGGAGTGCAGCTGTGGACTGGAGATCAAAACAGTGCTAGGTCTTGGCAAAGACCGGAGCAGACTGGAGGGAACGTTTCCCACCGATGCTAGTGAGGCCCGGGCATAGAACAGCTATTTTATCAGAGAGGGTTTTTCAGACGAACATCACGGGCACAACATCTGCAACAACACCTGGCATTGTGCAACTTTCTGCTCTTGACCACCCTTTTTCCCATCTGACAGAAGCTCCATAAAGGCAAGGGCATGACTTCTCTCCCCGCCAAGGAGAGTAACAAGCCCTTGTGACAAACCTCAGCAGGCACTCGAAGAAACCAGATGCTTCCTTCCCTCGGGGCTTCCTGTGTCCCACAAGGCACCTACACGGCCATCCCCATCCGGAGCATTCTATCACCCAGTGCCGTGGGAACAAGTCGTACTGAGACGCTCCCTGGCAATGTCAGACACACAGCCTGGAAGAAGAGGAGGCTTCTGATCCCTTGGGGGCGGAACCCTGGAGTCCTGTGTTCCCTGTGACGCTACACACAGCTCTTTATTGCAGCTGTCCAATATAAGGTGTTCAAGAAGGGATATTTTCTGCAGCTGGCAGGCTGGGTGAGTGAGTGAATTAGCTCTGAGTTCTTGTAATGTTTTATTCTCTTTGAGAACTGTGTAAGGCCCAATGATTTAAAACCCTGAGCTGTGATGTACGAGATAGAGGCTCATGAAGTCACACTCATCTCTAAGAAGCTACTGGCAACTGGTGACTGCTGGAGAAGGAAGGGATTGTCAGTTTTCTTCTGGGGTTTGGCCCTGTGCTCCGGTAGATGGTCCCACAGCCATGCACTTAGAGGTAACCCTGAGTCAACTCAGTGTTTTTCTCTAAGAGAGAAAGTTCCAGAAGTAGGGAGGGGGAAATGGATGGGTATGGGATTAGGGAGTAGGAAATGGACTGTGGAATAGATCAAACTCTTTATGTATGGCTGGACAAAGTAGCTCACACCTTTAATGCCAGCACTTGGGAGGCAAAGGCAGGCAGAGGTCAAGGCCAGCATGTTCTACACAGACTGTTTCAGGTCGGCCAGAGCTACGTACGTAGTGAATGAAGTTCTTAATTAAAAAGAAAAAAGCTCTGGGCTACAGAGTAAGCAGACTAAAATGGAGGCTGGTGTTTGATGAGGGCAGCACAACTGAGACACGTTGCTTAGCCTCTCCTGTTCTCTGTACCTAGGAAACAGGACTGATAACGCTTAGCCTCTCAGTTCTGGAATATTAAGTGAGGGATCTTGTGCAAATGCAGCCTCCTCCCCTCTCATATATCCTAAGCCCCACATAAAAGTTAGGTTTCTTCCCGCCCAAATCTCCTGGTCCCAGAAAACGCCCCTTGACTATGTCTTGAGACGTCTTACAGAAATCAGCAACTTCACACTCTTTATAAACTGCATCTCCTGGACTGGAGAGATGGCTCAGAGATTAAGAGCACTGGCTGTTCTTCCAGAGGTCCTGAGTTCAATTCCCAGGAACCACATGGTGGCTCACAACCATCTATAATGTGATCTGGTGCCCTATACTGGTGTGCAGGTGTACATGCAGGAAGAACATTGTATACATAATAATAAATGAGTACATCTTTAAAAATAAAATAAATATTCATTTAAAATAAATAAATAAACTGCATCTCCCACGGAGCAGGCTGCAAACCAAATTGACGCCTTGGGAACCTTACTAATGAGCCCTGTCCAGTTCAGCTTCGAAACCGCCCTCTCGCACCCATCCCAGCTTCTCCCTCACCCACGTTCCCACAGGAGCCCACCAGCACTGGCACAGTCTCACCCATTGTTTTGAGATGTTCTTTCCACTCCAGCCGGCACAACGGAGTTGCCTGTCTAGCACCCTGGCCATCTCAGTAGAACTTGGAAAAGCTTCTGAGGAAACACTTGCCCTCCTGATAAAAGCCCACGATACAGCAAGCATAATCGTAGCTGATCTGAAAACCTTTCACCTAAACAACTCCTTTTTCACGGAGCACGGGGGGCTTCTGTCCTGAGGCACGTCTACTATCAATGCCCACCTGTCTCCAGACGTCAGCGGTTCAGTTCCCTCCTGACAGACGGACCCACCCACTCCTCCCTTTCAGGAGCCCCTCTCCCCGCCCCATGGCAGCCCCAGCCAGAAAGCCTCTGGCTCCATTGAGATTTCCTGACCTCCTGACTCCAATTCATCCTCACTCCCCAGACACCCAGAATCACACTTACAGCAGTGCCTGGAACAATATTTGGTGTCCACATGGTGGCCTTCCAATAAAATAAACATAACCATGTTGAGGAAACTTCTTCTTCTCTTCTTTTTTCTTTTTATTGAAAAGAAATTCTTTTTTTCATGTACTATACCCCAATTTCCACTTCCCCTCCCTCTAGTTCCCCCAGCCCCTCCCCCACCTCCACTTCTTTGCAGAATCATTCCCTTTCTGCCTCTCACCAGAGGCAGAGATTTGTTGGAGGGTATTTGATTCCATTGTGAACACAGAGGCTGTGAACTGTAAAACAGTGTTTCTTATTGTGGTGTGGCTACATCTTTGGCCGTAGAGCTTTCTGTTTACTGTAAACAAGTACTGGTGGTGTGGCTCAGCCCTAGCACACATCTTTAATCCAAGAGCTTTCTGTAAACAGGATTAAATAAAGTTAATCCTTGGTCAAAAGACTGACAGGAAGTGAACATGGTTGGGGGGGGGGGACACACATAGAGAGTAAGAGTAAGTCTGGAGGACAGATAGAGAAGCACACAGGAAGCTGAAAGGAGGGACATTGAGTTGAAAGGTATTTAAGACAGTGTGGAAAAGGAGAAAGGGCTTTTTTTTCTTTTTCTGGGATATGAGCTGAGTAAGAAAGACCTTTTCCTTCTGGGAAATTGGCTGAATAGGAAGGTCAGCTGGGTGTTTTCTCTGTCTCTGTGAGCTAGTAGTCTTTCATCCCTGCATCTGGCTCCTGGGACTTTATTGGTAAAATCGAAGGATTTTTTTTTCTTTACAACATCAAAGATTAAAATAAAAACCATCACATTGTGAGGCTGAACAAGGCAAATCAAGAAAAAGAAAAGAGTCCCAAGTGCAGGCACAAGAATCAGAGGAACCTTCTTCTTAAAATTCTTCTCAAAGAGGCTCGGGAGATGGCTCAGTGGTTGAGAGCACTGAGGATTCTTCCAGAAGGCCCCAGGTTCAGTCTCCAGCACCCACATGGCAGCTCAGAACTCTCTGTAACTCCAAGATCAGACACCCTCACACAGGCACACATGCAGGCAAAACATAAAATAAAAATGAATAAATTATTTAAAAATTCTTGTTAAAAATACTTAGCGCCAGGAGTAAAACACAGTTGCATAGCATAGCTTAGGCTCGAGGCCATAGCAGATCCTCTCAATTCAAAAAAGGGGGCGCATGCTCCCTGCAGACACGCAGGCTTGCACAGCTATGACGACAGTGACCAGCACAAAACTAGAGTCTGCAGAACAAAAGTAGTCATTATCATGACATTGGTCCATGAGCCTAAATTTGATTGCTGTCTCTAGTGACCCCTCTAAGCCTCAGTTTCCCTAGCTGCAGAGTAAGAGTTGGTAACACATACACCAAGGGGGTCCTCATGGGAATGAAATGAACTATTGCATGGACAAACACTGGGCATGGTAGCTGGCTCTCACGAGCCTTTGACAAATCAGTAGCTATTACTGTTATTATTATTCCCTTATCTTACTTTCTCAAAGATGATGTCACATGAAGCGTTAAAGTACCCAGAGGCTCCCAATTACAAACCCGCCAAAGGCAGAGACAGAACCCTTCTCCTGCACATCCTGCTGAGGCTCGACTCTGTTATTCTTCTCCTTTGCGTTAGAGCTGATAGAGGTTCAAGGTGGCCCAGGTTTTTCAGCCTTGCCCTTCTCTTGCATCAGGCTTTCTCTTCCCAGTTTCATATAGCAGAGCAAAGCATCTCTTGGTCAGAAGGGCTCCCTTGATGTTCCTTGACCCTTCCTTTTAGAATAAAACTTGTCTGGGCATTTATTGCATGAGGGACTGAACAAACAAATAGTAATTTAAAACAGGGTTTAAAGGACAGACAACCTTTCCCAGCAACCTTCTACCACATAACTCTGCCCTCATTTACAGCACTACAGAAAAAAACAAAAAACCAAAAACAAAAAGAAGTCCTGGATTCCTCCAAATTGAATTGAAAGGTAATTGTCATGTGGAGCCTGCTGTTGTCTTTTCTTTCAGGGAATGACCTGCACTTTCCTATTTTTTACTCTCTTTTGGGGCTTGGGTTGGGGGGTGGGGGAGGGAGTTCCTCCAATTTACAGAGTAGCAGAAGAAATATCAGCATTAAAGAATTCTAAAGAGAGCTGGGCGTGGTGGGGCACACCTTTAATGCCAGAACTTGGGAGGCAGAGGCAGGTGGATTGCTATCAGTTCGAGGACAGCTTGGTCTACAAAGTGAGTCCAGGACAGCCAGAGCCACACAGAGAAACCCTGTCTCAAACAAACAAAAACAAACAAACAAGAATTCTAAAAAGGAAAAGCGATGTTCACAGTGTCCGAGCTGTCTGCTGGCTGGCATGCTCAGTCCTTGTAGAAGATGAGAAGCAATAGTGAGGTATTTCTTACCAGTCAACACTTGATTGCAGATTCCAGTGTGTTTTCCACACACAGTTAGACAATATTAACTGAGCACCAATTATATGCCAAGGCTTTTGAGTGGGGGTGGGAGTGGGGGCAGAGGATCTAAGAGCTGCAGCGTTGCCTCCAACTTGAACATAACTTCTGCCTTTGTGAGGATCAAACCCTGGTAGGTATGAGCACACCTTAACCACATAATCACCAAAATGAAAGTAAAGCTGCAGTTACGAGGATGCTTGTAAGGTCCTGATGGGTTTATTCTGAGGATGCTGTCCTCATGAGAGCCCTCCACTGAGATCTCAAGAGCTAAAGGCAAGAGGAAGGAATATTGGGCTAATCTGATGTATTTTGATGCTATTTGCTGCTTGCTGTGTGATCCAGCTTAATAAAAAAGCCATCCCACCTGGGCAGGGCAGGAGATAGGTGGGGCTTAGAGAGGAAGGAATTCTGGAAAGAAGAAGGACTGCCACAAGAAAAAAAAGGACTGCCACCAGGAGAAAAAGAAGACCTGAAGTGAAGAGAGGAAGGCAGCCATGGGTTAGCTGGAGAAGCATATGGCCCACAGCGTGGATGGAGAATCCGGCCCAGATGAAGAACATGAACAAGCACTTGGGATTATGGATGAAAAGCAGCTTGATAGAAGTTATTAGAAGCAGATGGCCTGGGATTGAGACAGGGATCCCATGCCTGAGGCCCCACTATGGGAGGCAATTTAGAGGATTGATATCTGCCCTGCCCCAGGTTAACTAAGGCTATCTGAAAACATCACAAGTGTCTGTGTCTTGATTGATTGCTAGCCGGGCCTACAGATAATACTGATAATACAGATAAATTTTAAAAACAATAATGGAAGACCTTGGGGGCATGGCATGCAGAAGGGATCTGCTCCCGGCAAGAGAGTGCAAAGGACGCGTGAGAGATGGCAGATTGGCAGTGGAGAGAGGTGAGGGAGGAAGGGCACACCAGGAAATGTGTACCTGATAAAGCCAGACAGGCCAGCACTGGCCAGGCAACTCAGGGCTTTCTAAAATATAGAGAGATGTGGTCCTACGCCAAGTAATGTAACAGCACAGAAAGCTCAAAGGGTGGATATGAGCAAAAATCCAAGTGGCTTGTGTTCTGGTGGAGGAGATGGGGGGTGACAGAAACAGATTCTCATTTCAAACGCATTACACTGGGTTTGAAATCAGCTCAGAGGGTAGGTGTGAAGCAAACGTCAGTAGCCTTTTAGTGCAGTCAGTGAGACCTGTGTTCTGGTGGAGGGGACGGAGCGAGGGCGGAGGAGAGAAGCGTTATTTTAGGAGGTTGCATAGAGAGTTAGGCAACCATGCGAGGCAGAGGAAGAAGAGTGGGAAAACTTGGCCCCTTGGGCTAAGGTCATCACTCAAAGCTGGCCATGAGTTCCCTGTTCTCTCTCTCTTTTTTTTTTTCTTTTCATTAATTTATTTCTTTAATCAATTTATAGGAGTTCTATGTCCTCTTTACCTCGCCCCCCCTCCAGAGCAGGACATCACTCAGGTACCCCAAAGCCCTTCTTCCCGCTTCCAGTCCAACTCATGGGATGTCAGACTGAGTCCCACAGAAACAAGCCTTGCATCCAAGGGACCCTGAAGTGTGATGTTCAGTGATGACCACAACATCTGGCTCACTCATTCACCTGTAGTATCTAGCAAGAAATTGCAGTCGACAGGTGCCTGGGCTTGTGGATTTACAAATGGTATCAGTTTCAACTCAGCTAATTTTCCAAGGGACTCAAGACTTTACAGCACCTCCACTGATGTATGGACTAAGACGTGGAACAGTGACAGAGGCACACATGAGCCCATAAGAAAAGGGCAGAGTTGGGGCTAGGGGTGAAGACCAGTTGGTAGAGTTCTTGCCTAGCACACAGGAAGCCCTAGCTAGGCTCAATGCCCAGCACCAGATGAACCTGGAATAGCTGTAATCCCAGAACTCTGTGGGTAGAGACAGGAGAATCAGAAGTTCAAGATTCTCCTCAGCTACACAGGGAGTTTAAGGCCAGCTTGAACTGTAGACCCTGTCTCAGAAAAAAATAAAATAAAAGCCAGGCAGTGGTGGCACAAGCCTTTTACTCCTAGCACTCAGGAGGCAGAGGCAGGCAAATTTCTGTGAGTTCAAGAGCAGCTTGGTCTACAGATTTTTTTTCCCCATCTCTAAAACTTGGTGTTTATAAGCCACATCTCACAGTGACAGCAACAGACTCCTAACCAGATGTGAACATTCACCCAGAAAACCTAAAAATTATAAATATTTTAAACACGAAACTATAACTGCTTATACCAACAATACGCTGTTACGATTCAATAGATGCTAAAATTCTCTCGCCCCTTAACAGACGTTATAAGTGTTTAGGGAGTTAATGCGGGAGCAAAACAGTCTGTAGGCCGTTGCTGAGGGGCCAGCGGGAGCTGGAGCAGTGGCACTGACGCACCTGTGTGTGTTGATTGTGGAGAAACCCGAGCTCCGTCTCCGGCAGGGGGCTGCCATTGTGCTCTCCGCAGCCATCACTTTCTCCTTTTCTCATTAGAGAGTCTTCCTCAGCAATGTCTTCCTTTTGGAGGCTTTTCCCCATGAGGTCCCTTTTGTCCATCGGAGTTCTGATGATTTTCAAGTTGTTTGTGTAGATTATTATGTTCCCAAAGTCTATAATAGGTGGAGGCTAGAGAGACAGAGAGCGGGAGTCAGGCATCACCAGATGCATGGTTGTGAAACCTGCCCACCATCGCAGGAAACAGGAGAGAAGGACTTTGTGCCTGTTGCAACCGTGATTCATCCCACCCCAAGGTTTGCTTGTTCCTTCTCAAAGTAGTTGGGGAGCCTAAGTGTCCCTCAGTAGAAGAATGGATAAAGAAACGGTGGTACATATACACTATGGAATACTACTCAGCTATTAAAAACAAGGAATTCCCAAAATTTGTGGACAAATGGATTGAGCTAGAAATGATCATAATGAGTGAGTTAACCCAGAAGCAGAAAGACTCAAATGGTATATACTCACTTATATCTGCATACTAGCCCAAGGGGCATGTCCCACGAAAGCCTTCACTTACCAGGAAACTGGGACAGAGGGGAGGACATCCTAATGGGACTCTAGATGAGAGAAGCATGGGAGAATAGCAAAGTAGAAGGATCCAGAGGGTCCTAGAAACCTACAAGTAGAACATTATGATAGGCAGATTTGGGCCCAGGGGTCCCGCTGAAACTAAGGCACCAGCCAAGGACAATACAGGTGGTAAACTTTAAACCCCTACCCAGATCTAGCCAATGGACAGAACATTCTCCACAGTTGAGTGGAGAGTGGGATATGACTTTCTCACGTACTCTGGTGCCTCATATTTGACCATGTCCCATGGAGGGGGAGGCCTGGTGGCACTCGGAGGAAGGATAGCAGGTTACCAAGAAGAGACTGGATACCCTATGAGCATATACAGGGGGAGGTAATCCCCCTCAGGAACAGCCATAGAGGAGGGGAATAAGGGGGAAATGGGAGGGAGAGAAGAATGGGAGGATGCAAGGGATGGGATAACCATTGAGATGTAACAAGAATAAATTAATAATTAAAAAACGTAGTTGGGAACCCAGGAAGGCTGGATCACTCAGGGCGGGACCATAAAGCTTGGAGTCCAGAGTTTCTGTTCCCACTCTTCCCCAGGACAGCCACTGCAGGGCTGGGGACATGCAAAGGGACACTTCAGTTCCTTGCAAATACTTCTCCACTTGTCTATTAGCACGCACCACTCACTGAACATCACGCTAAGCACTTTACTGACATCACGTCCCCACCAAACATCCCTATGAAGTAAACGCTGTGATTTGCACACTTTACAGGTGAGGACTAAGTCTCAAATGGGGTCAAGTACCTCAGTAAGGTGACAGAATAACTCAAGAACTGTGGCTAGGATTCAAACCTAAGGTTTTTGTTTTGTTTTGTTTTGTTTTAAGATCCATTCACTGTATTTTATGTACAGAGTGTTTTGCATACACATATGCATGTGTACCTCATTCATGCTTGGTGCCTGAAGATATCAGATGTGGGCATTGGATCCCCTGGAACTGGAGTTATGAGTGGTTGTAAGCACCATGTGGGTACTTGGAACTAAACTTGGGTCCTCCTCAAGAGCAGCAAGTGCTCTTAACCACTAAGCCATCTCTTCAGACCCTAAAGCCCGTATAATTATCTGTCTGTCTTTCTTTTCTTAAGAGTTGGTCTCACTATGTAGCCTTGGCTGTCCTGGAACTCACTATGTAAAAAAGGCTGGCCTCAAACTCATAGATACATCTGCATCTGCTCTCAAGTGCTGGGACTAAAGGCATGCACTACCATGCCTGGTTTTCAAAAGCCCATATTTTTGATATCTACCCAGTACTATTCACAAGCATTTTTTCTTCCCAAATGTGTCTCAATATATCATATGTATCAAATATACCCTGTCATAATCCATTTTTTGTCACTAATATAATATGGAATATTTTGTGTCAATATATTTATAAATGATCATTGTTGATAACTAATGTCTCCTTTGGGGGGGGGTTCAAGATAGGGTTTCTCTGTGTAGCCTTGGCTATCCTGGACTCACCTGTAGACAAGGCAGGCCTCGAACTCACAGAGATCCGCCTACCTCTGCCTCCCAAGTGCTGGGATTAAAGTTGTGCGCCAGCACAGCCCTGCTCTAATGTCTCCTTCTATGGGTTATCATGTCTTGCTTAATGTTTTGCTCATGAAAAAAAAAATAGACAATGCTATAATGCACTAAAGAACCTAGGTGGAAGACGGAGATGTAAGATTGTAGCTCCGTGGCAAAGAGCTTGCCTAGCACATGTGAAGCCTTAGGTTCAGAAAGCCCAGGAGGAAGAGAGGGAAAGCAAAGCAGGAGAAAAAGAAAGGGGGAGGAGAAAGAAGAGGAAAGGGATGAGAAGGAGGTGGAGAAGAAGAAGGAGAATGGAGAAGCGGAGAAAGAAAGAGGAGGAGGAAGAGGAGGAGGAGCAGGAGAAGAAAGAACAACCAAAAAAGTAACTGTTCAGGTACCACGTCACCAGGAACACACAGTTCTACCAAGTTACCCAGCTTGGAGGGAAACAGCCTTGACTTCCAGTTCTGATGTCTACTAGTTACAAGACGCAGAGCAGTCATGTACTCTGATGAATTCCATTGTGGCATCGGTGTGTGTCTTGACGTCCAGCTGGTAGGCACTCCCACAGATGTGCTGAAACTCCTGGGTCCTGCCACACGGTATTCAGTAATATAAGGGCTAATACCAGCTGGGTGGTGGTGACACGCCTCTAATCCTAGCACTTGGAAGGCAGAGGCAGGTGGATCTATGTGTGTTTGAGGGCAGCTTGGTCTACAACGTGAGTTCCAGAACAGGGCTCTACAGAGAGACCTTGTCTCCCCTCACCACCCCAAACCAAGTTCCAGCTCCTTCCCCAACTCCCTGCTGGCTTCTGTGCTGGCAATATGCACACAATTAACATATTTTGACTCTAGAACCTAAAGGTAATAGCATCCTCTCAGAATGGAAGGTGATATGGAAGATACAGAAAAGTAGGGTTTGCAAACGCTAACGATAATGTGCAAGCGCGGGTGTTGTCAATGCTGTTATTAAAAACTATTCTCCAGGATTATATACACATTCAAGCTGTACAACCAAATGCCCCGCCATGAAATACCTTTCTTGATTTTAGAACTGGACAAACGATAAACTCAATCTACTTAGATGACGCCCCAATTAAACAACTCTCATATTTAAAGTATTCAGTCAAAATCTAATGTGAGCAAAACTTCAACATTCGGACTCCTGTAAACAACCACGGGGTTTTCAGTGATTATTTAAGCCATGGGCTTTCTGTCTGGCCCTTCCATCCTCCCCTCCCCCCTTCAAGGGATCCTGTAGCAGATTCCATTCCCTACTGTCTTATGCACACTGGATTCCCATTTCACACTCTGGACTATCAGTTTCCGACATCGGAAGATAAGGATGGTGGTACTTTTGGAAGGTTCTGTTTCTACTTCCTGTAGCAGCCAAAAGATTCAGTTACCGGGAAGTTTCCTCACAGCTCGAGCTCTTTTCTTCTAGTTCCTTCTCTTGAAGACAAAACTCTGAATATGCTGAAAGAATGGATGATCACCTGCTTCAACTCCCTTCCCCTGAACATCTAAGACACCAGTCAATATCTAAGGTAGTAAATATCTTCACTGCAAAGATGGAGGGTCCCACTCACCCTGCATGTATGCTTCGTTTCAGTCCTCATGCCAGCCAGATCCTCCCTTGTGTCTGAGCAAACTCTCTGGGTGTAACTGAAGTTCACAAGGTCTGGTTACATCTAGCTGCCCATGAGGACAATCCACTCTTGTATTATAGACGGCTGGATGGAGCCAAGCATCCATTAGCTTCTGGTAGAACAGTCTAGAATGGCAGCTTATATGAAAAAGTATCTGGTTTCTATAGCCACATGGCTACAGACGGTTATCCAGGCATTCCTGGACACAGAGAAGCCTTGTTAGGCACTAGAAAGTTAATGGGCTTTGGAGTCAAGGAAATCCAATTCAAATTTGTTGTTGTTCAAAACAGGGTCTCTTGGCAATAAACTGTCTCTGTCATTTTTTCATTTTGGAAGCTGCTAACTTGCACTTCCGGTTCACTCAGATATTTAAGTTTTATTACTTGTCAAGTCTCTGATGGGGTTGAAGACCAGATAGCTTAGTCTTAACAATTAAGCTTAGTTGATTAGGGGTTAAGATGTTTTTAGATCAAGATAGATGTTTTAAGTTAATAGAGATGAGATATGATAGATATTGCTTTTCAATCAGAAATTTAGATGCATCAAGATAGGAAATGTCTCAGTCAGGTATAGGTCCTTGGAGTCAGGAGTTTTCAAAGCATCAGTGAGCAGAGATAGATGAGTGACAAACAGAGACAAACCAGAGAAACTCCCGACCCTAAGGTCCTATACCCAACTAAGACGGCCCATGACAAGGAAAGATGTTTGTTTCAAGTTTTCTAAACACAAATAGCCAAATCACTAAAAATGAATGTAACATTTATATAATTCCTGATTGTCTCATGGTTCTTCCTGCTGTATATAGTTTATTTTATTCATGTGTAATAATATGTGTATATGTTAAAAAGAAACATAATTTTAAAAAAATGAAGAAAAAAACCAAACAAACAAGGTTTCTCTGTGTATCCCTGGCTGTCCTGGAACTCACATTGTAGATCAGACTGGTCTGGAAATCAGAGATCTACCTGTCTCTGCCTACTAAGTGCTGGGATTAAAGGCATTTGCCACCACTGCCCAGCTCCAACTCAAATTTTATTCAAATGTTATTTGACAATTATGTTAGATGGACACATGGTTTTATCCCTGTAAACCTCTGTTTTTCCTATTTAAAATTTTTCTTATTGAAATATTATAATTATGAGATCATTTAATGCATATAAATTGGGTATTCAGGAAACTTTACCTCCCTTCCTTTTCCTGTCCACAATTTCATGAACAATACATATTTCAGTGAGTTTCAATTCCTTAACACTTTTTTAAAAAAATCTATCACCACCTTTTCCACCCATCACATAAAATAAAAAAACAGACCTAACATTTCCTCAAGAACATGTTCCTCACTGCAGTAGCAGGTACCATTTGCGAATCACGTACAGGATGCCAGGCGTTATCTATTTTAATCATCTTAATGACCCTGTCATGAAGACTTCTGTTTTTCTCAGGCCAAGATGATGACATTGGGGCTCAACAAAGTCATGCACTTTGTCCAAACTCCCATGGAAAGTGGGTAGAACTGGACTTTGACAGACGTCAGTGCCCATGTTTTGTTTTTATTATTACAATTAGAGTAAAATGCACATATCATACAATTTACTATTTTGACCATTTACAAGTGTAGAGTACCCTGTATCCACTTTGTTGTATAACGAACGTTATCTTCCCACACTGGATCCATAAGCAGTCTGGCCCTAGCCTGACAACCGCCATCCACTTCTTGTCTTGATTGATTTTAACAGTTTGACTACATTCATGTCACTGCAATGGTACAGTTTTGCCTGGTTATGCGTGGCATGTGTGTAACACTTCTCGTGCAGCCATTCATCCGCCGATGAACACTTACTTTGCTTCCACCTCTAATTTACTGTGAGTTTCTGTTAATGGCGGTATACAAATATCTGTTTGAGTTCCAAACCCTTAGGTGAATCACTGCACTTAACTGCATCTCATCACGTTATCATAGGCAGCATTTATGGGGGCTAAACTAACAGCCCCATCTGCTGTTGGGGAGCTGGGAAGCTCCCGCTTTTGTTTTCTTGTTTTACACGAATGCCATACTGAACTGTCTCGCTACGCGTGCCACACACACACAGGTCCATCAGGAACCCTGTCACGCTCAGACCTTGGCAACACCGGGATGCAGAAGTTGATATAACAACAGAGTAAACGAGGCATAACAAGATGAAACAGGAATCCAACCTTCAACATGGCCTTTGGAATACTGTGCTTTGATGTGGTTTGTATTATCTATATCAAACCATTCTTAGATGTGCCAAAGTTGGCGTATGAGTTAAGAAGTAGCTTAAATTAGCTATCCGTGGCTTGTATGATCTATGCCTTTATTAATTCTCAACTTCCAAATAAGATACAATTACAGGACTACTGTAAGCCAAAAACATAGCTAAGTACCCAGGACACAAAAGACAAATCATCTTCATTGTCGTCACTGTCATCATTACTATGTAATGATCTTGTTTGTTAAAAGGAAACATGCCATGGAGATTAAAGTATGGAAAACCAGAGGATACACATCTCTAGTCTGACTCAGCACCTTAGGTTCCTATAATGATGTGTGGGGCCCTTGGTCAACTTGGCACATAATTTTCCTCTTTCACAAAAGAGAAATGATCGTGGACCTGGCCGTTTCCCTTGAGAACATGGTAAAGAAAAGAATATGGTGGACATAGAAGAAGAAAATCCAGGACAGTGCTTTATAACATAGAAAGCACTCCAGTAACAGAAGGGATTTTTGTATTGCCAACGTTTTAACACAAAAATGAAACCTGGTATCAGTTTTGGTGATTATGGATATGCCTACAATGATCTTTTTGCCAGTATCACCAAGTCCAAAACATTTGCTGCAGTACCTACCATTCTTAGGAAACTAACAATAAAAACGATTTGAAACAATTATCTGAATAAAACCCTTCAAAGATGAGGACATATCATGGCATATTTACCAGTAATTATATGTACCCTTTAGAAGAAACAGCATCCATGCTCTGACTGCCACGAGCACACACCCAACTCCTTAGAGTCTGGAAATCATTGAGTATTCCCCAGGCTGTTTTAGCTCCAAATGGAACCCAGCATGGGCTTTTGATTATCAGTGATACCGGAGAGGCTAAGGAACCCTGCCAGAAGAGCTTGCGTCATTGAGCTATTAGTTCAAACTTCTTCCCCAAGTTAACACCTTCCTCTGTTTGATTTGCTTTTCTCCATTTCTTCCCAGGACTCCAGCTACACAGTATTCATATTAATGAGTGCTGGGAAGGCAAAACTAAATAAATAGACCAACAATTTAAGAAAGCAGGCAGTGGGAAGTTGATAAGGAGAGGGAAAAAAAAAAGAACAAGACACGGATAAAGTACAGCTGAGTAATTGGCCGGAGCAAAACGGGTGCCTTCTAACTATTCAGTTCTTTCAGGAAACGAAATGGCTTACTGCGGCATATTGCTATAAAGAGACAGCCGCGCAACCCGAAAACCATCGCACCTCTATTTAATTTGCACGCTGAGGAAACTCAGCCAAAGACCCAATTACAGTGTATTACCCTGGATGGAATTTGAACACTGCTTATATTCATTGCACTTTCCAATGAGTAGTCAACCCGCGTGTTATTTTTGTCCAAGAAATATTATTCTAATAACAGCTCCCCATTCGAGGCGGCTAAAGCTCGGGCCGGGTAGCTGAACGTGAGCGAGACGCGTATCTGAAACACTCTGGAATTTCTCTAGACAGATTTCAGGGAGCCTACCCTCGAAGGCTATAACCTCACAGCAATACCAACCTTACGGTCATTCGCCTTGTAGTCATTGAATAGTGGCTGGCTGCCCGCCAAAGTGTAGGCACTGCCGTCTCTAAACACGCTGATCCTCTGAGCAGTCAGCTTGGGGGAGTACAGCTGGGGCTTGGGGGCTTCCCCAGACCCATAGACACCGTCCATTGGTTCAAGGGCCTCCTGGAGAAAGCTGTGAGGGTATTCCTCCTTGGGCGATTCTAATTCCTGCCCATCCTCAAAAACCTGCTTCAGCACTCGGCCACTGTAGGAAGAGGAGATTTTAAACCGGACTTTTCTGGGTTTGTCTTCGCTCTTCTGATCCAGTTTCTTTTCGGGGTCCTCCATCAGCAGCAGAAAGCTCACGCTGTGCTTTCCAGGCTTCCAAGTACCCAGTGGATCCAGGCTCTGAGAAAAGAAAGGCATTTTATTTTCTCTCCTCCTGCATATGATTAATTCAAGGAGGTTCTGGAGAATGCTCAGTTACAGCAACTGACACCCACACATTAAATATTGATAGAGCTCATGAAAGGCAGGTGACCGCGGCCACGTGGAGGAGATGGGACACAGGACACGGGTGGTGGTTCCCTTCCAGATCCCAAGCGCCCTCCTAACTTTTCTTACTCTAAGGGTGAATACACGTGTGACAATGATTGAGTGCTATGTAAAGACGGACGCTTCATCAATTAGTAACTGCCTCATTATTTTTACCAAAATCAACCATGATCTACTGAGGAGATCGAAATACATGTCCACGTGACTCTAAAACCACATCTCGCCCACCAGTTTTTCAAACAGTATCTCATGAGGCTCTAGATACAAAACAGGGTCTTGGGGCTTCTTCTTAGAATAGGAGGAAGACAAACGGTCCGGGAGCTGAGTCTCCTACCAGAGTAACTGATGCAAGTAGTTAACAGCGCTTGCTGCTCTTCCAAAGAACCTGGCTTTGGTTCCCAGCACCCATATAGTGGTTGACAACCATCTGTTAAGTCCAGTTTCAGAGGTTCTAACGCCCTCTTCTGGACTCCACGGGCACTGCACACATGAGCCAGGCAGGCAATACTGAACTATATAAGAAAAAAGTAAATGAAGTCTCCATTCTTAACTACTGTGCCAGCCCCTACAGCCTAGCGGATTCTCATCTCTGGGATAGTTAACGGGATGAGTATCAGAGATCTCAGGCATGGGGGTCTGAACAGTCCTACAATCCTGTGTAGAAAGCATACCTAACGCCCGTGAAACGACAATTTCGTGCTTAAAAGCAAAGCGTCCACTGGGGAAAAACTATTCCAGAAGGAAAAAGTCTCTAAAGAGATGAGAATACAAGAAGGAATGAAAAAGGAGCCTCTGAGTTGGGCCTAAGGTCTGGTTTGAATCTGAGGAGCTGGAATAATGGGAACTTTCTCCATAGTTTTGCTAGAGGCTCAATGATTTACTTGCTTGCCGGAGCCGAGCTCTCATACTCCTCAGCCATTTCTACGGATTCTATCACTAATACCCTCCCCACCCCCTCTCAGGTTATAATTTAATTATAGCATTTCTCCCTTCCCTTTTCTCCCTCCAAACCCTTCCATAAGCCCCTCCCAACTGTTCTTCAAATCCGTGCGCGAGCGCGCGCGCTCTCTAATTGTTATTGCATGCACATATGTATATGCATGATATACTTAAATATAACCTTTTATTCTTACTATAGGTAATTTATTGTGTATATGTGTAACAATATAAATGTATATGTAAAAAATGTTTAATTAATTAAAAAGCTAAGTTATAGGAATTTGAAAAGTACAAAGCAAAATACTTAGAAAATAAACAAAATTGCTAACTAATATATATATACAATGCTGCTTATATTATGTTTTCATGGCACCGGACAACCAATTAGTGTGTTCTGCCCTGGGGAAGACCACCTCTCCTGTTCCCAGCTTTCCTCAGTTACCTACAGTTCTTTGTGTAGTGTTGAGGCCTCATAAGCTTTCCTTTGTTCAGTTTGGTGTGTTCATTGGAGTCATCCTTGTTCAGATCACTCGTGGAGATGAGATTTTCGGTTTTTTGTTTTGTTTTTCAAGACAGGGTTTCTCTGTGTAGCCTTGGCTGTCCTGGACTCACTTTTTAGACCAGGCTGGCCTCGAACTCAACAGTGTTCCACCAGCCTCTGCCTCCCGAATGCTGGGATTAAAGGTCTGTGCCACCACACCCGGCCTGGAGATGAGATTTTATGGCTGTATGTTTCTGATATTACTGACAGATGCAAACTCCCTTGTCCTCTGGCTCTGACATTTTTTCCACACCCTCTTCCACAGCATTTCCTGGAACTTAGGTGTAGGGTGTTTTGTACATGTATCCACTGGGACCGGCCTTAAGAACTGCATTCAGAGTGACTGTGGCTTTTCTGTAGTGGTCTCTGTCTGCTGCAAAGAGTCGTTTCCTTGGTGAGAGGTGAAGACCACATTAATCTGTGGGTATAAGAGCAAGTGTCTATAGATGGTCATCAGGATTCAGGCTGGTTTAGAAAGCTAGTTGCTGTGGATTCTCCTCCAGGAATCAGCACTTTATTAGCACTACGTAGTTAGCTAGGTTTCCAGTATGCTCTTGCTGAGCAGGTCTGAAGTCCAATTAAAGAGCTGTTGGTTACCTGCAAGGTATTCACGCCACTAGTGCACCCTTAGGATTATTGTACCGTGCTGTTTGTTGATGTGGTTCATATCCATCATAGGTGCGGGAGGACAGTGTAGGTTAGGCACCTCCCTCCCTCAGAAGCCTACGTGGAACCTTCTGGTACCACAAAAGCTAGTTCACAAGAGGACTGCTTTCAAGTCATTTCCAGCTCAGGGGATTCAGAGCCCTGTTTCTGAAGTGCATGGTGTCTTTAACAATAGGGACTTACCGTCCATGTCTAAAGGTCACCGAGGACAATAGCAATTGGCTGTGTGTTTTGAGAGTCCCTTGGGAAGTCCTGGTTAACAACTCAAAAGAGAGCTTCTCGTGTCTGGTGTTGGGGTTTTTGTGCAGTGGTCATCTTATTGTTCTTTCTTAGGTCTTTCATAGTTTCAGCTGCCTCCTAGTCACTTTCAACCCGACCCACTCCCATTGCCAGTGGTCTGCACTTGCCAGTTGCTGGTTATAAGTAACCCCCAGAGATTCAGCGCAAAACAAGTTCAAAGGCCCGTATGTGACAGAATTCCTCAGAATCTAGCCCTACATTCCTTCCTTCACATCCTCAGCCTCCATTACATGTCCTGGTACTGTCTGAAATTGGTGTTAAAGGCACACACACACACACACACACACACACACACACACACACACACACACACACACAAGCTCATTCCTGTCCCAAGCCCTCAAGTTTACGTTTTACATTCATTTCTGTTTCTAGAGTGGTAGCTATGGTTTCTGCCCTCCTTCATGTTGCACACTGCTTTTGGAAGCCTCTCCACTGCCTGAAGACGTTTACCATGAATCGTGGGTCCACCCCCAATGAAGATCTCCCCTCTTTCCCTTGTTCCCCCCCCCATGTTTCCTTCCATATAGCTGTGAGCATATGAGAGTAGCAAACTGTCTATGTCAGCTTTCTTCCCCCGTGTTTACTTAAAGTGCCCAGTACATGCTAGAACTCGGCTAATAACTATCAAATTGTTGAATGGCTTCTGATAAGAGAAGCCAAATTTCTTACAGGAGCTGTGTGTATTCTATAGAAATTAGTTACTATGTAAGGCCAGATGGCTGTTCAGAAAAGCGTGTACCTTCTACAAGGAAGTGTCTCAGTCCTGTGTGCATTATTTTTTTCCATTGCACTGAACAAAATATGTGACAGAAAAAAAAATGAGGGTAGACGTGTTTGTTTGGGGTTCATGACTCTAGCCCCTCACAACCTAGAAGCTATTGTTGCAATGGCTCAGTCCATAGCAACAAGGCTGTCGTGTGTGGCAGGAGCTGTTCATATGGCAACAAACAGGAAGTAGACAGTTGCCAGAACTGGGGGTCTTCTGCTAGTGATAGTGATGTAGTTCTGCCAGCCATGCCTTACCTCCTAAAGGTTCCAGCAGCTTCCCAGACCATGGAACAAGTGTAATTGCTACAGGAACAGGGTGGGAGAAGAGAACTAGGGTAAGAGGCAGGGTGGTAGTCGGGGAAGGGCAGACTGTGCTCTTCCTAGCATCAAAAGACATGCTCCTCGCACTTGGATACAAAGCTATGCTCAGATGTACAACGGCAAATTATAGGAGGCTGAGATCTTGATTTCTCATCCTCCGGTAAAGGCTGAGAGGGCCCAAGTCTACATCAGTCCTGTTTGTGTTCTCGGTGTATAGAGAGATATTGTTGCTCTCCACGTAAGCCACATCCTAGAGACTCCTTTCTAGAGACTTCTGTCCTTCTGTCTGTATTTGTAAATGGCCAGGAGTCTGTGTGGTCAAGCCAATCCAGTGAGCCGACTTCCCTAGCTGTCACAACAAAGAGGGTCCAAACACCCCAAAATGACCACCATTAGCAAAGGCAGCCCTTCAGAAACATGGACCTCAATCAGATCAGAACCTGGACAATGAACTTTCTGAGAAATATTTGTCCAGGACTTTTCTTCATGCCCTTTCTAGGTAGGCTCGTGGACTCTCAGTGAGTCACAGCAGAGGTGTAGAGAGTTTGGAAGCAAGCAAGTCTTCCTGACAAATTTGAGATGTTTGTGTTTTCAGAACAGTCACAACTCACACCCTTCCAGAAGAGTAAAAAGATCTGAAAGCAATCTTGGCAGTATTATCGAAAACCTTAAGATGTTCAGACCCTTGAGTCTTACTAAGAAAGAAAATAACTGCCTGTATCAGAAGAAATCATGTCAAGATGCTAACATCAGCCTTCAGGCAGAGGATGCTGAACACATTTTTTCTTTCCCAGTTTTATTATATTTTACATGCCAATGATAAACTCACCTCACCATGATAATCAGGCAGAAAATAAATTCTAAAAATCCATTCCTTTCAGCCCAATAATTTCTCCCGAGGAAATAATTTTCAAAGAAGAGAAATATTTACCTAGATAAAGATATTCTCTGTAACATTACTTATACCCAGAAAAAAAAACACCTTAAATTTCCAACAGTAAGAATTCAATAACCATGCAACTATTTTTCAAAAGACTAACAAAAAGTTCAGAATAATATGAGAAAATTTTTGTTACAAATTAAGTTGAAAAATATGACTAAACTTTATTTTCAATAATGTGGAATTCACCATAAAAAGCTAGAGGAAAGAAAAGGGTAGATACATTAAAGTGATAGTAGTTCTACCTAAAAGGGAAATCAGCGATGATCATTTTTATCTTTCTTTTTTGACATTTTGTTGCATTTTTCTAAAATTTTGGGGATAGGCAAGTGCTACTGTAATATTAGAAGTGTTTTGGGGGTGGAGACATGGCTCCGAGGTTAAGGGCACTGACTGCTATTCTGGAGGTCCTGAGTTAAAATTTCATCAACCACATGGTGGCTCACAACCATCTATGATGTGATCTGATGCCCTCTTCTGGCCTGCAGGTGTACATGCAGGCAGAGCACTGTATACATAACAATAAATAAATCTGTTTGTTTTTTTCAAAGTGTTTCACGTTTTAAAAATGCAGGTGAATGTGAAAAATTGGCTGAAGAAGACTGAATCATCAACAGTCAACATTTTGCCATTTTCCCTCTGCTTCAGTTCAAACTAGATGGAGAGCTTAAACCCCAGTCATCATAAACAGGGTTCTGTTCATAGTCATGTGGAAATAGAACAATAGAACAAAGAAGAACAAGTTCAGAAATCTAGGGAGATAGCTCAGTAGGTAAAATGCTCACCGCACAAGCATGAGAGCCTGAGTTCAAAGCCCATAACCCACACTAGAAAGCCCTGGGAGGTGTCATGGCGCACATTTGAGTTCCCAGTACTGGGGGCGGGGAGGCGGGATGGGGAGGCAGGACGGGGAGGTGGGGCGGGGCGGGGCGGGGCGGGGCGGGGAGGTGGGGCGAGAGGAGGAGGGCGGGGCGGGGGCGGGGATCCCTGGAGCTCTCTGGCCAGCAAGCCCAACCTAATTATGGACTCCAGGCCAAAGAGAGACTCTGTCTCAGAGAACAAAATAAACGGTATCCTGAGGGAGAATATCCAAGCTTGGTCTCTGGCTTACACACACACACACACACACACACACACACACACACACACACACACACGGTGGAGGAAGAGTAAGCCCACCTCTGAGGTGGGCTTCACAAAAGTCTTTCTTATGTGTAAGGCTAGCTCTTGGTTTACAAGAATGACAGGGAGTAAAAGAACTTGTTAAATGGCCAAAGAGGTAACAGCGAATAAAACAAAGCTCCTCTGTGGGACACCTACAAAACATTGGTCATTAGATCAAGGAAACATTGAAATTAGGAAAATCACATGCCGGCAGAATAAACTGCTATAACTAAATGCAGCAAATGAGCTTTGACTGTTTCCTCAGGAACTCTGACTGTGAAGCTGGTACCAGCTGCAACTACAGAACTATTGTCACTGTTCTTAGGCAAGATAATGTCATGTGATCACGTGGGACAATGTCCTTTATGAAAGAGATACACGGTTAAATATTTAAGGTGATGTGCTGTGATGTCTGCCACTTAATATGGAAAAACTAGCCCAGCAATATACGTACATGCATATTTAAGTATATTTGCATATAGGAGTGGAGAATGGAGAAACGCTGACATTTCCAGGTGGCTGATTATTATACTATTGCTCCAGATTTTTACACTTGAAATTTTTCTAGTAAAAATTAGGCAGAACTTATGCTTTCAACAGAAAGAATTCACAGGTAGCTAGGTTTGATTTTATGCATTTTGATGTAGACCCAAATCCTTTTAGGAACAGTATCTTTATCCTACCCTGCCTGATGTCACTTACTGAGCCTTGTTTTATGTGTATTTAGGGATCTGGTAGATTATATCAGATATGTGTCTTGGTATAAGAAATGTACAAATTGCAAATTGCGTCTGAACATCATCTTTAGTGATCTTTCCACTTCTATACTTTCTAATCAGGGTAAGGCTTATAAATTAATTATGTCCTTTTAATCTGCTCGTAAGCTACTACTCTGTGTGTGGGGGGGGGTGTATGTGTGTGGTGTGTGTGTTTTTGTGCTGTGTCCTGTGTGTGTGTGCTGTGTGCTGTGTGGTGTGTGTGTGTGTGTGTGTGGTGTTGTGTGTGTGTATGTGTGTGGTGTGGTGTGTGTATGTGTGTGGTGCTGTGTGTGTATGTGTGTGGTGTGGTGTGTGTGTATGTGTGCGGTGTGGTGTGTGGGTGTGTGTGTGTGTGTATGGTGTGGTGTGGGTGTGTGTGTCTGTATGTAAGCAACAGCCTTCAGTTCCTTTTGAAATATTGTTATGGCAGAAGGTTACTATAGTTGTTGATCATTTGTAGAGCGCTCCGAGAGTTCATGAGACTTTATAAAATGCACAAGGAACAAAATCTAAGCCACCTAAGGCAGAAAGACCCAGAGCAATCCTTCAAGAGACTGTGTGAGTGCCCGTGACCTTTAAAACATGCTTCCGAGGTTGTCTGAGCTCCCTCAGGAATGGATGTGGAGTGGCTTGGGACAGCCTGATCATTTGTCCCACTTCTCCCATTCACACTACAGGGAAATAGGAGGAAGAGGAAGAGGAAGAGGAAGGAGAGGGAGAGGAGGAGGAGGAAGGGGAGGGAAAGGAGGAGGAGGAGGAGTCCAACTAAACTGTGGGACCGAGGGGCAGACTTTTCCTGAGTCATTTATTTACCAACCCATATAGACTTGATTGTTCTTTGGGGCTGGGGGATAATCCTAATGAAATAAACGTGGGAAACCCTGAGTGAAACCAAGTGAAGCTAATTTCTTTACAGCGAGAGTTCTCAGACGGCTCACTATACTGTCATTCTTTATCAGTCTCACTAGGGACACACTATTTCCAAAAATATAGTGCCTGCAAAACTCTTTATTTTTTGAAATTAGATTCCCTGGGACCAAATTCTGAGAAAAGGCAGCCGAGAGATGCTTTCCTAAAAGGATTTTCTGCAGGGACGTTCTCTGCACCTGCCACTCATGTTCCTCAGTAATGAACCTGCTCCTCTGGGACCTGCCTGCCCATGGAGATGCTCCCAGGCAGAAACCGGAGACTCCAACTCAGAGAGGTTACATTACCCAAGCCAGGTCTCACAGCCATGATGCCACCGTCTTCATTCTAACCCAGGTCCGGCCTCAAAGCTCGTGCCTTTCACCATCAGGGCTTCCATCTCACGGTGTGAAACTGACCTCCCAGGAAGAGAAAATGGTTCCTTAAAACTGGGATACAAGTGATTTTACGTAGCTACTTCATAATCTGAGCCCCCTCATTGACTGATATAGTACCCAATCAGGCGAGGCCGCTCGCTGCCTAGGCTGTAACCTAGTGGGTGGTTCTAAGCACTGTCTGAGCTGGCCCAGAGTTTGCTTTGAAATAGAGCCGCCTGCCTTATCTGGCTATCTCCGGAAAACAGGGACAAGCCGTCTTCCTGAGCTTTGAAATGCCTCTTCCTCATTGTCTCTGAGCAGGGCTGGCACAAATCCTCATACCGTGGGCCAAACTCCCACGTCAGAACATAAAGTGAAGGACCACAAAGGCAGGTATTGGACGAGTGTGTGGAAAATGACTGGCCCTGCCGGAAACCACAAGCCCAAAATCTGAGAGTTCATCAAAAATTAATCACTGACTGGGGATGCAACTCAGCTGGTAGACTGCTTGCCGAACTAGCACAAGGTTCTGGATTCAGTTCTCAACACTGCAAAAGACTGGCTGTGAGGGGCTGAGAGAGACAGCTACTCTTCCACAGGACCTGGGTTCAGTTCCCAGAACCACACGGCAGCTCACATGCCTCTTCAGGCTTCTGCAGGCACCAAGCACACACATAGTATACAGTCACGCATGTGCACAAAACACGTTCCCAAGCATAAAATAATTTTTAATGGGGATAGTAGTATACACGCTTGTAATCCTAGTACTCGGGAGGTAGAGGCAGAGAATAGAACATTCAAGGTCATATTAAACATATAAAACATAGAGTGTTTGAGGTCAGCCTGGAGTGCATGAGAACCTGATTTGAAAAATAAATAACAACAACAGCAATAATAATAATCACTTGAGGGTTCGCCTGCATTTGAAGGTCCTGTCCCAAAGGCCATGTTTAAAATTATGTTCAGGCCTGGTAGTGGTGCACGCCTTTAATCCCAGCACTTGGGAGGCAGATGCAGGTGGATCTCTGAGAGTTCCAGGCCAGCCTGGTCTACAGAGTGAGTTCCAGGACAGCCAAGGCTACACAGAGAAACTCCATCTCAAAACAAAACAATTAATTAATTAAATGAAATAATGTTCTCTGTTCTTCATTTCCAGCATCCTGTGATTTCCGAGAGAGAGAGAGAGAGAGAGAGAGAGAGAGAGAGAGAGAGAGAGAGAGAGAGAGAGACAAACAAAAACCTCAGAGGCCAGCAAACTGGCCAGGAGTTTTCTCTATTCCAGCCTTCTCCCGCAGAAGTTGAGGCACAGCTGTGGGTGTCTGTTCAACTTTCCCTGAAGCAGCATATTGAGAATAAAAAGAGTCAGATAAAATTACTCTTGATGATATTTATCCAACCCACATTCTCACTTAGACACATCAGCCCAGGTAAAACAGTCATTCCTGAAGCGCCTTACACCTTTCCTGCCACCACTTCAAGCTCCTGCATCTGTTCACACTTGCAGAGCGCACCGTTATTTCATCAAGCCTTGTTACAAATGTTCGATCTATACTCAGATCTCTTGAAGTATACAGCCAGCAAAGTGGATTCACACAAACAAGTTGTTACCGTCATTAGGATTGTCGCAATCCCAAATTGAGCATCTATTTGTAAATTTCATAGGTAAGTTAAATTTTGAGTGAGGTCTTTATTGGAACTGGCCAGACTGTGAGCTCAGTCGCATGGCTTGCGACTATCTTGTACTCAGTTTGTAGTAGCCCCAGTAGTCAAAAGTTCTTAATGAGACTGACAGTGCCCCCTAGAGGACATTTCTGGAAATTTGCCGAAACTATATTTATTTGTTTATTCATTTATGTATCTAATTTCTGCGTTTGCACAAGCATTTAGAGGCTGAGAAGAAAAGGAATTCAGACACCCTGCAACAGACAGACAATACTACACAACAAACACATTGCCGCACGTCCGGGGACAGGGTTATTTGAGCCTACGGCCTAACCATTTGTTAATCTAGTTCACATTTTATTTTACTTGTGGGAGTGAGTTTAGATATTTGCTTGTGGAAACTGAAATTCACATGTCAAAGTAAATTTGTTTTTCGTTTTGTTCAGAGAGCTACTAAAACCTGTCCACTGCGGTAGACAAGCATTTAAACTGATCGATAAGGCAGGGCATGGTGGGACATGCCTCTAATCCCAGCACTTAAGAGACTGGACAAGAGGACTGAGGCTTTAAAACCAGAAAGAGCTGTGTAGAAGGTTCCATGCCAAGGCCAGACTGGGCTACATAGAAGACGTGTCTGTCTGTCTGTCTGTCTGTCTGTCTGTCTGTCTGTCTCTCTCTCTCTCTCTCTCTCTCTCTCTCTCTCTCTGTCTCTCTGTCTCTATCTCTCTCTGTGTCTCTCTCTGTCTCTCTGTCTCTGTCTGTCTGTCTGTCTGTCTCTCTCTCTCTCTTTCTCTCTCTCTCCCCCCCACACACGTGCGAGTGCGCGCCATTTTATCAGATATCATTGGCATCGTTACTGTCATAGTTTTCATAGCCACGGGCCTAGCAACTATTTTTATCATAGTGTCTACATAAAGTACAGCCAAGCGTTCGCCACTAAAAGGTTCACTGCTTTATTTTCAATTACTTTTCTTTCATTTGTCTGTGTTAAAGCAAAGTTGTATTGTTTCGTTGAACTAAGACTCGTGGGCAGTCATTAAATCAGTGAGATGCACTCCGAAGCAGTAACAGAACGTTGGAAAATATGCCCTCCTGGGAGCAGCCTTTGGACCTGGTGGGTAGAAAGCGGCATTTCTGGGGAGACGGACGGTTAGCAGTGGTTCTCAACTTGTAGGTAGCGACCCCTGGCAAACCTCTGCCTCCAAAGATAACTATATTACGATTCATAACAGTACCAACATTACAGATATGAACTAGCAATGAAAATAATTTTATGGTTGGGGGTCACCACAACATAAGAGACTGTATTAAAGGGTCGCAGCTTTAGGAAGCTTGAGAAACGCGGGGCTAGACGGTGAACACTGCCACCTGCAGGGAGGAGCGTGAACTGACGTTGAGTCACCGCAGAAGTGACTGCGGTTAGGACAAAGTGTTGGGAACTAAGCTACCGCCCCTCCTGGAAGATCACACACAGCCCTGAGCAAAGCTACCCAGAGGGCCCCTCTCCCAGGCAGAGTGTGCAGAAATGGGCAGAGTCAAGGAGGTGGGGAGCAGGCCTGGCAGCGACCAGCGGGCCAGAAGTATCCCTAGTCTAGTCCAAACCTCCTTCAACCTGTTCCGGCTAGCCGATCCAGGAAAATGTACCAAGGATGCCAATGTTTCCGAACACAAAGACTTCAAGTTTTCCAAAGTTTGTATTCATTTAGGTAGAAATCTACTTAAAAAGCACACAACTAAAACACAAATGTGCATCTTTCTCCGCAAACTGGACAAACAGACCATAAGGTTTTTTTTTTAAAGTCCCTTCATGATAGCAAAATAATAATAATTAATTGTTACTGTAAATCTAGACTCTATCCCTCCTGATGTCTCAGGCCTCATCCTGCTCTCTAACTAAGTTATATAGTAGTGAACTGAGGACACTGACATTGTTGAGGGATTGTGTCACATGACTTTAAGCATGTCTCCCATGTACCCTCATCACAACACTGGGAAGTACATGTTCAAATTATGTCCACTGTACACGTAAGATGTGTCCCAGGGTGCTGGAGGCCTATGCGATGAACTCTGGATTTGAACCCGGGGAAGTTTGTCCCAAGATCCTACGCTGTCAATCACATGCATTATGCAGCTTTGAATTGTAAATAAACTCCTACGTAGCCTAATGCCTGGGGATAATATAAATAGGTATTGACTAAAAAGTTCCAAACCTATTTATAGCAATGGGCACAGCTCTAAACATTGCTCCAAGCACAACACAGTGCTGGGACTAAAGCACAGCACCTCTATCACAGGAAAGTGGATCAAGGCCCTGAGAAAATAAAGCACAGCAGAGCTAATGCCATATCGCAAGTGGAAAACGGTCTTAAAGGTGTCAGATCCAAGCGTCCTGTTCATAGAGTCCAGAGCCTCTGCTGGAGAAATCTACATTGCCTTGTCGCTTTCTGACCCATCCCCCTCCACCGAAACTCAACTCCGTCTCTATCTCCCGTCTTCAAAACTCATTCCCTGTCATATATCAGAGCTGCCTCTGATGCCATCAAGAGATTGTAGGGCTATGGGGGAAAAAAAAAAGACTTGATTCTGAACCAAAACTACTAAGGGCTATACATTGAGCTTAATTGTAAAACTGCTGTATGGCTGAAGCAAGCATTCCGCCTCTTTGGGCCCTGTTTCTCAAAACGCTGTCTCTGAAATCTACCATCTGCCCCTGGTGGTGATGTGGGAGAGGCCAGGGATGGCTGTAGTGAAGCAGATCCCCTCCTCCCAGTCTCCGTTGTGATCAGTCAGAGATGCTTCTCCCGGGTAAGCACAGAACAGCTGCCTGGGCAGCAAAAGCCATCTGTTGCCCAAGAAACAAAATGGCCTGGGAAATGTTATAAAAAAAACTGCTTTGGGATTGGGGAAGTGCCACAGATTCACACCAAACAAGGAAAGCCACCGAGTCTGAGATCCCAAGTACTTTTCCCCTGTGGAAATTCTACAGCCTTTCCAAAGTGAGCCTGGCTTGGCTTACCCTGTGTGAGAAGTGCCACAGTGCGGGAAAAGCAGAGCACTTAAAGCTATGGGACAATGTCGTGCCTCACAGCCAGGGCCCTCCAGGCTTCCTCGTCAGGCACACACCCTACGCATCTCCATCAGCACTGAGGAAACCCAGCTATTGTGTCAGGATAGCAGCGCCTGTACCTGGATTCTGGCTGACAGTGGGCATGACCTCATCCTTGGAAATTATCTTTGGGCCTCAATTTCAGCATGTGTGAGAACACAAGGTTTGGGCTTGAGCTCTCTAGGTTTTCACAGTCAAAGGCCCCAGACACACAAGCACCTTCTCCTCCCAGGGGAGACAAGGCCACCTTTTGAGGTCTGCACCATGCTGTCGTGTGCCCACCCATCTGTCCCGCATTCCCCATACTCCTTGGGTGCCTCTCCCTCTGCTCTATGTGGAAGGAGGGAGAAGATAACCTTGCCTCGGTCACAGTCATTGGTTTGAAGTTAGGCAGAACAAAGCAAACACTTGCCCACCAAATGGCTTCCATAGGCCACCCTAGGCCGGAGCATCAGGCTGCTCGCCTACACGCTGCTCAAATGATCAAATGAGTCGGGGGGGGGGGGGGCGGGATGAGGGGGTGCACAGTCTTCAGGCCTTCTCTCTGTGGCTTGGGTTTTGAGTTGCATCCCTCCAGGCAAGTCCCAGTGTTCCGGCAGCTTGCCAGGCTTCTGTTCATGTCAAACCTAGAAACTTCCCACTGACCAAAGCAAGCAACAAGTCCAAGGTTAGAATTGGGAAGGAGGGAGTGAACAGGACAGTGAATACCAAAAGCATGGTTCTTGAGGGTCACAAATTAATCAATCCTTTCCTTTTCGTGACTAAGTTGGTTTGAGTTGATGTCACGTGCCATGAAATACCTGTAACTAATAGACTTAGTATTGGGTCTCCATCCAATTCTACCTTTGCGACTTTATTTCCTGTACAGCCAAAACGCTACTTGACTTATCAGAGATTCTATTTCTTTATTCTTAAAGTGAGGTTAATGCCCAGTTCAGATTACCATAATGCAAAATCAATAATACGTAAGACCCGAAAACATTTCACAAACCTAAGTGTCCTGTAACAAAACACACATCGTAGTCTTGATAAAGGAATGGAAAGCTGTTTTCTAATCCCTTAGGTCTATTACTTGTTCATTTCACAAGCATTTATAAGATTTTTACTGTGTGTATAACATACTCTAACTGCCTGGATGTGTAAGAAGTAATACCCAGTCCCTCAAAGAATGGAAAGCCCAGTGGGGAAGGCCTTATGCACACTTGTAACACAAATCCAAAAACACCCAACAAAGAGGTACCAAGAGAATAAGTAAAATATTATAGAGTGAGACAAAGAGATTGCATCCTTCTTAAGTGCACAGAGGGAAGGAGAAGACTTGACCTAGGCCATAGAGAGTGTGTTGGTTTCCACAGAGGGTGAAGGCACAGCACCTTCAAAGGAGCAGTCACTCACTCAGTGACTCCAACAGAGGCTTGGAGGCATACAGGAGGTGCCTAATGTTGTATACCAGATTCATGGATGAACAAGTGAAAGCCCCAGTGCTGAACTTTGCCCCAGTGTTTCTGATCAAAGAGAACTCAACAGGATATAGAGAGAGGCAAAGCTGGGGCAGGGAGTGGGGTGGGGGAAAGTAGGGGGGAGGGAAGGGGGCAGTGTAGACCCAGGCTCCATGAATCTGCTCCTGTGGCTTGGATGCCACACCAAGGATTTTGACCTTTATGCTGATAAGGAACCTTTTGTGGCTTGATTGCCAAAGGTCACCCACAGGTTCTTTCTGTGTTGGAATATTTGCTCGTTGGCAGGTGGCACTGTCTGGGGGGTTGTGGAAACTCTGGGGGGTAGGACATCTGGCTGGCAGAAGTACATCCCTGAGGGCAGGCCTTTGAGCCTCCCTTCCAGCCCCTGTGTTTTGGTCCTCCACCAAGCCACAAGCTCTCACCACAAACTTCTAGCCAAGCCACTCCACCATGCCTTCCACACTTAGAATGGACTGTGAAGCCGAGATAGGTCCTTTCAGAGTAAGGGTTCGATCTTTACTGCTTGTATTGTTCTTGGTTAGTGCAGTAATTAATAAAAATTTTTTTAAAAAGGTAAAAAAAAAAGATAGGCCCTTTCTTTCTTAAGTTGCTTCTGTCCACCATTTTGTCACAGCAATGAAAGAATAGCAGCACAGAGCCACCGAGGCTTCTGAAGTATAGGACCAGGCCAGAGCTATGTCCGCTAAAGGTCACTCTGATGTAATGAGTGAGCAGTGAACCTGCACTTGATGTCTCCATTTCTTCTTACAGAAGCACCCCTGGCCTGCTTCCTCTCTGTGATGGAGCCCCCATGTACCTGATGCCCCAACTTTCCCACCTGCTCCAGGGATAGCCCACTGATCCATCTTGGCCAGTGGTAGCATTTGCACCCAGTGGCTCAGCGTGGTCCTGGCCCCTGACTTGAGGCAGGCCAGTGAGAAGACTCCTAAATGAGAAGAAGTGCTTTCTCTCCCTACCATGCACTCCTGCCCCACCCACCTGCAAGCTCCTCAGTGCCTTCTGCTGTTAGTCCTGCCAGCGGCCTGTGGTGGCGATGAAAACCTGCCTGAGAAAGAAGCCGCCAGGGAGGACAGCAGACACAACAGGCACGCAAGCCAGGGGCTGATGGCTTCATTTACATTCCTGGATGGAGCTGCCCTTGGATTTCCAGGAGTCTTGGAAGCCATCCAGTCACATGGCTCTTCCACTCAAATTGGTTTTCTGTCTTTTTTTGTAACGGAATGGTTTTGGCTAAATATAATGAGACACTGTGTTGATGCCTTAGCGTTCATCCCTCTAATAAATATATTTAAGTGGCAGGTACGGATCAAGGCACCAAAAATGCATAGAACAGAAACTATCCTGGAGCTTATATTTGTTTTGTTTTGTTTCAAGACAGAATTTCTTGTGTGTAGCCCTGACTTTCCTGGACTCACTTTGTAGACGAGGCTGGCCTCGAACTCAAGGAGATCCACCTGCCTCTGCCTTCCAAGTGCAAGGATTAAAAGCATGCCCCACCACCACCACCCAGCTGGAGCTTACATTTATAAAAGTGACTTTTATTAGCCTGAATTAATTGCCATCTCTGAGGCTTACTGCCTCCGTCTGCTAACCTAGGCCTAGTCCTAGAAGCTTCTAGCCTCTGTACAATCTAATCCAGGCTTACAGTGTTTTCAGCCTGTGAGACTTACTGATGAATCAGCTCACCCTTTCTAACTCTTTCTCAACTCTGGCTGGCTGGTTCAACTCAGCTGTTCTGGCTCAGACTCCTCTCCAAGCTGACTGAGTCAATCTGGATCCTCTCCATTTCTCCCTGAATTGCTCAGCTTGGCCTCATACTAACTTTGGCAATCTGCTCTAATCTTCTGGCTCCTTCTCATTCTTTGGCTCATTCTGTCTTCACCTGTGTCTAGCTTGTCCTCTCTTCAACCTGGCTCTGTGAATCTCTCCTGTTAAAACTGCCTCTGAATTCCACGAACTGAACTGCCACAAACTCAACTCCACTGCACTGCCCTCAACTCACTGACTCCACTGAACTGCCTGAACATCACTGGCTAGAACTCAGAGATCTGCATGCCTCTGCCTTCTGATTGCTGGGATTAAAGGTGTGTATCACCATGCCTGAGGCTAAGCTTTTCTTTACCTGAAACTTGCTCTGTATCAGGCTGGCCTTGAACACAGAGATCTGCTTTCATCTATCTCCTGGATTAAAGGCGTGTTTGCATTCTAGCTGGATCACACAGACCTAGAAGGTCTTTGGATGTGATCTCTTGCCAGAACAGCGAACTTCTGAATTAAAATTCCTCTACATTCTAGTGGGGAGCTATGGCTTGAGGCAATAAACAGAACCATTAAGTAAACTATATAGTGTGTCAAAGGAGGACATATGTTCTGAGGGTGGGTATGGCCTGGGAGCTGATGCTGGGAAGGAACTCAAGGTCTTACACAGGATGATGAGGGGAGGCTTGACTGAGCAGGAACTTGCTGTGGCTAAGGGAGTCAGTTGTGATTAGGACAGAGTCTTCCTGGCGAAGGAACCCTCTTTCCCAAAAGCCTCTTTCTCTATAATAGATGGGGGAGCAGTGAAGAGAGCCAAATGGCTGAGGTTCAGTGAACAGTGAGATCAGCCAGGTGAAAGGAACAACGGGGAAGGGCAGGCATCTAGGAGGCCACCTTGAAAACTAACTTTGGGGGCTGCGTAGATGGCTCAGTGGTTAAAAGCCCTTGTTGTCCTTTGCAGAAAATCCAGGTTCAATTCCCAGCACCCACATGGAGGCCCGCAGCCATCTGTATCTCCAGTTCCTGGGAATGCAGTGCTCTTTTTTGGTCTCTGCCTGCACCAGGCCCACAGGTGGTACCAGCAAGCGTTCACACAATAAAGTAAAATAAGAATAAATTTAAACTAAAAAAAAAAAAATGAGTTTTAAGGCTGAGAGTGTAGGAGTGCTTCTAAGCATGCATGAACTACCGGGGCCCAGTTGTTATAAACAGGCAGTGTTCGTACACACTTGTAATCCCAGCACTCGGGAGGTGAGGGCAAGGGGATCAGAAGTTCAAGGTCATCCTCAACTACATAGGGAATACAAGACCACCCTGTCTCAAAAGTGCTTATCTCCCCTCCCCCCAAATATTGACCTTTCACCTTGAGAACCATCAAGCCATTGGAGAGCTTTGATAAAAGAGGGGTATTCACCAACACATTCAAGGATCTCACTTGACAAGAGTGAGATCGTGGGGCACTAAGGAAACTTCAGAAATGGGGGAAGGGCTGTCACCATTGAAGGTGGTGAGAACAGTCAGCCTCAGGATCTGTTTGTAAGGTGCTGGCTAACAGGTAACGCCAGGGACTGGAACACGGGACCGCCCAAGGAAAGAGAAGTGTTACAGAAGACTTTGCTTTCATGGGAGCACCTTCAAGGATGAAATTGTCACCAGCAAATGTGCAGAAGACAGTAAGCTGAGCAAATTTGAGAGAGAAGGCCAGACATTTGTTTTTATTTCACTGGGTTTAAAACACCTATTAGATTTGTAACAGGGGGACACAGGGTAGATGTTTGAATCAGAACCTCATGTCCACAGAGAACCAGAGCCATGGTTCCTTTCTTCTTCCTTCCTTCCTTCCTTCCTTTCTTGCTTGCTTTCTTCCTTCCTTCCTTCCTTCCTTTCTTGCTTGCTTTCTTCCTTCCTTCCTTTCTTGCTTGCTTTCTTCCTTCTTTCTATCCTGCCTTTCTTCCTTGCTTTCTTTCTTTCTTTTTTTTTCTTTTCTTTTCTTTTTGATATGGGGTTTCTCTGTGCAGTCCTGTCCTAGAACTGCTCTGGAGATCAGGTTGGCCTGAAACTCGGAGATCCACCTCCCTCTGCCTCTCAAGTGTTGGGGGATTAAAGGCATGTACCACCACCGCCCAGCCACACTCTACTGCTAAGCCTGCACCAACACCAGGGAAAGCTCAGAGCAGCTTGGGATATCCTTGTTGGTACTCCTTCCACGACACAATGTCCTTTCTCCACATGCAACTGTGATCACCTTGCAGGGCCATCAGCCCCTGGGCCTGTCATTCTGCCTCAGAGGTTGATTCTCAATCCCAACGATCCCAGCTAAGAAGTACAAGCCAACAAACTCTTCAAGAACAAAGATTCCTCCAGATAACCCAAAAATCTTGAGGACATGCACAGGGAGGCACAGGACAGGTGCAGACAGTAAGCAGCGCTGACAGGTGGCAGAGGCTGCAGATCCAGAATCCTGCGGGTCCCATCAGCTGACAGAACCAAAATGCTAGGAGGATCTTTTGCTTAAAATAGGAACAATGAATATGGAAAAAATCCTCTAAATGTTAATAGAAGCAGCGTTAAAGAAGAAAATTGGACCTATTGTTTTGCAAACAGCTGGATCTACTGGAGCAAATTCAGTGAGCACTTCTGAGGGCTCCTTTCAAAATACGCTTAATTATAATAAGCAAAACTCCAGGAGGCACACTCCAGGAGAAAGACCTGGGAATTTAAAATCAGGAGCTGTGGCTTCTAGCTCCAGTTCTGTGGCAGATTTCTGACTTCTGGGCATCATTCTAAACTATAGTTTCTGAAAATCACTCAAAATTGTAAAGCGAAGGAAAGGTAATCAATCCGTCTAATAAGGCTAGATACAGAAGCACAAAGGCTATCACACGCAGGCATCAGGTTAGACCTACGGCAGGCCCAGATCTGCAGGTTCTCTATCTGGGTGATGTGTGGGTGAAGCTGAGGCTTTGGAAGAAGGTTGCCTGGATTCAAATGTCATCTCTACCATCCTGTATCCTAAAGCAAGGTGTTCAGCCTGCCCACTTAGGAGGAATGCCTCCTACCTCTTGTAAAGGAGAGCATCAGATTACCTAAAGACAGCATGGTTCGCAACACTCTGTGGCAATTATTGGTAGTTATTGGTAGGCCACGCAATTCACGTGACAAGGCTACGAGGTTGAGATCGTTAGTGTTGCCACATTACAGCCATCCAATTAGAAGGATTGTGCATCCTGCACAAGGTCACATTGCTAATAAATAATAAGCACCATCAGTAAGTAGGGAGGAATGTAGAAGTGGGACTTTGTAGGGGATGAGGAGAAGGCAGAGAGATCCTAGAGGCTTCCTCTCACATTGCTTTCCTTTCAGGGCATCCATCCTCTTCCTTAGCTTGGATGCTTTCGACTTCCATCTCCGTGCAGCTGCCTCTGCCCAAATACCCAGCCAGTCACTCAATGTGCCACCATCTCAGAAAAGTCCTTCTCAATGGGCAGCCCATTGTCTGCATTCCCCTGACCACGAGGCAACATCCCACTGGGCTCTTTTGCTTTCTTTAAGGATTTTATTGGCGAGCTTGCTCATTTGGTCCCACAAATCTCCCACCAAAATGTGAGCTTTTTACAAACAAGAAATGTGGCTTCCTCTCTGTTCTACCTCAATTAGTGAATGACAGTTGACACTGACAGTTCTCACAGCCCTGATCTCAGCCTCTCGGCTGTGGCCTCACATTATTTCTCTCATAAATCCGTTTTATTAACCTTCGATTTTTGGCTCCGTTAACAAATAGCAGAAGAGCTGGAGAACTATCCCTGTGGTTTTTTTTTTTTTCTTTCTTTCTTCTTCCTCCTAAGCCGTTTTCCTCACTCATGCACATTTATTTACAAGGTGTGATGGCTCTCCTTGGTTGCCAACTTGACTATAGCTGGAATTAACTAAAACCGAAGCAGCTGGGTACACCTGTGAGCGATTTTTTTTTTCTTTCTGTAGTTAAATCATCTGAAGTGGGAAGGCCCCACTTTTAAGGCAGATCTTTTGATGCTGGGGAGATCCAGGTTTAGTCTGGGCCACACCTTCTGGTGGCCGACTGTCTAAGGACATGGAAGAAGGAGGCTCTTTCTCTTTGCCTGCTTTCTCTTGCTCATTCTGCCAAGTCCATTGGTTCAGTGGAATGAGAGCCTACTCCATCTGGATTCTGGAAGATACTGTAGGCCAGCTGAGACATCCAGCCTGGTGGACTGAACTACTACTGGATTCTTGGACTTTCCATTGGTGGACTGCCATTGTTGGACCAGCTGGACCACAGCCTACATGCCACTCTAATAGATCCCCTGCATCTACGAATTCTATCCATCCTCTTCCTCTAGAGAAGCCTGACTAATACACAGAGCTAACAACCAGTGTGATCAGCCAGGGTTTCCTCCTCTCCCAAAGGCTGGTGCTCAGTTCTGAGACTTAGCTGCATTCCTATTCATTCTCGCTGTCGTGCTGGGGCTGAGCCAATGTTGGGACGAACGTGACATGGGAGTTCACTTTGTCCCAACAGTGCTGTACCTGCAGACAGAGTTCTCTGGTGAGTTTGTTTTAATAATGAAATTCTATTGGGGAAAGGCCAGCTGAACTCACTACTAAAATCAGAACTGCTTGAACAGGCTAGGGTGCGAGAGGCTTTCTAGAAACTATCTTTTCAAACTCGATGTTCATCGCACACCGACAATCATGTGACTAGTTCTCTCAGCCAGGACCCCCAGATCACAACTTGACCTCTTATCTTTCCCCTTCAGGAAATAGGACTTGGTCATCTGGTATTTTCCTTCTTTTTTTCTAATACTTTTTGATAATTTTTTCGAATCACTTTTCCCCAGAAGTGATTAAAATGGCATAATTATTATCACATATATGCCAGCTCTGTATTGCCCACCTTTCTAGACCTAGAATACACCAAAGAGATGTGCAGCTGATCCTCCTACCTGCAGTCTAATCAGAGGATGACACAACCACATACACACACACACACACACACACACACACACACACACACACACACGTGACTTGACAGAGCTGTGGCCATTTTGTTCCTAATTGCCATTTTGCCTGTTAGGTTACCCATGCCAAGTCATCAAAAGAGTCAACCAAGTATGACATGCCAGCCAGCCATTTTGCTAACTGATATTAGTTCTGCTAATAGTGGTGTGTGTGTGTGTGTGTGTTCACAGAAATCTGCAGAGGCCAGAAAGGGGCATAGTATTCCCTAGAGCTAGAGTTACAGACAGTTATGGGTCACCCAACATGGGTGCTGGGAATCAAATTCCAGTCCTATAAAAGCAGTAAGCACTCAACCCCTGAGCCATTTCTCCAGGCTGTTAGCATTTTTAAAAGAAAGGCCAGGTGCATTCTGGTTAGCCACGGCTCATTTTGGCTAGCTAAGCCCATAGATCATTTCCTCTGCCCAGAGTGTGGCATCTATTCGCCTTGGCAGCTGCTTCTGTCTGCAAGTCCCAATAAATTTCACTTCATGAGATCCTGGGTCTGCCTGCTGCTTCCTTCCAAATCTCTACACCTTTTTCATTTGCCAGCTGGTTCTGGAGAGCAGGATCAAGTCTTCCTGAAATAGAACAATCATGACTTGTGATGAATGGCGTAAAGGATGTTCATATCGAGACAAAACTAAGAGAGGAAACCTATTTCAGGTAAAACAGTGAAATGCAGGCTAAGGTCAAAAGGATGAGACTGTCAGTCACAAACATGGGTGTTTCCCTGTGAGTAGCCACATCCCCCTTCTGTGGGTGAGGAGTCTTTGGCTCTGGTGAGATCTCCTACCAAAGGCCACCGACATGAGGCAGGAGGGTATGTGTGAGTGTTTGGTTTGCTTTGCTCTTTAAGACTAATAATAATAATAATAATAATAATAATAATAATAATAATAATAATAATAACATTATCATCATTATTATTACTTTACTGTGTGTGTGAGCATGAGAGGCATGAACACCATGATGTTCATGTGATAGTCAGAGGATCAGGTGGAAGTTTGTTCCCTTCTCTCACCACACAAGTTCCAGGGATCAAACTCAAGTCGTTAGGCAGACTCATCAGCAAGCATCTTTACCCGAGAGGCCATCTCCCCAGCCTGAGCTTTAACCTTAAAAGCTGCTTATTTTCTTCCCATTTTCAAACGAACACATAATAATTGCACTTATTTACAAGGTGCGATGTAGTAATTTTATGTGTAGCTATCACGTGTAATGACACAACCAAAGTAGTTAACATCACCCGTCTTTTTCGACACGTGTCATTACTTTGAACATTTCTCTTCAGGTTCTTTGCAAAATGCATAGTGAGATGAACGGTCATTTTGCTAAGCTGTAGAACACGAGAATCTATTTCTATCTGCGTTTAAGTACTTCTTGTCCAACCTCTCTCTCCGCTCCGCCCCCAAGTGCTTCCTCTAGTAATGTTATGGAGGGTTTGGAGAAGAAAACTCAAATGTGTCATAATCAGGGTTTATGATAAGCTGATTACATTCTATGTACTGGTTGCCACAGTGACATTAATGAACACATCCATCACCCCCCATAATTAGCATTTTTTTTCTCATTACTTTGCTCTTACTCCTGTTGCATAGTTTTTCTACGGTTCTTTTTTCTGCATTAAATAGGAGACAATGTCGGATGGATGCCCAACCAGAAGAAGGGGTCGGGTGTCAGCCCCTGATGTTACATGTACATGGCAGAGTGGCTACATGAGGTCCCCAGGTCTACACTTTGAAAGCAATTTAGGGAAGAAAGGGGCATGACAGAATGAAACAGAAAGAAGCCAGCAGGACCAGCAGGAGTTCTGATTTTTTAAAATGTGGCTGACAAAACAAACAAACAAACAAACCAAGGAAACACACAGAGGAAGAAAACTGGCCCAAAGCCAAGGCAGGCTGGGCTCACATGCACAGGTTTGCCTCTCCTCTGGGTCCACTCTGTGAGCAGTACTTAAACGCTGGCTGGCTGAATTTCTATGTTCATTTCTCATCTCATAACCAAACTGCTTTCTCCCAGTTCTGTTCTTATTCAGTCAAGAAGCAAATGCCAAGTGGGTCTGAATGCTCAGTCCCGTGTAATAAACGTTACTGGTAAATTGTCCTATGTTGTTTGCACTCACAAACCAGCTTGCTTGGGAAGAGGGCTTGGACCCCCTGCTTCAGACGGAAGCATGTTTGTCTCAAAGGATCTTCCAGTGGCCCCTGTCTGAAGGTGAGCTGTCACTGAAACTCTGGGACAGCGAGGGAAGAGACCAGCTCAAGAGCGAGGCCATTGTGTCCCTGGGAACCACTGAAAGAGCACACCCCAACAGAAGTTGCAATGGTTTATCCCACGCTACACCTGTACCTGCTGTGGGAAAGAGGAGCTGAAAGTACAGCCATGGGAAACGAGTACACGGAGGGAACGCGCAACCAGGAACTCCAGTTGGCTGCTTCAAGTTCCCAAGTCCATTTCCTGCTGCCGGTGTGAGCCTTGCTTTATGAGTTTATGGCCGTCTGCTGCTATCAGTTCAGTCATTTGAAAGGCTCACTCAGGGGTTCTCTGCTCCACGTAGGAAGCTCAGTCATGAAACCCAGTTCACTACCTCAGTGGTGCTATCCCAGTCCACTTCTGCTACATATCTTGTGCGCACAATTTGCTATCTGTCTATCTGTCTGTCTGTCTGTCTATCATCTATCTCTGTATCACCTACCATCTACCTATCCATCCATCTGATCTATTTACTTTTCTATATTTTTTTACTTTAGCTTCTTATGCACTTAATAAACACACGTTAAACCAAAAGTGTGGTTCTCATAGCCCATTTTCTGGAATGATATCACAGAGTTACAAGACAAGCATGAGCAAAGTGATGCATAACTCATCCCTAAACAAGCAAGTATCCAAGGTGGTGACTCTGGTGAGCTCCGTAGTGGTGATGGCCAGCTCCGGCCAAGTGTTGTCAGCTCAAGAAAATCATCCTGTCTACCAAAGCTCAAGGAGACAAGTCAACTGATGGCTAGAACCCTCAGAACAAGGTCTGTGTAGGTGGAGATGCCAAAAAGAAGACTCCTGACCCTACACGGGCATCAAAAGGCTTCCTGATAGAATATCTCTTCTTTTATCCATTCTGTGTGGACCCAGAAGCCACCCCAGGTAGTAAGGGGGGAACGGGAACTAACACTTGTGCCCTCCTGGAGCCAAAATCCCAGGGAGGAAAGAGACCCAAACAAATAAATAACAAGCAAACGAGTAGCTTACTAGTGGCTAGTGATAAGTGTTTGAGGAACACAGCTCAGAGGAAGGTGACATGGTGGAGAAGGGCAGGGCGCCTGCTGCAGAGTGAGCAGCAGCAGAGGTGCAGAAGAGCCTCGGATGCCACTATGAACAAAGCGAAACAAGGAAAAGGTCCCCAGGCAGGGCTGGTAGAAAGGCTTCAAGCAGATGGGTGCTCTGATCAGAACAAAAAAAAAAAAAAAAAAACTATAGGAAAGCCAGTGTGAACAGGCCAAGTAGAGAGCCGGGAGATGAGGTCAGGGTCACAAACATGAACAGTTATAAGAGCCTGGCACAGATTTGGGGTTTTTATCCACGGCGCCATGGGAAGCATTGGAAGGCTTCTGATGTCAGGCTTGTTGGAAAAAGCCTGTAACCCCAGCTACTTGGGAGGTTGATGTAAAGGATCAAAGTTCAAGGCCAGTCTGAGCCACTTAGAGAGACTCTGTTTCAACATGAAAAGTAAAAAGAGACCTGGAGACGTAAGCTCAATGGCAGAGCAACTTCCCTAGCATAAGTGAGGACCTGACTTCAAGGCCACTTCCCAAAAAGGATGCTGATGTAGCCTTGGATTGCAGGGGGGGGCGGGGAAAGGGGGTTGTTTTGTTTGTAAGCTGGGAATGGGACTCAGAGACCTTGAACATCATAAGCAAGCACAGTGCTGACCAGTAATGACAGACTTCAATTATATTATTAAAAGAAACTCTAGCCACATTGAATACAGATTACTGAACACACCTATTAACAATGGCTGTCTTTTTTTTTTTTTTTTTTTTTTTTTTTTTTTTTTTTGAGGCAGGGTTCAAGACAGAGTTTTTCTGTGCAATAGTTCTGGCTGTCCTGGAACTCACTCTGTAGACCAGGCTGTCCTCGAACTAACAGAGATCCACCTGCCTCTGCCTCTCAAGTGCTAAGATTAAAGGCATGTGCCACCACCACCTAGCCTGATGTCTGTCTTTTTAAATATTAAACTTTTTTCCTTTGGAATAATTCAAGACTATTAGGAAAGTGACAAAAGCAGGCCAGACACTTCCTCTAAGCTTGTTGCTGTCAACAGCTCTGTGGTAACACTTCTCACCCCAGAACGTTGGTGTGCGTGGATTAGTGTGACCCTGGTGGCAACACTGATTTTACCTATTTCTGTACATCCTTTTTCTGCTCCAGAATCCACTTTAGGATGATGTGATGTGCGCAGGGTTCACTTTTCTGGACAGCATCCTGATCCTGAAGGAAATGCCACTTCAGCTAAAATCCGACCCTTTCACGTAGAGCAGGAGTCCTCAACCTTCCTGCAGCTGCGGCCTTTTAATACAGTTCCACACATCATAATGACCCCAACCATAAACCTTGCTACTTAATAACTGCAACTTTGCTATAATTCATAACATAATTATGAACTATAATGTAAATATCTGTGTTCTCTGATGGTCTTAGGCGACCTCTGTGAAAGGGTCGTTCAACCTCCCCAAAAGAGGTTGCAACACACAGGTTGAGAACAACTGACCTACAACAGCCAGTCCTAGAAAAGAAGAGAGTAGCAGAGAGGGCAAGCAGCATGTGCAGGAGTGACTTCTATCATCAGGCTGGAGGTGAGGGCCTACAGAAGGACAGGTGATGCCCACCAAGTCAACACAGGCTTGCCAATTACTGACAACTCATATAATACAGGTGGTTTTAATATTCCAGACAATCTTTAGATCTTCACATCGAGTAAATATGGCTTTCTGAATTTTCTCATTTTTGTCTGAGAAGAAGGAAACTTCCTGTGACTATATATTGGTCCATGCCACAGATGCTCATTTAGAGAGATGGACCTTTAAGATCAAAAGTGGATTCATGGAATTACAATCAACAAACACTTCTGGGCATTTTCAATGTATCAGGCGCTAGGAAACCTACTTGTGAGAGACTCCTTTGCTGCCCTCAGAGAGGTCCCAGCCAGCATGGATGTCAGAAGCACGCTGGCTTCAGAAGCATTCTAAAGAAAGACCATATAGCAAATCAAATTGCTTGTTGCAGATTGGTGACATTTTAGGAACCAATGGAGCTGGTTAGGTTCAAAGCAATTTGATGTGTCAACACGGATGAAATATGAGCACAGCCGTCAGGGTAGATTGCTGAGGAGATCTTATCGAAACAGGCGAGACAGCCACTCCTCTTCTTGCAAACTAGGGACTTCCCACATGATTTATTCAGAGGAAACTGAGTTTGGAGATGCCGCCTACACAAGCAGCTTTCTTTCTAACCTGCCCTTGGTGCAGTTTGTCTTTCTTCCTCCTTTGCCCTCCTCAGTTCACTTGTTCTTCTAAGGGTCCCCTGGTAAGAAGATCTTAGAACAGGCAATAATCTCCATAGCCACTTGGAAATTAAAAATGAAAAGCAAACATTATTGAGCTTCTGAAAATACACACACACACACAGAGAGAGAGACAGAGACAGAGAGAGAGAGAGAGAGACAGAGACAGAGAGAGACAGAGACACAGAGACAGAGATAGAGACACAGAGACAGAGACAGAGAGAGAACAGAAAGGAAAGGCTGGACTCAGTCTTACTTGGCAGGAGCAGAATACTAAAACACAGTGACGGTGGAGGAGGAGAGCAGGGTCACAGGGCTTTGTGGCTGTTTGGGGCAAAGTCAACCACTGACCAACTGTGTCATTTGTTTCTTCTTCTTCTTCTTCTTCTTCTTCTTCTTCTTCTTCTTCTTCTTCTTCTTCTTCTTCTTCTTCTTCCTGGTGCTATACTCTGAAGATGAGTGGTGACTTTAAGCTGTGTCCTAGGAACTTCCATTAGGATGAGCAGAAATGCTTCATAAGATCTTAAAATCCTGGGTCCTTGTCCCAGACCACTGAATTGAAATTTCTAGGAGAGGTTTTTAGGATGGGGTCATAAGTATTCTCAGGATACTACCTGGGGAACAACTGTCCTCTGGGATTTTCCTATGTCCCCACGGAGGGTACATGAAAAAGAAGAATTAGCAGGAGCTTCAGTGAACTGGAAGGAATTCCTATAGGAAGACAGCAGTGAAAACAGACAAAGAGGATAATTTCAAGGAGGGCATTCCTGTCCTCAAGGAGGAAAGGTCATGTTTTGTAATGGTTCCTTGGTTTGGTGGTTGAAACAGGGTCTCACTATTTTTCCCAGGCTGGTCTTGAACTTGTGATCCTCCTACCCCACTCTGCTTCCCAAGAAGCTGATATCACCATCATTTTAGTAGTCTTAGACAGCCCAGATGCTCTGGGAGCATCCCCCCCTCTGGTTACTATGGTTGCATGGATTAACTGTTACCAAAATATTATGCAACTTGACTCTGCAGGGTCCTTTGGGCTGAAAACTTCAAAAACCAAAATTACACCCAACCTTTCTGACTTTCACACAGAGATATCCAAAAAGATCTCAAATGTTCTGGTTAAGAAGATCTGCTTTGGAGGAGGGAGTGATCAGAGGAAGGAAAGAGAATCGGGGAGAAATGATATGATTTTTATTTTATTTTTTCTTGAGGCAAGATCTCACTGTGTAGCTCTGGCTGTCCTGGAACTCACAATATAAACCAGGCTGACCTCAAACTCACAGCAATCCACTTGCCTCTGCCTCCCAAGTGCTGGGATTAAAACTGTGCACCGCTATGCCTGGCATGTATTTTATTTTAATGAGAGAGGAAAAAAAGATCAGCTCTAGAATGCAGGTACTAGAGGGCTATACATCCTTTGTGCCTCAGTTTCCTCATTTGACCATGGGGTTCTACCAGTCTCCATCTCTATCTAGTAGTGAATGAGAGTGTCTATTCAAAGTCCTTGATGTATGTCTTGGACAGAGAATGAAAGCAAGATGAGCATTCACACAAATGTGCAAGTTCTCAAAAATAGCTCAGAGACAACCCATCGCACAGTGACACAGAGTTCGTCCTGCAGAGGTGAGGGGTGAAAAGACATTGCCAGGGGGTGAAAAACAAACAAGCTTACTCCTGGGGGAACCAGTGATTTTTCTGTGGAGAACTCCAAAAAGCTGCTCCAGGCTGCGTGGGAGGCGTGGGAGGGAGGCGGGCACTACCCTGAAGCTCCTGGGTCGGCTGGAGGGAGTCGCATGTGACTGAAAGGAAGAGAAAAGAAAGCAAGTGACAAACTCTTTGTATGTGCCTCCGTCATGGCAGATGAGCAGTAGACATGGTAAGAATCCTCAAGGCAAGGCCATGTCATTCGAGTGGGGATGGAAAGGTCTCCTTATTAGAGAAATTCGATGCTATACAGTGAAGCCAGAGCTTTGAACAAAGCCCCTGACTGGCATTGTCCCTTGCTGGAGAAACTTGCTATACTGATGGTTGGTGACAGGCTTTGGGGTCTTGTGCTTTCTCTTATTTTGTTGTTTATCGCCACGTTTTCTTTACCAGCCCCCAGGTGGAATCCTGAGGGCGTGTATGAGGAAGCCCTTGGAGGGAGGGGAGGGGGGATGGTTTCGTGTCACTGAAAGCAGCCCTGCATTTTGAAGGGCTTGATTTGAACTGCTTAGAAAGTGCTTCAGTGCAACTCCTCATCAGCCCGTGGTACATTTTCAAAGAGCAGAAGACTGCGGGAGTTGGGTGGGGGTGGGGGTGGGGGTGGGGGGACAGCTCAGAAAGGGATGTTAAGGGAGCTGCCATACCTGAAGGTAGGCCAAGTTGAGTAGAGTGAGACTGGAGAAGTGCTTTGGGCCTTCTGGGTCCCCTTCCACATCTATGCAGTATTGGAAGAGATGCACAAATGTCATGCAGCAAGCCTTCAGGAAACTTGCCCAGGTATTATTATCATCATAGTTGTCACTGTCACTGCCAGCGTTGTTGTTACACCTAAGAGGTCATGGAAGCAACTTCAGGTCAAGCTGTCTGACCGTTAGAATCATAGCAGCATCACATGACACTGTTAACAATGGGAGCCGCCATCAGATTTATTTTGTGCATTCCCTGTTCATATTGAAAAACAAAACAAAAAAAAGCAGTGATTTTAGGGATGGGGATTCCCCAAGGGTCCACATCTCCTTTTAAGTCACATTGCTGTGTTGAGGCAACAGATTCCCTGCAGGATTTGCCCATTATTCCCACCCACCACTAGAAACTATTCCCAGGGTCTCTTTCCCTATCCTCAAGTCACGAAGAGCTCAGAGGAAAGAGCAATTCTCATTTCCTTGTCTCAGATTTTCCTGTGCTTTACATCCAAACATTTGAACTTCCGTATCCAATCTTCCGGGGCCGTGGATCACGATAGGGACACTTCAGAAAGAGTGCAGTTCTGAGAATGAGAGACAATGTGCAAACTACCAACAAGACCATAGTCCCAAGACAAGACCTCCTCCCAATGAGCCATCCTGCAAGCACCAAGGGTGCATCGGGAGGTATCTGGTCCCACACTGAGAGGACAACAGAGTGCTTTATGTAGAAGGTCACGGCCTGGAAGCCCTAGAGGCCTCAGTGGTGTGGAGAAAAGAGACCGACGATATTTCCTGCTGAGCTGATATCTGCAGACCCTCCTCAGGGCTGGGGTGTGAACACTCAATATATCTCATTCACTTTCCACCCCAGTGAAGGAGCATCCTAGGTTGAAAGCCACTGTCGCTTGCCATCAACCACGCCGAAAACCCCTGCCTCGGGTCTCTTAACAGAGCGTCATGCCTTATAAAAGGTTTCTGTTTAATGTCTGAGGGTAGACAAGCCATTTTGCTCTTGTCTTCTAGACGAGGGAGTAAAGGACTGGCCAGCAGCATCTGAGCTCAGAAGCATAAGAGCTCAGGGTGAACACGTATCTTCTGCCTAAGTGAAGCTATCAGCAAATCCATCTGAAGATCACCCAGCTTCCTGACCCCTGAGGCATGCTCTTTCCTCTCAAACGAAATCCTACAGGGCCCTGATGGAGGAAATAGATTTGGAGGAGTGCTCACACCCTGTACTGCACTCTTCAAAGAGCTCCGAGGAAGGAGGGTTCAGAGTTCTCACATGCTTCATTACCAGTGGCAGAGATCACCTCGGTCCTGAGGGCAGAGCAAAGGTCAAGATGTCCGGAGCACTGGGAACACTCAGTGGCTCCGGAATGCTGCCCACGTGTCCAGCCCCGTGCAGCCATTTCAGCGGCATCAGCGGATATCCGGACACCTTCTCCAACCTGTGCAACCTCAGCCTCCCTCAGCCTTACTGACTCCTGTCTCCGGAACAAGATGCCTTGTGTTCTTCATCAGTGTTTGCCTCTTGTCCATGTGTTCCTGTCAGAATTACCTTGTCCTCTCTCTTTTTGGGGTTTTGGGGGGTTTTGGTTTGGTTTGGTTTGGTTTGGTTTGGTTTGTGGGGGGTAGGGGTTTTGTTTGTTTTGTTTTGTTGTTGCTATTGTTTTTTTGGTTTTGGTTTTTTTTTTTTGAGACAGGTTTCTCTGTATATCCTTGGCTGTCGTGAATTCACACACTTTGTAGATCAGTCTGGCCTCAAACTCACAGAAATCCTCCTGCCTCTGCCTCCTGAGTGCTGGGATTAAAGGTGCATACCACCACCACCTGGCTGTGTGCTGTTTCTTATGGTCTCAAGCCCTGGAAATGGCACATAGAGTCGGGATCTCATCTGTCCTCACTGCACTACAGGGCACAACGCCATCTGCAAGCCCTTTCCGTACTTCTGCCTTATATTAGCCACCATGGTTATGGGCTACCCTTGCCACATCACCTGGGACTTAACTTGTGGCTCTAACACTTGCTTCCTAGGCACAAAGAATCTGTTCTTGGAACGGGTTGAGGCAGATTCTTCATAGAGCGTCCACCATCCATGTGTCCCCAGTCCTATAAAATGCAAGGTTTTTCTCTTCCAGCCCAAAGCCATATTAACAAGGCAAGGACACTAAAGGATCTGGGCCCTGCAAAGAAGCTGAACATTGCTGTATGTGTCTGGAAAAGAGGCAGCTGAGTCATGTGCAGGGTAGATCCCAGTAATGACGTCTTATACATCCTCTATGGTAATCTTTGTCCTTTAAAAAATTAATTAAAAATTTTTGTGTATATGTGTTTCTGTATACATGTATGCCACGTATGTGGTGTGTGTCCGTACGTGTAGAGGCTACATAAGGATATTGGCTTCCTTGGAGCTGGAGTTATAGGCAGCTGTGTACTACCAAACATGGGAGCTGGAAACTGAACTTAGGTCCCCTGAAAGAACAGAACAGGAAATGGCTCTTGGCTGCTGAACCAACCATCTCTTTGAGTCCTTTTTTTTTTTTTTTTTTTTTTTTTTTGTCTTTTTGTCTTTTTCTTTCTTTCTTTCTTTCTTTCTTTCTTTCTTTCTTTCTTTTTTCTTTGACTCCTAACATGCATAACTAATGAACACACCACTACTGTCCTCAATGACAGTAAGATCATGGCAGGCATGTTCTCTAAGACAGGAAGGGGAAAGTTCGTCCATCTTCCTGATCTTAGAACTCAGGCCCTTAACCCTGTCACAGCATTGTGACCGAGCCTTGCCCACCCCGGCTGCATTGACAGGGTTTGCAGATCCAGAGGATGTTTCTTGCTGCAGGATTTCGCTGAGAAACGATGACAAAGGAAGGTTTAGGTAACGGGTGGGTGGATGGTGGGAGTGGGGAGGAGAAGTCTGTTAATTTTAGATCTGTAATTCAGACAGCTCATTAAATAGCAGGGGTGTCACTGTACCCTTTTCTTCTCCAGTCACTTTCTGAACGAAGGAGTCAGAGCCTGGGATTTCTTGGGCAAGGAGATCTCTCCGTCCCATCCTTATAAACCCTGGCAATGGTGGGGCGTTTCCCAACTCACGCTGCCCTGTGAGTCTCCTGTCATTTACCCGGCTCTCCCCAAAGCATGCCTTCAACATCTAGTAGAGAGTTGCATTAAGCAGGACAGTTGACCAGGTGTCGTCTTTTACCCAGGCATTCTCATGGGGGCTAAATAGACAGAACTTCTCAGGTACTTGGTTAGCCAGGTGCCTCATTTCTACTTCCAGGTCGCTCAGACGCCCTTGGAAGTAATGACTGGTAATTCCTAGCTCCTCTACACACTAAATTACTCTTTATCCATGTTTGTGTTAGTTCTGCATACATTGAAAACCAAGTGATTACTTGCACAGCCAAAGTAAAGACCCCATAATCAGTATTACAACTCGGTATAGTATCTGTACCTCTGAAATATTATCATATTTTCTGTATGCCGGGCATATTTAAGTTGCCGTGGACTACCACAGGAGTGGCGCTTGACAGCTGCTCAGCATATTTATTCTCAGGCCATGCCCAGATCCTGAGTCACAACCCCTGCGGAATGGGCCCATGAGTGGGGACCTTAATAAAGCTTTCAAGACTGTTGTACCTTAAACTTGAGCGCCCTTATCTCATTATTGGGCATTACCGCTTACATTTTATAAAGAAGGACTATCGAGTCTTAAAAACATGGAGTGAGCTGCCCACAGTGAGTATCAGTAACTCCCAGGTGGGAACATAGTCCAAGTTCTTGCTTTCCTATTGGTGAACACTTGGCATGCCAAAGAACCAAGGAGACAAACAGCTATTTCTACGGAAACAACAAGAGTTTCAGCTCTTGTTGGAAGTAAACATTCACCAAACATGAGTTGTATGCCAGTCCCTATGCATCAAATGTCTGTGTCTCTTCAGATTCTTACATTGAAATTACAGCCCTCGAAGTAGTGGTATCAGATAGGAGATCATGGGGGTAGTTAGGGCAGCAGCCAGTCTTCATAAATGGAGTGAGTGCCCTTATTTGAAAAAAGTACTAGAAAGACTCCTCGCCCACTTCTTTCATCTTGTGTGGACAGCAACAAACTTCACTATGAATCGAGAAGCAGCTTCTTTTTGATCTCCCCATGAGATCTGCCAGTGTCTTGATCTTGGACTTCCAGCCTCCAGAACACTAGGAAAATACATTTTTGTTGCTTATAAGCCACCAGTTTGGGAGATGTTATAGTAACCTCCAAAGACCTTAAAGCACTGTGCATAGACGTGTCTTCTCATTTCATGCTTGTCATAGGCTGTGCCAGGTAAGCGTTTTGAAATCAGACCAGGGAGGACAAACAGCTCCCACTACTCAGTAAGTTGCAGAGAAGAAACTGAATCCTGCTTAGTCTCTCCCTAAACCCCTCACAGCTTCCCTGGGGCACATGTACACATTCAGCAAATCTATTCCTCCTTGTGGCAGAAAGGCCAGGAAGCCTAGGGTGAAGTCTTATGCATCAGCAAATGAGATCACTGTGCTCCGGGGCTGAAAGTCCATGTCTACAGCTCACCCAGCAACACCCCAGATTGTTCATCTTTCCCCTCCCTCTCCAAAAACACCAGCTTTCCCTTTTCTCCTCCTGAAACAGGGAAAACAAGTTCTTACCAAATTGGACATGTTGAGTCTCTCTCTTTTAATACCTTTCCAGGGAAGCAAGGCCTCAGTGCGTTGTGATGCCAGGAGAGAGATGAATTGCCAATTGGAAGCTTAGCAATATTCAATGAGGATTATCTTAATGCTATGGATGCCTTCAGCCAGCTCCCCATACAGAATGTGTACACACCCTCGAAACTGGCCTGGGATTACCAGCAACCATCCAAATCAATGGCTGAGTTGATTTGCAGGCTCTGTGTGATGCGTCATAAAATGTCTGGGAAGGCAGGCAGGAGAAGGCAAAAGACTGAGACCCATTTGTATGTTGTCTACAGTTAACCAGCCATCTCAATGTACTCTGTGTTTGTTAAATATTTTGCTATTTCTTTCCATTTAAGGACAGAACTTCTTTATGTCTTGATTTATAGATTCAAAGAGATATAAGGTAGAAACTCTAAGAATATTTATTGACATAAATATATAAGATGTGTTCAATCTAAAGGCAAGCTGTCACTCCCTAGTTTAAAACCTGTGAGTGGTTCTCAACTGCTTTTAGAATGGAGCTTGAAAGTCCCAGACTGGTTTACAAAGCATCTGTGGCCAGCCATCTTTCTGCCTCAGTGTCTGAGGCTCCTACTAGACACCTCTGCCCAGGTTAGGCAGTGCACAAGCATACCCAGAACATTCCAGATCTTCCCACACTCCATCCCTCTGCAACTGTTAGGTGCTCAGCCTAAAATCTGCCCTCCGCCCCCGCCCCTGCCTCAACTAACCAACTTCCTGTCATCCCTAAACATTTACCCCACTTGCCATTTCTTTCGGGAAGTATCCCTTGACTTCTATGGAGTATTCTCAAAAACTGACCCTTATAACACTACCTTTCACACTGGTTCCCAGAAGTCTACTTACTTCTGTGTCGCCTCCAAAGATAGGAGCTTCAACAAGGCCCACCACAGTGCTAGGCAAACAGTAAGTACTCACAGCATCATAGCTGCTGAATGAATGAATGAATGGTCATCTCAATTTGTTTGTTTATTGCACCATAGGGACTGAGTCCAGGATCTTGTGTGTTCTAGGCAAGAGTTATCCCACTGAACTAACATTTTATTTTTACCTTAGTTTGAGACAGTCTCACTAAGTCACCCACACTGCCCTGATACCTGGGACCCTTTTACCTCTGTTTATTCCCAGAAGCTAAGACTATAGACTTGGGTTACTTATGCTCAATATTTATATTCCCTGCAGGCTCTTGACAGAACCATGGAGATAAGAAATACATGGTTGTTCTCGCCAAATACTCTTGAAAAGCCAGTTCTACCCCCACAGACTCTTATGACTCAACAGGCTCAGAACATCTCAAGGTTTCCAAGCCCTTGTCCAAAACTTTATTTAGATGAGGCCATTTTCATTCTCTAGATAAGCCCAGCGATAGTCACCAGCCTCGAGGTTCTTGTGGTTAGTAATGAGGTTAGACCAAACTCTGGAATTAGTTCCAGGCTGGACCTGTCGGAAAACTCAGTTGTATTCAGAGCTTTCTAATATAAGACCATCTGTTCTGTATACTTGGACCCAGTGGGTGCATTACAGGAAACACAAAGGCAAATATAAACTAACAAAAATAGGTAGATGTGGTAGTTAGTGTTGATTTTCAATGGCAGGACCTGGACTTTTCTAGGTGACAACCTTCAGGCACCTATGAGGACTCACTAAGATTAGGCTAGTCTCTGAACAATCCTTTGAGAGATTATCTAGATTATTTGAGGTAGGAAGATTGACCCTAAAGGAGAGCAACAACACCCTGGGCTTGGGTCCTGAACTCCATAAAAAAGGAAGAAGTGACCCCTAAGGCTGGGGGAACATCACAGAAGAGGACATAGAAAGAACATAAGAGTCACCAGACAAAGATCAATGCTGTGAAATGCTGTCTTCTGGACACAGAATGGCCATTATACTCACGACCTCACTGCCGATATGGTTACCAACACCAAGCCAAGATCAGTCAACACTGTAACAGGCAGCAGTAATTGGACTCAGTGGGTCCAAGACAGATGGGGGGTTGGGGGGGTAGGAAGGGGAGGGGGAGAGACAGAACATGAAGGTGGAGGTGCCTAGAGGAATTGGGTAGATACGATCAAGCCACAATGCTTACATATATTAAATTGCCAAAGAATAAAATAAAGGGTGTTTTTAAAAGACAGGGAGGAGGCAAGATGAGCTTGAGGCACCGTTGCTCTCTGCTTCCTGATGATGGATGCAGTGTGAGCAGATCCTGTCACCAGGACTTCCATCATGGACCAGTCCTTCAAGCGGACGTTCCAAGTAAGCCCTTTCTCCCTTAAGTTGCTTTTGTCAAGATATTTTATCCCAGTGAGAAGAATGACTAACATGAACATGGAAGATGGTCCCCTAATACTGGCCACTAAGACAATTCTCCAGAGCCTGTTTGTAAGACCATCTTAGAATCCAGTATGAAGTGAGCCGTCAAGATAAAGCCATTTGCTGCTGACTACATACAAGGTATTATTTAAAATATTCCTATTTTAACCACTAAATAAACACTAAAGGTTTTCACATAACTGAAGGTCTTTTTGTGAGGCTTCCAGCTTCAGAGGTGACAGGGAAGTTAGCAGGCTATCACAGACCAAGAAATGAAAAGTTCTGTGGTTCCCAGCTGGTCTCAGAAAAATCTAAAGACCTGCCACTTCATTCACAATGATGCCTGAAACTGAGAGACGCCAGTCACTTGCCATGAAGCATGCCCTTAAGGTTCTCACAGTTCCAGCCCAGCCTACTAACAAAGCCAGTCTGGCCTCCATATGCTCCAGAATTTATAATTGCTGTGTGTGTCTTTACAAAGCTTTTCTAAAGGGCTGAGGAGATGGCCTAGATGGCTCAGTCAGTAAAGTGCTTGCCCTGAAACCATAAGGGCCTGAGTTTGGATCTCCAGGAACCACATAAATGCACATGTGTAGGTCTTCTGCATGCTGTCACAGAATCTGTGATGGTTCACGTGTGCATCAGTCGTGTTGCATTTATGTTGAAGTCAGAAGTCAATGTTCCTAAACCAGTCTTTTGATAGAACCTCTTTCTGAACTTGGAATTTCCTGGTTCAGCTAGATTGGCTAACATTAAAGATCCAGGGATCCTCCAGTCTCTATTTCCAAGTGAGGGGACTACAGGCATGTGCTGCTGTGCCCAGCTCTTTATGTGGTTATTGGGGATCCAAACTCAGGAGAAAGTTGGGGGGGGGTGAGAAGGAATGGAAGGATGAACAATCTGGGTTGTTGCTGGGTGAGCTGTAGACATGGACTTTCAGCCCCGGAGCACAGTGATCTCATATGCTGATGCATAAGACTTCACCCTAGGCTTCCTGGCCTTTCTGCCACAAGGAAGAGTGGATTTGCTGTGCATGTGCCCCAGGGAAGCTGTGAAGGGTTTAGAGAAAGATTAAGCAGGACTCAGTTTCTTCTCTGCAACTTACTGAGTAATGGGAGCTGTTTGTCCTTCCTGGTCTGATTTCAAAATGCTTACCTGGCACAGCCTATGGCAAGCATGAAATGAGAAGACACATCTATGCAGAGTACCTTAAGGTCTTTGGAGACTACTGTAACAGATCTTCTGAACTGGTGGCTTATAAGTTAAAAAAGAAAAAGTATTTTCCTGGTGTTCTGGAGGCTGGAAGTTCAAGATCAAGACACTGGCCGATCTCATATCGGGGATCAAAAAGAAGCTGCTTCTTGATTCGGTAGTCTCCGAATATTGTTTCCTTGGAATCATCCACCACCCCTAGCTTTTACAATCTATCTTTGTCTTCTTCTCCGTAGCTGTCTGAGCCTTGAGGGATAGGGTATAATGCAGATGTTCTACATAGGGCTGAGTGCTCCAAAGCCTCTCACCCTCTGCATGTTGTCCAGTTTTGGGTCTCTGTGTTAATTGTTATCTTCTGTAAAAAGGCGCTTCTCTGATGATGGTTCAATGCTGCCCTGGTATATAGGCATAGGAATATGTTATTAGGGGTAGTTTTACAGCTGTGCTCATTCAACAGAATAATAGTAATAGGCTTCATCTAAAACCTGTCTATTCTCAGGTTTTGAGCCTCATTAGTAGTGTCAGGTATGGTTTCCATGAAATCAAATCAAAAGGTGGTTGGTTACTTCTGTAACATCTGTGCCACTATTGCATAGGTGAGCACATCTTGCAGACAGGTCCAGCTTTCTGTTGTAGCTTACAAAGTTCATATCTGAATAATACTGAAGATTGCATTTCCCCTCTGGAGGCATGCATAGTGCCTTCCGGCACTATCAGTGCTGGTCAGTAGGAGTGAAGCTTCTAGTGGAGCACCCCCTTGACTTCTTCATGTTTAGTGACAAGTATGGGGCGTCTTCAGCAGTAGAATCTTGGTGTTATCTACGAAGGCCAATGACTCAAGAAGATGTAACCCATTCCTGTTACCAGGATTGTTATTTGGTACCATATGACGTCTACGTGGGGACATTGCCTCCCTCGTTCTATGGTGACTCTATATAAATTGCATTTGTGTGTGTGTGTGTGTGTGTGTGTGTGTGTGTGTGTGTCTGTGTGTGTGTGTGTGTCTGTGTGTGTGTGTCTGTGTGTGTGTCTGTGTGTGTGTGTCTGTGTGTGTGTTGTTGTGGTTGTGGTTGTTGTTGTTTTGTGAGACAGAACAAAATATTTTTGTAGCAGAACAAATAATTTTCGGACTTAAAGCTAAAAAGTAATTTACAGTAAACAAAAAAAAAATTAGACCAAAAAAAATGAGGTGATTCTGTTTACTTCTATAGGTCTATTTTTTAATTTAAAAGCAAATTAATTTTTTCCTTTTGTTTTTTGGGGAGTTTTTGTTTGTTTGTTTTTCAAGACAGGATTTCTCTGTGTAGCCTTGGCTGTCCTGGACTCGCTTTGTAGACCAGACTAGCCTCGAACTCATCGATGCACCTGCCTCTGTTTCTTGTAGTGCTGGGTTTAAAGGTGTATGCCTGGCCTAAAAGCAAATTAATTTTTATCCAAATGTATTATATCTACTAACATTTACTTTTCTGGCATAGCCCTCTGTTTTCTGAGACAGGATTTCCTGTGGTAGTCCTGATTGTCCTTTGACTCCCAGTCCTTCTGCCCCAGACTCCTGAGAGCTGAGGTGGCAAGTGTGCACGCCACACCCAGATATTCCTTCTGCATCCTCTCTCTTTCTCTTCCAGGCTTATTTCTCTTTCTTCTTGATATAAATTAACCTGAAGTTACTGTTACATTTCCATTTAGACTGAACTAAAATAAAAATCTGAGATCAAAGCTACTATAATAACATATCTTTTCATGTTACAGCTACAATAAATGGGCCACGGGAAGGTCAGGAGCACAAGCTGACTGGGTCTCAATTCTGGGTTCCCCTTTGCAGAAGCTGGAGCAACACACAACCTCTCTAGGACTTGAGTTCTAGATGAACTCCATGAAGTTATGATTCTTAGTTCAGAAACTGGCAAAATAATGATGATTGTTATTGTTTATTCTATCGTAACAGCCAACCCCACCCCTATGTAAGTTGTATAGAGTGCTGCAGTACCCAAGATCATGTAAGCCTCCAGGCAGCCACTCATTTGGCAAAGGCCAAATGAATAACAGCTTTGGTAAAAGCCAGAAGTTGGTCTCCATTTTAAACTGTACTTTAGATGTAGCATGATAAATAATAAGAGGCCAGGTATGGGGATAATGGGTAACCTTGACCGTGTGCTCACCCTGTGTCACAGTCTTTGAAGCACTTTATGAGCATCTTTTGTATGTATGTGCACAACAACCCCATAGGGTGTTATTATTGTCATCTTATATATCACACATGCCTGTTTAGACAGGGTCTCATGTAGCCCAGGGTGGCCCAGAGTTCACTATCTAGCCAAGGATGACCCTGGACTCCTAATCCTCCTACCTCTACCTCCAAAGTGCTGGCATTGCAGGAGTGTGCCACCGCACCCAGCTTTATGTCTCACTCTTATTTAATAAGATGGCCAGGGTCACCTGACTTGAGTGAAACACATGTGAGACAAAAAGAAAAACGCAGATGTCGCAACCAATATCTATTGAGCACTCACTATATGGTAGCTATTGCTCCAAGTGATACCAATACATATTAAGAAATGCGTTGCTCACAAGCCTGAGAAGTAGATGTTGTTGATTGCAACTTTTATGGGCAGGGCTTAGAAATGCTGAACACACAGGTCGCAGGGTGGTTGGTGGCAGATCGATGTATCCAAAGTCTCCAGATGCCCAGTCCTGAAGCTTCCCCTTAGGGATGCAGTGATATTAAATGTAGATGAGCCTTCCACAGTGCCCATCAGATAGTGATCTATTGGTGTGAGGCCTAGAAAGATCCACACAGCCATGGTTCCTGCTCCATGTTACAGAGACTATATAGGAGAAAAGTGAACACAGTAGCATTACTGAATGTTTAATTGGGACCACTAGGGAGCCCGTCAGAAGTATCTAATTGATTTGTCAAATGTTTCTTACATTCAGATATAGAAAAGTAATTTTATTTAATCTATAGTGTCCTTGAAGACCAGACTCAGGACAGACGTCCAGGGTTAATCATAGCATTCACCGTGACTCAGTTTTGCAGTTTCCCTGCCTATATAATCAAAACTGCAAGACTGTGGTTGCACAACAGCCTCGGCAAATCGTCAGCTTTTTGCATGAATCTGCTTATTGTATGAGTGAAGGCTGAATCCTGCTTGTGATTTTAAATCAAAGCATTTATTGATTTCCTCAGAAAGGAAACAGTGGAAGAAGAGAGAGTCCAGTTAGGAGTGGCGCGCCGGCCACAGCCTTTCCTTTTGCCAGGCGCTTACCAGTTCTGAATGGCCAGTGGCCGACTGTTCCTTCACAGCGCATGGGATTCATTATCTTAATGGTTATTTTACGTTGTATGGGCAGGCTGTTTGGACTTCCTGCTCCTCATTGCAAATGTTTTAGTAAATCTTTGATGATTTAAGCTATTTGGGGGACTTGGGGTGTGTGTGTGTGTGTGTGTGTGTGTGTGTGTGTGTGTGTGTGTGTGTGTTCATGTTCATGTGTTTTTAGGTGTACATGTAAGCATATATATGTAGTAGAGGCAGAAGTCAACTTTGCATATCACTCTTAAGAATAACCACCCTTGCTCTTTGAGACCGGGTCTCTCACAGGGATCAAGAACTTACGGAGTAGGCTAGGCTGGCTGGCCAGCGAGCCCTGGCAATCAGTCTCTGCCTCCTCGGATCTGAGATTACAAGCATGTGGCTCTTCAGATGGGTTATAAGGTCAAACTCAGGTCCTCATGTTTGTGTGCTAAGCACTCTACTATCAGCCCCTGTTTTGGCTTTTTGTTTGGTCAGTTTATTGGCTGGTTTGGGTTTGGGTTTGTTGCTTTTGTTTTGTTTTGTTTTTACTATTGTTTTTAGAAAAAACAGGTAGCTCAGACTAGCCACAAACTCACCATGTGTCATAGCTTGGCCTGAATTCATGATTCTCTTTGCTCACCTCCCCAAGAGCTTGTGTGTCACCATGGTCTGCTTTATTGTCAATATTAATATATATGTACACATACCATATATATCATGGTAGAACCATATGTTCATTATCTTTAAAAGATATAAAGATGCATAAGCAAACTAAAACCAATAAAAATCAACTAATAAGCTGACTTATCATTGTTAACTTTTGGCATATACTCTTCTAACCATACCACTGCATATCTGTGCACTTTTAAAAATAACCTGGACTCTGCAGGCATGGTGGCACACATTTGTCACCACAGCACTTGAGACACCGGGGCAAGAAGATTGCTACCCTGAGCTACAGTGTGAAACTCTGTCTCAATAAGCAAACAAAAGAACCCCTTCAAAAAAGAACAATAAATAAATAAAGTAAAACAGCCTGGAATCACATGACTTTCAAGTTTCTGTTCATGTGGCTGTGAATGTTCTTCATGACATAAAACATACCTCCCTCTATTACTGCTAATAGTCATATAGTTTTCACGTATCACATATGTTTAACCAGTTTCCCATTGTTTCATATTAAGGCTCTTCTTAACTGCTTGCTAGTGTAAGTAATGTGCTTGGGTACAAATGTTTTGCACCAGAATTAACTTTCTGGATGTGCTATAGCAGTGGGTGAACTGGGTATACTTATATGGCTATAACTATACATGGAATTTCTTTTTCACGAGAGTTTGCAGGAACAGCACAGAGAACTCCTTGCACACTTCCCACAGCCGCCTCAGTTACGGCATCTTATAAGGAATAACAGACATGAGACAACGGACATGGGCACGCAGTTGTCTGGGACTCAACAGCCGAGTCATTTTCTGCTATTGGCAGCATGGTAAGCTGCAGGCTTACCTAATTTTCCACGTTCTGCTCTCACAGGATGCCTTTAAACTTGCCTTCTGGTCTGTGGAGAAAACATGGCTGCACCTACCAAGCTGGTCTGCTGAAAATCAAGATGAAGACTGTCACCAAGATGGGCAAACCACTCCTGATGATACACAACGGGCAGGTTCCTTCAGTCACCCGCTTCCATACAAGGTGCTACAGTACAGAGTGTCCCGAAGCTGGATACCCTATCACAGAGTGGGTCTCTCTCAGTCTCAGGGTGACAAAGGCCTTCTTGCCTCATCCCTTAATTCCTGACTCTACCAAGGAAACTTCAGTCTAGAGTTAGTCTTTGACGCCATGCTAGAACTTGTCAACATTCCCCCTTTTTTTTCGGTCATAATTACACAAGCATTTGCTCTCACCTGTAAATTATAGCAAGTAAATCTGTTTGCAGAATTCTTTTCTGAAGTTTCCTTTTAAATGTAATTTTTATCAGAAAAAATGATTTAATGTCTTCAAAGTATATTACCATAACAAGAGGCATGAAAGTGGGTGTAACTGTGAGAACTGATAGGTGCATTGGGCATAGCATGCCAGTCGATAGAGAGCTGGCTGGTCACACATACTGGTGTGTTCTTCCTTTGGGTTAATTCCTTTGGGTTAATTCAGTTTAGAGTGAAAAGTCTTCAGCTCTCTCTCTCTTTTTTTTTTAATTTTTATGAAATCTGTTTACCAAAAAGGAAGGAAAAGAAGAGGAGGAGGAGAATCCTACATCTAGTAAGCAGTTGTTGTACGCATCAACAGACTCCTCGGAAAGAATTCATGAGGTGTACCCTATTAATAACCTCAGCCGATACATGAAGAAGAGAGGGATGAAGCAGGCTATGTGGTAACTGGCAGAGCTGGGACTCAAGTCAGGTCTGTAGGACTCCACAATCCTGCTCTTGACACGGATTGAAATTACCTCTCATTAAATTTAAGGACCGCAGGTCCTCCTGAGAACGTTAATAGTAACTCCTTGTCCTTGTCTGGGCCCTGGATCGTTTTACCTCATGCCTGATGATTCCATAGAAGGACCCTAAACTACACTCATCACCTGCAAACACCCTCTGATGGGAGACAAAATCCCTCAGTTAACTTCATTCCAGGCCTGCATCTTTCAGGAAAGACAGGCTGTTCAACAGCCAGCCAGACCACCCTTCTGCCTGCTTTCATGTCCACTGTTAGAAAGCTGCCGGTTTCCCACACTCAATCCACTCTCTGAAGCACACCAAAAGCTCCCAAGGACTCACTGGAAAATCAAATCGCAAGGGCTGACTCAACACCAGGAAACAGCAAATCTCTATTTAAATGTTTCAAATGCATATGCAAATTTATACTAGCCACTGAAGGAAGCCTGTGAGCAGTGTAAGCCTCCACCAGAATGCAGAAAGGTTGCCTGGAGTCAGGGCTCTCCTCGCTCGAGAGAGCTAGAGTTCATGGGAGCGCTCTTGAAGGATTTAAGGATTGATTATGAATGATTAGGTTTACAGTAGAGATCCTGAGATTATGAACGCCACGAGCAGAAAATGAAGATGATTTCCGTGGGTCAGTGAGATGGCTTCACAAACGAAAGCACTTGCTCCACAGGCCTGACCCCCTGAATCTAAGCCCTGGACTACTTGGTGGAAGAAGGGAATGGCTCCCAGGGGTTGTCTTCTGAGCCCCACATCTGTGCCATCACATACACACTTGCATCAGCACACAGACACACAGACACACAGACACAGAGAGACTATACCAAATAGTATGTTTTAGATGGCGTACCACTAAAATTATAATTCCAAAATTACATCCAAACCAACTGCACTTATTTTGTGATACAATTTTCAAGTTGGAAGAAACTCTCTTAATCTGAGAGAAAGGCTGGTTCCTCATAGGTAATTTATTCAGGGGCAGAAGTCAGAGGCACGCAATCTGTGTGGTGTCCCCTGTAGGTGAACCCTGCTCACCTCACAGGACTTTCTGACTCTCAGGAGCATCACCCTTGATAAATGAAAGAAGAGAGATGAGAACCTCCTCCAAAAGGTCCCTCACCTGAGAAGACTCCGGCTTCTGGGTCAGGTTGCCAAGGGTGACCCACATGGTACCACCAGACAACATCTGGCTCTGGGGGAAAGAAGTATATGCAAGATCTTGACTCAAGATACTGCCAAGTGGCATCTACCTGAATCTGGTGAAAATTCTTAGTGCAAATAAAAGGTGGAGCTCAGAACATTCAGTTTGACTCCAAAGATGCATCTGATCCAGTACAGGTTCGATGTATAGCGATCTAAATGTGATTTTGTTGATACAGTCTTTCAAGTTGAACTCACAACCCACAGCTTCTACATAGGCCACTATGCCTCAGTTCCGAGCACAACACGTTTCAAACGGTGTTTATTCATCCATACATTCATTCTTCCCCGCATAAGTCCATTCATACACATGTATCGGGCATCAACTACACACCGGGTCACATGGTTGGACAAGGACATGCTTTGCTCCCTTCTGCTTTGTGTGGGAGTATTAGACATTAATGGGTGGTTAAAATTCTGAGTTGCAACTGTGAAAGAAAAGGACAGGAGGACAAACTCGCTACTCACAGAGTCAAGACCTCCTCCCAGAAGAACGGACATTTGATCGAAGCTCAAAGTTACAGAGAACGTGGCCGGGGCAAAGAGGGAGCATGAGAGAAAGGAGGCTGAGGGGGAAAAGGCGATGCTTCTGGAATAGAGAGGGATGTGTTCGCACAAGCTCAGGCAGATAAGCCAGATCATGCACGATCTCACACGCCAGAAAAAAGACACTTGGATTTCAGCCTGATGCCAGAAAGAAGGATGTTGAGTAGGGGAACCAAACGATCAGATTTTCCTACATTTAGCATGAATTGACATGTAAAGGCAAGCAGCATAAACTCATAAGTACCGCACAGATATTAAACAAGCATGCAGCCTGGAGTGGTCTTGTAAAGAGTGTTGATGAACCGAATGCGGTCGGGGAGGGGGGGTGGAGGCTGGAGTCTGGGAAGGATGCAGAGGTCACCCTTCTGTTTGTTTTTTTAGGAACTGTTTGTCTGATTTGATGCCAAGGTAGTGTTTGGGAAAGCAAGAGTAAAATCCCCATCCAAATCCACCCATCTTCCAACAGTTCAAAAGAACAGGTCTACTTGAGACTTAACTCTCTGTGGGTGGTTAGGGACCACCTACAGGTATGTTTTGAGAGCCCTGCCCCCCACCCCCCACTCCTGGTTAATGTTAACTTTCTCTGTTCTACTCTAGTACCCAAAGCCTTCCATCTCACCCTGTGGTTTTGAATTGCCAAATGTACGAGGAAAGGGTAGCTCACTGCACTACCCTGCCTTCTTAGGGGAGCAGATGTGACTGAATTTTCTCAGGAATTGTGAGACCCCCTGACTCTGCAGAAATAGAAAGGGGCTGTGAGATCGGGTACACTGAAGAAGGTGGGAGTCAAAGCACCCCACTTTTCTTTATTTTTATTTTCATGGGCTGTTTCTGCAATCTGTTGATAGATACACAGCGGACTTCATGTGTAAAAGCATGTTGACTTACATAGTAAAAATACTTGAATAGACTCAGGGTATATAAAGGACTTTGTAACATGAAAAATCAGAATGAAGTCAAAAGTTTTGTAACTCTGAAAAAGTTACAGCACCTACCACCAAGAGTTCCTGGAAGACAAAATGAGACAATTTGCTTAAAGTTTTCTCACTGGTATCTGGCATACATTAGGTTGTCTGTAACATTTCTGTAATTGTTATACACGTATTATCTATGTACAAATGCTGTATACTTTTCTCATTCAAGCTTGTGTATGCATGTAGGTGCAGATGCAGGTTTGTCAGAGAGATAGAGCATGTTTAAGAATGAGAGAAGGGCATTCGGGAGGCAGAGGCAGGCGGATCGCTGTGAGTTCGAAGCCAGCCTGGTCTATAAAGTGAGTCCAGGACAGCCAAGGCTACACAGAGAAACCCTGTCTTGAAAGAGAGAGAGAGAGAGAGAGAGAGAGAGAGAGAGAGAGAGAGAGAGAGAGAGAGAGAGAGTATCAGAAAAGGCATTCCAAAGCCCTGCTACAGAAGTGCTATTGTTAAAGTGGTACTTTCTAGAAGGCAGGAGACTGCAGAGCAGTTCACAGAGGAGCTGAGCTTTCCTAAGAGGACATGGAAACGAAGACTCAGCAGAGACGTTCAAACTGACCCCATGGGCAGCACAGCAAAGTTGAATGGGATGGGATGCTGGTGAAGCTCAAGGGGCGATTGGCGGAGAGTTACAAGTGTTCTCTGAAATGAGCATGTGTGGAAATTAAGGCCTGAGAGGAGAAGAGGAGGCTGTGCCCGAGCCATTTAGACATCTCCTTCATTCTGAGCTTCATGTTTATTTAAATTTTTTTCTTTGTCTTTTTGGAATTGACATGGGAAAACACTGAAAGACAAAGCACCACAGGCTTCTAGATTCCCTCTTAAGATTTTCCAAGAAGTCATGTCAAAGTGACTTCCTCGTAGTAAAGAATTGTTATCAGGCAGATCGTTTAGGTCACTGATAAAGTCTTTTCTAGCAAGCAAGAAGCCCTAGGTTCAACCCCATCTCCCCTCCCCGCGAAAAGGAATTGTTACCCCTATGCTTAAACATACGAAGAGTAACTAGGTAGATAGACAGAAAGAGGGCAGGGGGGGGGAAAAAAAGAAAAGGAAAATTGATTTGTATTTAGGGTGGGGAGCAAAGTCTCACAATATAGCCCAGATAGATTCAAAGTCATGATCCTCCTGCCTCTGCTTTCCCACTACTGGGATTACAGGTGTGGACCACACACCCAGCCAGAAGATATAAGGAGGAGGAGGAACAGGAGGAAGAAGTAGAAGAGGAGGAAGAGGAGGAGGAGGAGAAGGAAAAGAAGGAGGAGGAGGAGGAGGAGCCAGTTTCTAGTTGCAGCTTTAAACTCACTCTGCAACTTGAGAGAATCTTTTGATCTCTTTAGGCATAGCTGCCTCATCTGCAAAGCATGCTGATTGGTCAGGCTAGGGCATTATCTTTTGACTTCTTGCCATCCTAGATAAGGGTGGGTGCCCTCAAACCCTCTCTTCTCTTAAAGCCTGCTCACTCCATGAGCAGAGTGCGTAGTTAAGAACACAGACCATCTACCTTCCATCTGATGCCACTTGTAGGGTGACCTGTTTTCCTGCCTGTCTTCGCGTCCTTATCTGAGTGAGTAAACCTTAGCTGCATTCTCATTGGTAAAAGGGAGAATGCAAATAAAGTATTTAGAATACTAGCTGACACAGACAGGGGCCACCCTGCTGTTATGTAACGTCATCACCTCCTTACTCAATCGACTGCCTCGCAACTTCACATAAAAAAAATTATTGATAAATCAGAAATGGAACTTTAGCATCATATAGATGTGTGGAATGTCTGCAGGAAATAAGACAGGTGCTGGGGGTTCATTACTTTGGCCTTTTTAAAAGATCTTCCTGAGCTTGGATTTTCAAAGTATGTGCATGTACACCCAACTCTTTTTTTAATTGGAAGAAACTGAGTCAAAGATTACTGAAGTCTCCCTTGTCTCAAAAATTCAAGGAGTGATTATCACTTTTAAGACCAGTATTTTACGAGAGACTGGCTTATCTTTGCACCACAGCTATCATTAATATGTTTGACCTTCTCAGGAAATCCTTATAAAAGTTTAAAAATAAGTAGGAGCACCTTGGCATGCTTCTAACTAAGCAAGTTTAAGCTGCCTGAATGAGGGCGAAAAATGAGGAGGTGGGTCCACAAACTCTTTGCTGCTTGGACCTACGCTGTGACATCAAGGATAGGTTAGCTGAGGTGTGGCTGACAGGCAGCAGCCGGCAGTGACAGTGTTAACAGGGCTGGGTAAGGTGATCCCTTGAAACTGGAAGTTTTCAAAGCTTGGCAGCTGTGCTGCCCAGCCCTTGAGAGGAAAGGAGGTTGGCCAGTTAGAAGGAGCACTCCCCAGCTGAGCCCAAAACCAGGAGAGCAGATTGCAACTGCAGTTATAGGCACCAGGTTAGTAGCCTCACGCACCTCTCCAGCATGCCAACAGCTCTGGAGAAGACACTCCCACCCCACCCCCACCGCCCCAACACTCTGGCTGTCTCAGTTTAGCTGTGCTAACTGCTGGGGGCCACAGGCCTTCCTGCCAAGTTCACAGGCCACTTCTGTCATCACTGTCACAGGAGCCTGGGCATAGCTGACTTTTACTGTGGGAAGACCTCTCCAAACTGGAGAGTTGGTTTCAGGCATCCGAAATGAAACTATTTCTAAAGCCAGGCTTGTTTTCGGAACACACACACACACACACACACACACACACACACACACACACACACACCCCTGCCTGTTCACTTATGCTGCTTCCTCTAAGTTTCTGTAGGCTGTGACCACAAGCCTGAACTCCTTTCTGCTTCAAGCAGAAACCCAGGACAATTGTCAAAGCAACTAAACAGGCCCTGGTAGGAGGAAAAGAAAGTCTCTGACACTAAACTACTCTGGAGTAAAGGAAGGCGGGGGGGGGGGGGGGGGAACAGGGGACAGAGTTTAGGGGAAACAATATTGGGGAGCAGGAATTTTTCTTATATATTGCGAGAACAAAACAGTGGAGGAAGCTCTACTGTGAGGGAAAGAAGTCTGCATCTGTATGGGAGTCAGTAAACATTTCTCCAAGCTCATCTGCTTAGGCGTAAGATAGGGGTGAGAGGAAGGGAAATTGCACTGTGAGGGCCTAAGTCTGAGCTGACAGACTGGGCTCCGGGAGGGAGAAAGGGCTCCTCCACTCTTTCCAGTAGAGAAGTAGCTCCCTGCCTCAGCGGGCCAGTCTTCTCTCCTTCGTAGGGCCCTCGGCTCAGAGGCAATGAGCAGCCAGTCACTGTGCAGACTTCCCGCGGATCCCTGCAGCAGGCACATTGAGCCTTCTAACCTCCTGTACTGAGGCAGAATGAGTCATCCGAAGCTCGCGGAACAAAGTACTTGCAGCTGCCTTTCAAGATACTGCCTCCATGTAGGTGGGACACACCTCTCAGGGCAGTCACACTTTTTTTTTTCCTCCTTCCTTCACACAGGCAAGGAATTCTTGATGCTCCCAAAAGACTGGCTCTACTCCTTCCGGGCTCGGCTGTCCCTACAATGTGGAGCCTGCTTCTTCAGGTCGGGACTGGCGTTTTAAAATAAAATGGATGATTTGACGTTACTTGATCTCCTGGAGTGCCCTGTGTGCTTTGAAAAGCTCGATGTCACAGCCAAAGTCCTCCCCTGCCAGCACACCTTCTGTAAACCATGTCTACAGAGGATTTTCAAGGCCCACAAGGAGCTGAGGTGCCCGGAATGCAGGACCCTGGTGTTCTGCAGCATCGAGGCTCTGCCTGCCAACCTGTTGCTGGTGCGTCTGCTGGATGGTGTGCGTTCCGGGCAGGGCCCGTGGAAAGGGGGCTCCTTTCGCAGCCCTCGAATACTGACCTTGCAGGACAACAGGAAAGCCAAAAGCAGCCCCAGAAGTCTACAGGCTAGCCCTTTCCGGCTGGTACCCAGCGTCAGGATCCACATGGATGGGGTAAGAGAAATCTTGCTTGCTGATATGATGTGCACATGGAAGTTGGCTAGGTGTATGCAGAGAGCGAGGGAACAGACTCCCACCGGAGTGCTGGAGACGATTCCCCAGAAATCAGATGGGTGAGCTGTGATGGCTTTACCAACACACAATGGGTACTCTCAGCCTATCTAACCGTCTCAGAACTTCAAGTGCGTGATACATTCTCTTTAGTGGTTGTCCAGAGGGAATTGAATGAGGAAAGGACTCGTAGATGATCGGTTTTTTTCGTTTTGTTTTTTTGTTTTGTTTTGTTTTGTTTTGTTTGTCTTTCATGTCTACTGCTAAGGGGCCAGACCAGTGTATGGGAAATTCCTCACCTGAGGGTGAGGAATAAAGAAAATAAATTCAGCTGCAGGTTGCTTTTGAGATTCCTGAGAAGCTTTCATATGGCAGGTGTTGCTTGAAATTTATCTACATCTGTCCTCCCATCCCTTGTCAGAAAGTGCTGTCATGATGACGCTCATTCAAAATCTGTACAAAGTAAATCTATCGAGATACACGTGACACCCGAAATCACTCAGGAGGGAAGTGTTTAGGTGGATGGACTGATTGATGGCAAAGGCATACAGATGTGTATAGGAACCCTGCTGGTGTGTGTCTACAAATCAAGAGAACACACAAAATACATGGTGTAGAGCCAGTCAAACCATACAGCTCCCATGCTCCTCTGTCTACCCCTGACAGCATATCCTGAGGAAGTTATCTGGCCTGCTATGTAAGAGCATGCCTCTGGAGGAGGACACAGTCCTGAGTCCACTGGGATTACGTGTGTTGTCATCCCTGGACCCTCAGAACCAAAATGGACACAAAGCCATGGCTTAGATTGTCAACATACTTAGGCAATCAAAGATGCAAGCTTTAATGCTGGCAACTGGGTCCCGACGCTGCCCTAAAGAGTATCAGTGGGTGCGAGCGTTTGGCACTGAGCTTCCTCCTCATACAGAAAATGCTTAAGGTGTACATTTACAACCCATTCCTAAGGTCTTTCTTTTAAGAGTTCAGTCTCTTGGGCGCTCAAGTCACCCATGTGGTAGGGTTGTGTGTGTAAACATTCAAAAATGAGAGCGGGAAGGTAGTGTAGTTTCTTCACTGAAGTTTTTCCTTTCTTTCTTTCTTTCTTTCTTTCTTTCTTTCTTTCTTTCTTTCTTTCTTTCTGTTGTGCTTGTGTGTGCACACACATTCCAGAAAAGGGATGGGCGCTCACTTCTCTGGAAGTCTCCTCAATCAATCAGAACCCACACAGGCCTGGGAAGGTAGAGTAGGGCGGAGCGCAAACTTTATTCAAACATGCCTTGCTAATAGAGAAAGCTATCCGTCTCTGGGTTGGCAAATCTCCCTTGAACTCCTAACACCTAGAAACCTCTTCTCCCCGCTTTCCTACAAAAGCCTGACTTAACCTTTCAGGAGAGGATCACCATTCACTACGGAACTGTTGCCTGGAAGAAGGCGGGTCCCCTGTAAGCTTTGCATATTTCTGTCCAGGTTTTCCTCTTTCCCCTATGCTGCTAAGAAAAGTGCATCGCTGGTTATCAGGGCATTGAACCATATGAGATTCGCAGAGTGCGCCTCCATGGGGTGGGGGAGCAGGGGGGATTGAGAGCAGATACGACAGAAGACATTAAGATAGTGGGTGTCCTTGGACCTCTTCTTGCGGACTTGGAACATGGGACAAGACAGACCCTGATGTGCCCAGTGCCCACTCACAAAGCTGTCGTGGACCTAGGTTTGTCATCCCACTGAAATAGACTGGAGGGCTTGTGCATTCAGACGGAATCCTAACTAATAAACATGATTTTCAAAGAGAGGAGCTGGCAGCCCACCACTGGCACCCCCTCCACTCATTCGTTTCTTTCTTTGAAGTGTTCACCTCATGCCTTTTGCCTCTTGATGTGGATTCGAACAAACCCATTCCCGGATGTTAATATGGTATCGTTCTGCAACGTGTTTCTGCTTGTAAAACTATAACTATCTTCCTGGTATGAAACCATCATGCCTCCCAGTTAAGGCATGGATGCTGCGCTCTGAGGATGGATTTGTAACATCAATCAAATCCCCTGGAGTTATTTGCCCTCTCTGCCTCAGTTTAGCCAACCAAGCCAACAGCTAGTAATATTTGCTACCCCCCTCCTTTCTCTAAGGCACTGTGAAATTATCTTTGCAGCATGCTGTATCACCATGGAAAACATCCGCCAGGGAAATGCAAAGCACCATCATTATCAGTAATTTAAACTCTCGGTGTGACTTTGGGCAAGCCACTTAAGTTAGCTGGGTCTCAATTTAAAATTCTGTAAAATGGGAAAATGTATTGTAAAAACAGAGAGCCGCCTTGACACCTAGCTAATTAGTGTTTGCAGAGCTCTCTGAGAGCCTCAGATGAAAGGCATTGGGAGATCGTTATCATAGTAAACATCACTATTGACTGTTTATTGTGCCCTGCCATTCTTGTGAGGCATTCTGCAAAACACAGGAGTTATAGCCCTTGCAGGAAAGCGGAGCAGGCATTGTTATTAAACATGACTCTGTGGTGAACCCAGACTGGAGTAATACTAAGCCTAAGTAGTCCCCTGAGCAGGGAAAATAATCTGTTGTCAGAGGGTAGCATTTTGTAAGGCACCTCTTTCATAGGCCTCCCTGATAGCCTGGCACTCTGAAGGAGTTCATTTAACTTCCTACCCACAAGTTGTTTAAGCCCCAAGTCTGTTCTGCTCGCCCAGGCTCATCCACCAAACAAGCTCATCAAGATCCTTCTTGTTGGCTCAAAGAGGCCTTGATGTCTGTTGTGCCAGCGAGTATCCTAGGGTGGAACCAATAGTCACACCTCACGCTGCCAGCCCAAGAGAGGGAAAAATTAGCCCATTGTGCCTACACATCTAAATCCCTCCCAAGCTGATTGTGTAAAAGAAAACCTGAGAAGTAGCTGCAGGCTTTTACAGCGTGCAATTCTTCCACCTAGATGACTGGCTCTGGTAGGCTCCTCGGAGTACAATTCCCTCTTCCTCACAAGTGCTGCCAACGCCAAGGAACTGGACCAGCCCTCAAAGTGCTATGAGTAGCTGAAGAGCTTATCTTTTCCCCCCTATTCTTTCAGTTTAAGAATATTTCTAAATTAGGGCAGGTAATAAAGGTTTTGAGAAACTGAAAATCCAAACCCGAGTCTGCTCAGTCAGTGGTTATGTACTTTGACTGAGTCACTTAAACCTCCGGGCCTTCAATTCTCCATCAGCAAATTGAAGATAATAGCAGTGCCTACCTCAGAGTGGTTGGTGAGATATGAATGAGATGATTCACACCCATTAACTCTTAGGGCGCTGACTGGCTCACGTTGGATGCTCAATAAATATTAGCTGTGATTGTTACTTAAGTGACTCAACACTTTCTACTCAAAATCACACGCCCTCTCTCGCCCCCTTGAGAATTAAGTGCCACCCCAAAATGATTCTTGGTGCCCTGGTGATCTGACTCCTCTGGTTTCCCCACCCCCACTCCCCAAAATGATCTACGTTATGGCCCATAATTCAGGTATGTGACTTCACAGTCTGTGCTGGCTTTGAAGTTCCATTTCAGACCCCCTTAGGGAGCTGTGGGTTGATGGTAGGAGAAAGCTCACAAACTTCACTTGTCTGAATAGTACAAGAAATTAATTAAAAATTTAAAACCACACATAGAAAGCAAGTATCTGGTTGACCTCCCAGGCAACACCAATTCTTCATTACCTTTGCAGTTTCTCTTTTCCCTGCCTCTCTCTCTCTCTCTCTCTCTCTCTCTTCCCCCACACAACTGTCACCAACCTCGGTCTCTCAGGGCTAGACTTTCTACCTGCACTGCTAAGCATTGTGACAATCGCACACCCTATCAGCGAGAACACACCTGCTGTCACCACACACAGACCAGGTGGCTTTGTCATAGAAACTCATTCAGCGGCTGTTGCAAGCACCTGAGGGGGGAACAAAAAAAGAGGTCAGAAAGCACTTGAGGGAGCTGAGGTCCAGCAGAAACCACGAAGTGGTTGTGCCCCTTTCTTGGGTCTCATGTGTGTTCCAAGCTGTAACACAGATGGTGGTTTTTGCTAAGTGTGCAAAGAGACTAAACTCATTCCAGGTCCTGAAAGCAGCAGGCAGGTGACACCTGGGACAACCATATGTAGCATGTAGAAGGATTCAAGCAGGTAGAGGCTGCGGGTGAGAAACGGGGAGAAAGGGTGGCCTTACTCATAGTTACTTGTAAACATCTTTGGGAAAACACAGGGCCCCGAATTTTACTATTGTCACCTACCATCAACACACCAATTCCTAGTTCTAGCCCACTCCCCTTTTCATTGCTGTGTTCCCAGATTTCAGGCCAGACGGAGCTGCCTTTGTGCTGGGATTTACTATTTGTTAGCTGTGAAGCTTTGGGCAAATTACTTAGCGCCTCCACTCCTCAGTTTCTCTATTGTAAAACGCAGATAATAATGGCATGCATACAGCGTAAGGTCATTACGAAGTTAAAATGTGATGATGACGCATATTGAGAGGTTAGCATATGCGCCTGGCATCCAACAGTAAATAATAAAGCACCGGGCATAGAAAAGTCTGCCGGTAGCAAGGCCCTCTAAAACAGCTGAGCAATGCTCATATTAACACAGAGACTGATGCAATCACAAGGTGTATGGGTCTGCATCAGGTCCTCTGCATATAAACGATAGATTTCAGTTTAGTGCTGTTATGAGACTCCCGAATGTGTGAACTCTTGTGCCTTCTCTTGGGGCTCTTTTATTCTTCTGTTGGCCTGTCCACCAACTTCGATATAATTTTTTTTTTCATTTTATCGTCATTCTTTATTTTGCCATGTTTTGATGTTACTGCCTAGAAGTGATACTGGAAAGGGAGTGCAGTCTGCACTTGGTACATGGTTCTTAGTGTTGCCCGATTCCCAGCTGGCCTCCTCTGATTTCCCTTCCCCTCAGTGTACAGATGGGAAGGACCCTGCCATCGCCTGCCTGATGATCAGAGTGATTCTTGCTAAGGGCTCCTCCCTGTTTTAGTGAGCCCAGTGTCCTGTGACCTGTTTTAAAGGTGTCTGGCTTATTCCCCATAGGAGGCCTCAGCTCTGAGGCAGGTGGGTGGGGCATGAAGTTCTCCCTAGCCAACAACAATTATCCACTGCCAGGGAAACACCACCTTGGGGATTAGCATATGCATATTTCTGGGTTGTTTTCCTTTCTGCAGATGAAAGGTTGCTACACCCATGTCTCATCATACTATAAAGAGGTTTGGGAGAGAAAGTATTCTAGTAGCTTGTGACCCGAGAAGAGCAGCCTCGTGTGACCCATTGCAGGGTTCTGCTCAAACCGGATAGAACACGCTACCAACCCGTTTCCTCCCCTATCTTTCACATTCTTTTCATCTTTGTTTACTTCGGAGACCAGCCTTTCACACTTGGGCACTATAAATCCTCAGTGGGTGGCCCACAGAGTTCCAGAGTCAACCCTCAAAACTATAAGCTTCTTTTCAGAACTCTATTGAGATTGCAGAAGACCTTAGCCTCTAATGGCCTGAGAATCTCCGAGTGGCAGATTGTACTAAAACCCGTTTCCCAAACTCTTCTTCCTCCTCCTGTTTGGTGCTGGGGATTGAACCTTGGGCTTGTACAAGCCTAGCAAGTGCTCTGTTACAGAACTACTTCCCCCAGCCCTTCCTGTTTCTTTCATTTTGTTTTTTGTTTTTTTTTTTTTAATTTGGGCAAGGGGATGGGGGGGGGGGAGGTCTTGATAAGTTGCCCAGCTTTTTTGAGTTTACTCTGACATCCAGATGGGCTGTGAGCATCAGTCCCCTTGCCCCAGCCTCCTGCTTTGGCAGCATTGTAGGCTTGTGGCTCTAGGGTAAACTCATTCCCCAAATCTCAACGACACTGCATCCCATTCTCCGGTCTCTTCTCAGGACTTCAGTAAGACAGCGAGTGCTGTCTCAGAGTTCACATGCTTAGTCATAACACAGACCTTATTTTTAAGCAACTCTGAAACCCGCTATCTCCATCTTCTGCAGAACTTAGTGTCTGCTGGTTTCTAGCCACAGTAACTATGGTAACCTACACAGCAAAGTAAGAATCTCACCTTCTCAGGGCTCAACCTTCAACTCTGACTGGCTGGAAACACAGCGATCAGCATACAAGATCACAAATCTGGGTATAACAGGTGTTTCTGTGTGTAGATCAGATATTGATTGTAATATGACATCATTAGAAGACATACTATCTGTGTGCTTATGACATATGGGGGGCAAGAAACATGGCCATATTGGCTACTCAATTGTAAGAAACATCTGACTTTAGGAATGTTGAGGTTTGCTAAAAGCAGCATCGCCCCGTTCCAATTATATAAAGCTCAAGAAAATACAAAATTATAAACTATAATTTGGAGGCTAGTGAAGATGTCTAATTTAATTGCATGTGAGTTTATCAAAATCCACAATCCTTTATACTTAAATGGATGAATCCCTATGTATGTTATAATCCAATAAAGTTGACTAAGACAAAGAAGACTTAGACTCAAGCATACTAGAAGAATGTGAGGTACTGGGTAGATCATTTTGAGGGGAATGAAGCTTGGCCAATACAAAGAAACTTTGTACAAGATAAGCACTTTTAAAGACTGAAAGTGGGTGGGGTCAAGGAACGGAAAGGGAGGGTCTGATCTGCGCATGGGCTACAAAGAAAGGCAGGAGAGAAGTGTGTTGAATTAGAACAGAAATTGGAATGGAGAAAACAGACAGGATGGAGGCCCAGAGTCCTGACTTCTTAGCAGGGTGGCTAACTACTTGGAAAGCACATGTCAGTTGCTCCCCGTAATAAAGCCACACCAAGAGCCATTGCAGACTGGCTACATGTCAGTGTGTGGCCTGTCAGCTCTATCGGTAGAGACTTGATGGACCAGTCACAGCTAAAGGACATAGGTGTGCTCCAAGGTGGTAACTAAGCACATTAGGAAGCAGAGAAGCAGCAGTCAGCAGAACCATTCTTTACCATCCATATGGGCAGGTCACCTAGCCAGCCCAGCACAGAGGAATTCCAGCCACAGCGCCCAAAGCAAGGGACAGAGCAGCATAAGACATGGTCCTTTGTAAGCAGCTTCCTGCAGCTTGGTCTTTGTTAGCAGTGATGCTGACAATACAACCCCAGAACCCCAGCTCGGTAGCCAGAGTACCCAATGCCTGCCACCCTGTTCCTCAGTGCCTGCCACACACAAGCCCTGTCCTGACAAGTCACCCCCAGGAACTTTTGCTGAATTCATGTCAGATATCTGTCAATCTTTCAGTCTTACTCCAAGACACTAAGAGAACACAGAACTCAGCTTTCAATACTGCACTCTGATCCCCTAGCCTATAGCCGAACCCATGCTAAGCTCTCCAAAATGTCTATTGAAAGGGTGAATAACTAAATGAGTACATGTTCCTGGTAGACTTCATGGAACCTTGGGCTAACCCCTCATGGGGCAGGAATGGCCCCTTTGTGAATTTAAACCATTACTGAGCTGTGTGGAATGACCTGCACACTATATTAGGGGCAAAGCACATGGTGCCTGAAATGCTCTTGACATGAGTCACCTCCTTAAATACCTTTTTGATGGATGAACATCTCTCTGCTAACAACATGGTGGGACAGGTTCACAAACCCTTGGGTCATGAATTGCTAATCCTAAGGCAGGAACCACCACCGTGCACAGAGCTAACCTCCTTTGTCAAGCACCACGAAGCCACACACACTCCTTGGTTCTTGGTAGGCACACTTGATCAGAGTTCATTGGCAGTTAGTCACAGACATGAATGGGTTCCAAAATGTTTTGCCTCCGAGTTACAAGCTGAGTTGGCATTACTCCCACTGTCACTGTGGACAGGAACATGGCTGGGGGACTCTGTTGCTGCCAAAATTCTAACTTCACCACATAATATTAAATCTGCCACGAGAGGCTTGCCGATGCTCGTTGCTCTGCTGCACTGAGTGCATTCATCCTTTGCCACTGTGATTACTGACCATCTCTAGAGCATTTTCATCTTCTCAACATGAAAATCTAGACCTGCTGCAACCTATGTACGTAGGTCTCCCCACAGTGTGTGTGTGTGTGTGTGTGTGTGTGTGTGTGTGTATCTGTCTGTATCTCTGTGTGTTTGTGAATAAAGGGAACAGATTCCTTTGTAGAGTTTTTAAAATATGTATCTCAACTTTCCTGCTACTTCTAATTAAACTTCCCATAAGATAAGCAAAGAATATAGTATTGTGACTCTGAAGAAAGGCCCCGGTTTGATATGTACTGACTGTGTGCTTCTGAGTAAGTTACTTAGCAACTCTGAGAAGTGTTGGTGTCAAGTAGAAATAGCAGGGCACACCTCACAGGATGGCTTGGAGAATTCAGTGAGACAGTAGTGTAAAGTATCCAGCCAGTGGTCTAGCTGCTGCACAGGTTAACCGTGTGCATACCCATCCAGGTAGCTGCACATATCTGCTGAAGAGCTACCCCACTTGCTGGTTCAGTGGCTATGTCCCTGCTATGAACATGGAAGTAAGCACTGTCCTGGAGGTTTAGGGAATGTTACATTTAGTAAAGCATTTGCCCTGCAAGTACAAAGTTCAATGGCCAGAACCTGTGTTGAAATGCTGAGCATGGTGGTGCACAGGGGAGGCAGAGGCACGAGACTCCCCAGGCTCACTGAACTGATTAGTGAGCTCCAGCCCATGAGCAGCTGTGTGTGTGTATGTGTGTGTGTGTAATTTTTACAGATTTTGTTTCCTGTACATTGTTGTGAGAATTGAATGCAGGTCCCCTGGAAGAGCAGCCAATGTTCTTAAACAGTGAGCCATCTCTCTAGTATAAGAGACCCTTTCTTAAAGGAAGTAGATGGCTTTCCTGAGGATGACACCTCAAGTTGTCCTCTGGCCTCCACATACATGCACAGGTACTCACCTGTACACTCACACATTAAATAAAATAACAATCCCTGTGCCACTTGGAGGATAAGTCAAGAAAAAGCCTAAGAATTTTCTAACGCAGGGCCTGTTGGATACTAAGTTCTTGTAGGCACTGGACTCTTTGTCTTCAGCTTCAGGGAAGATGAAAGCAAATGAAACATGACCTTTTTCCTCAAAGAGCCTTAAACGCTAACCACGAAGACGTGTTAATCAATCCTAAAAGTAGTGCAGTGTGCTAAGATAACAGGTGAAGGATGGGTCCACTCTGCCAACACAGTCCGTGTAGGGTGTGCCGCCTGAGCACCATTCTTGGGGTGAAACACTTCAACTCACAGACTCTGATATAGTGTGTTTTAAGTTTAAAAAACAAATTTACTATTATGTGCCTGGACACTTTACCTACATGTATGTCTGTGCACCATGGGCGTGCAGTCCCTACAAAGGCCAAGAGAGGCAATCAGATCCCCTGGAACTGGAGTTACAGACAGTTGTGAGCCACCATATAGGTTCTAGGAATTGAACCCAGGTCCTCTAGAAGAGCAGCCAGTGCTCTTAATCACTGACCCATCTCTCCAGCCCAAAGACTCTCAGTCTACATGCAGCCACTGACCTGAGTACCACTGGAATCTCCACGTTATACATAGCAGTCCCAGGCTCAGCTAGGGTTGAAAGTATTGTTTTGATAAGAGAATATGGTTATAGAATGTGGTTAGCATGCCTGTAGTAGCTGTGGGAGAGTTCGGGGAAGTGATTGAGTTGCATTTTTTTTTTTACATGCACATGGTCTGGGTCCCTAATCATCTAAGCATTGATGGATGACACTGAGCCTACACATTTCAGAATACACTGAGGCATACATGCTGAGTATTGAGTCCTGGACTCATGGCCCCAAGGCTGCTGATGGCTTTGGAAAATATATCACAGTCAACAGAAAGAGTCTCAGCAACTTAGAGTATTCAGTATCACCCCTTCCCCCAAAGGGCTACTAAGAGGACACTAGCCTGGAGAAGGAGACATAAAGCAGATAATCCCAGGGAGCTCGAAGCAGACCACCCACACTGAGGACATCCATCAAGGGGCCAGGCACAGGAAGGCAAGAATGAGGCAGTCTTCCTAAGCAGGAAGCTGGCCCCGCGTGGCTGGCTGAGACTCACTCTTGGGTCTGTGTTGCCTTCTGTCTTACACCCCAAGTCAGCCTTATGTGCTCCCTGAGATTCACAGGGTCCCCTCTTGCTTCTGACCCAGGCTCCATTAGCGCCTGTCAGCCTGCACTCTACTCTCTCCCATTGGCCCCTATCTCCATAGGGTAAGGAAGCGTCCGGTCTTCCTCTGTACCTAGCATAGCCTCTCAGCTGCAGCCAATACTTGCCAAATAGTTCTCTGAATGCCTGATATTTGCCACACTGTAAGAAGCCACAGTCAGATAAACCAGCTTCTGCGCTGAAGAGCTCCCTGAAGGCTGTCTGCGTTTCCTGAGGCCAGCAGAAAGTTAGCCATTTTGCTCCCAGAATCCTTGCCAGCCCCTTTCTGATTGACAAAGATGGTTCCTGACTTGGGGCCAGGTGTGCTAGGAATGGCATGTAAGCACTTGCAGAGGATTCAAAGGTAATTAGATTAGATTTCAGAAAGTAAAGAAGAAGAAGAAGAAGAAGAAGAAGAAGAAGAAGAAGAAGAAGAAGAAGAAGAAGAAGAAGAAGAAGAAGAAGTTGTTGAACCAGAATGGGGCAGATTGCAAGAAGAACGCCAGCCTGGCATGTCTTCTGAGTAGGTCATGCTGATTTTTTGCAGAGTTAGGAATGATACCGCCATACACATAAAAGTATTTTAATTGGTTACCAAGGCGATGTGACAGAATCATTGGGCACAGAACAAGAATAGAACCATGCAGAGCGGTGTTCAGGAACCGTGTTTATCTGAAATATTAACAAACTGCCTGCATATAAGAAAGCAGGGGTGACAACAAATTTTATTGGGGACTTTTGCTTAATAAATAAGAAATGGAGCAGAGACAGAGAAAAGCTCTTCTCCCTACTCTCTAGAGACGCAGCAGAGGCAGTCTTCCAAAACTCACGGGTCTCCTTGGAATGAGTTCCTGTGGACAGAGAAAATCCCAGGCGATCAGCTCTTTGCTTAAAGGAAGGTGGAAGTGGGTGAGAGTACGGAGAGAGAATGGAAGAAGACACCAGCACTGCCTTCCTCCTGAGAGAGAGGAAAGGATACAGGATACAGCAAAATGGTCCCATCCCTTCCTTTTGATTTTCCTTTATATTGGAAAAAGGAAGTATTTTTGTATTAAACACATTTCTTTTTTATTACCTCATTTTTGTTTTCTTTGAAGAGGAGAGAGTTCAAGACAAGGTTTCTCTGTGTAGCCCAGGCTGTCCTGGAACTTACTTTGTAGACCAAGCTAGGCCCTAACTCAGAGATTCGTCTAAGTCCGTCTCCGAAGTGCTGGGATTAAGGATGCCACCACTGTCCAGCTTCCTTTTTGTCATCCGTGGTCTGAGTTTCTTCCACAGCAAGCCAGGTTGCGGGTTGGGTGTGCTGCGTTCCTACAGTCCATCATTCACATCCCAGGACCTGGAGAGTAGAACAAAACTAGTCTAGGGGAGTGTTGGGTCTGATTGCACGAGCAACGGTAAGAGGGCCAGAAAAGGAAGCTGGGAAGGGGCATGGGCACCGTGATTAACTGTTACCTTGACAATGACTGGGACCACACAGCACGCACCGTATTCCAGGCAGTGTGCAAAATAAACCGATTTTTCTTTACTTCTTCCACTATTCCCTGGAGGCCTGCTGTATCTCTCTCTCTCTCTCTCTCTCTCTCTCTCTCTCTCTCTCTCTCTCTCTCTCTCTCTCTCTCTCTCTCTCTCTCTCACATGAAAACAAAACAAAACAAAAACAGCTAGTTAATGCAGGGCCAGGACTTGAACCTTATCTGCCTGAATCTAAGGCCTGGGCACAGGGCAGGGCAACCAAGGGGACCAGGACCAGGACCAGGATGTAACTCCATGGAGCCTGCACAAGCGGCTGTTGCTGGTCGCTTCCGGCTGCCGCCCATCTCTCCATGCCAATGATTCTGAGAAGCTCCCAGAGCATGGTTTAGCCCTCGGCTGTCTCAACTCCATAGTAAGGATGTGCTCCGTCTTTTTGTTTTTGTTTTGTTTTGTTTTGAGACAGGGTTTCTCTGTGTAGCCTTGGCTGTCCTGGACCCGCTTTGTAGACCAGGCTGGCCTTGAATTCACAGCGATTCACCTGCCTCTGCCTCCCAAGTGCTAGGATTATAGGCGGGATTGTCTGACCAGAAATTTAAGAATTTCAATCATTTTTTTTAATGAGTTTAGGTAAGTAGAGAAGGAGAGAAAAAAGGGAGATAAAGGAAAGAGAGAGGCAGGAAGAATACATGGGAGATATAGAGGTTGAGGGGCAGGGGAACACAGGCCTGAGGAGAGCAGAGAGAGAGAGACCAGTGGGAAATCAGATGTGCGCGGAGGGGAAATAGGCGGGCGATATTTTACCAGGAGTTATGACAAGCTGCGGTCCAGAACTAGTCTGCCTTCCCCCAAAATATAAACAGAGTCAGCGCGAAATATTTCCGTCCCATTCCCCGCAGAAACCTGTCGTCTGGGGCAGGCGGCAGAAAGCCAAGCCTGAACGTGAGGAAACTCAGTTTCCATCCGAGTCTCAGACGAGAAGCAACCGCGGACACGGAATTCATCCGAGTCCTTCCAAATCTTAGCAATGACTATGGCTCGGGGAAAAGTTTCAAACTCTCATTCTGAATATTCTAGCATTCCAAATTTAAGTTTTTCCCCTTCCAATTTTAGAGAATGTGCAGAAGAAACAGAAATATCCGCGTACATGTAATTTTAAGGAACTTTTTAATTTAAAGGTTCTCGGGGGCGGCGGGAGGGGGGTGGCGGGGGGAATAGCTGCCACCTCGAGGCCTTGAGGTTTTCAAGGGCCTGGAATGATTTAAGCCACAGAGCAATAGGGAAACTAAGGCTTGGGAGAAGGGAGAACCGTGTTCAAGGCCACTCACGTACGCTGACTCCAATGCCGCGTTCTACACAGGTGGTTCTCAACTGGTGGGTCGCGACCCCCTAACATCAACCCTTTTGCAAGTGTCGCCTAAGACAATCGGGAAACAGAGCTATTTATATTACCACTCATAACAGTAGTAAAATTACAGTTATGAAGCAGCGTCAAAAGTAGTTTTTTGTTGCGGGGGTGGGGGGTCAACACGACATGAGGACACAGCGTTAGGAAGGTTGAAAACCGCTGCTCTAGATCCTTACACAGGGTTCACAGTGAAGCCTGTCTGTGCAAATAGGATGCGTAGCACACAGCTGTTTACTTACCGTGCATTTATGTATTTCTCTCGTCTTGTTACTAGTTTAAATCTTGGTACCGTACTCCCAACCACACATTCAGGGTCTATGTAAGTCATCTTGTTCTTGTATTCTAGAATTTTTACATCTTAAAGGAGGTTTTGAGGGTCCTCTAACGCCCGGCTGGCTACCTGCCCCACACCTCAGTCCTCTCTTTGGCTTCCCAGAGAGAGATTCACCTCAGGGCCTGGGTGTCCTCTGTTCCCTCCACCTCTGGAGAACAATGGGAAATGTGTGACTGAAATCTAGTCACAAACCCCATCAGCCAGCCTCATCTCAAACAGGAGCCTGTGACTTTTTGAAGGCAACTCCAAGCAGGTGCGCTTTATTGTCAGCAATGTCTTAACTCTCAATCTCATTTTCCTCAACCCGAACGTTTCAGTGAGTTCACCCAAGGAGCAAGTTCTAAGTATTACTGACATGAGGGGCAGTATAGAGCAATGGTTAGAGCTGGGGGAGGGGGGAGATGCTTTAAAGTCATGATGGGCTGGGTTCACATTTCTGCTTCTCTTCCTCATTAAGAATAGGATGATACACACCCCACCACAAGTCGGTTCTCAGGAATAACCGATACATTCAAGGACTGATCCATGGTGATAATTTTTATTATTAGATTTTTAATGGCCATATCTCCTATAAAAGTATCCATCATGTTTTATCATGTGCAGCTGGCCTAAGGTCTAATTACTTACTGGTCAAACCACCCACACATAACTACCTGTGGTTTTGACTCCTGTGGCAACTCTGAGGTGGCCCCACACCAGGTGGAGCACACCGAGTTCCTCTAGCAAGAAGTGCCACACTCTTAAAAGGATCTTTCTTGACATCCTTTCCCAGGAAAGAGTCTCCAGCCATAACAAACTGTGCTAAGACAGCCCCTTGAGAGCAATGCTGTTCTTCAGAGCCTTTAAAGGGAAAATATTTTTAGCTTCCACTTTGGAAAACGTATTTCTGTGTGTGTGTGTGTGTGTGTGTGTGTGTGTGTGTGTGTGTGTGCACGCGCGCGCGTCTGCTCTAAATTAAGCTCAGTGAAATGAAGAAATTCTGCACTTCGATAACAGTAGCAACTGACATTCACAGGTTACAAAAATCTACACCGCGTACTCTCTGCAAACTGCACACGACACTTGGCACTAGGATGTAGCCACGAACGAGACAGATCGACATATGCTCTAGTAGGATAGGTAGAAAGAACGACAACAGTGCACACGCACGTGCGTGTGCGTGCACAACGCCTGTGGTCTTACTTGGGTCCTCGGGCACTGTCAGGGCAGTGGGGACATCAACTGGAAAACAGAGGATGAACAATAAGGATTACAGTGAGGCCAGCTGTCAGCTGGCACTGAAGCTTAGGCCTCCGGGTACAACTCTGGGAGATGGTTGGTAAATTCTAACAGGTGATAGATCTGGCGAGTTTACACCACCCCCACCACCCCCATCCCATCTATGAGCCATTGGTTAAGAGCCGTCTTTGGGAGCAATCCAGGTTCAAGAAAGAGAAGATTTCCAAGAACATCGCAGGTATTGGCCATAAAAAACGAGCTAACTCCTGCACACATGAGGTACAAGTAAATATATCTGGGACACAGACACATATGCATAAAAGAAATATTTGAAACAACAAATGTAATGTGAATAAAGTATGACTTTTAGTTAACAACTTGTAAATAGTGTTCCATTAATATTTATATTACTCTACCATCTGGATGTAAAACATTAGCCATAGGCGTAACAGGCTATACAAGAGGTTTTTTTTCAATTATCCTAGGTGTTTTTTATGAATCTAGATAGTAACAAAATAGAATATATAGAATGTAAGAAGATATAAATAAGGTATAAGCAAGAAAATAAGTGGCGTGGTGGTGGCACACACCTTTTATCCCAGCACTCAGCAGTCAGAGGCAGGTGGATCTTTGTTGAGGCCACCCTGGCCTACAGAGCTAGTTCCAGGATCCTAAACTTCTGTGTTAGGATTAAAACTTATTTACACAGTAGAGACTGCTATGCTGGTAATTGTTGACAGCTGTCAACTACGTTCTATTAATATAATTAATAATAGAATTTCCTCTACGTGCTCAAAACATTATTCTAAGCCTTTCTGATTTTCATTGGTGGTGTTAATAAATATGCAGTTGTCTGTTTTTATTACTCTTTTTAAGGTAACCTATATCTTCTTATCTGGCTCTATCAAATGTCACTCCTTTATATGTACTAGTCTGTGACTACTCAAGTGCTTGAGCTAGTGCAATTGTGTGTATGTGTGTGTGTGTGTGTGTGTTATTATCCTACTTAATGCGTATAGAGCCTCTTACATCTGTACATTGACATCTTTATCTCTGTAGGGAAGAAAATTTGCTACCCAAAGGTGTTCTTCTCTTCTTAGTCCCCTGTGGACAATCCATGTTAACACTGTAGATTAATTTAGGTCACTGATCAGATGACCCCATGTTGAAAAGATTGCCCTGGGATAGCCACGAGGACCTGATATAACCAACTGTTTACACAGTGGAAGAAGCAGACAGACAGGGGGTCACAATGACCTAGTGTTGAAAGCGAATAAAGGGGGCCCAGAAATGCAGGCAGCTCCTGAAAGCCGGAAGCTGCTGTGGAGATGAGTTCTCCCCTAACGTCTCCAGAAAGCGGTGCATGCTGCCCACATCTTGAATTCAGCCCAGAGATACTTTTGTAGAATTTCTGACTTCCAGGAACAGCAGACGCAAATCTGGTGCTCTAAGCCAGTAACTTGTTATGACAGCTACAGAGAGTTCACACAGTGCTTTCCAAGGGTCCTGGAAAATTCTTCAAATACAGTTCCTAAATACCAGCTTTTACGTGCATTCTATCCTTCATATCTCTTGACCAATTTTAAATATCTCATATCTTTTTACTTCAGGGTTTTTTAAAAAAAAAACTATTGGTGTTTGAGTCTACTGAAAGCTAACACATATATTTATCACTATTAACTAACTTGTCTATAAATGTAATTGAGTTATATTATTCATGCCTTTAAAAGAAATTTGTACTTCTACTCAGTATTTTATTTTATTTAGGCTTGAGGTTTCTATATTAGAGGTGCAATAAATTATTTTAATCAAAATTAAATTTTTATTTATTTTTTATACTTGTCTTGGGGTTACTGATGCTGTGATGAAATACCACCAAAACCAACTTCGGGAGAAAGGAGTTTATTTGGCTTATACTTACACATCACTGCTCATCACTGAAGGAGGTCAGGACAGGAACTCAAGCAAGCAGGAGCCTGGAGACAGGAGCTGACACAGAGGCCATGGAGGGTGCTGCTTACTGGCTTCCTCCTCATGGCCAGGGCCACCAGACCAACGATGTCACCACCCATAGTGAGCTTGGCCCTCATCCACAAATCACTAATTAAGAAAATACTTTATATCTGGATCTTATGAATGCGTTTTCTCAGTTGAAGATCCCTCCTCTCTGATGACTCTAGCTTGTGTCAATGTGACATAAAACTAGACAGCACAATAGTCATCTGTTGAAGTCACTTTTACTAGTTCTCTTCAGTCTATCAATCCAGTTCTGACTGAGCAAACATGCTATTAGAATCCTCTTAGGCTAACTAGTGTGATGCGTAAGGATTTTCTGATTATTGATAAATATGTATATATGTATTTATGTATATTTACTTAATTCTGTCTTGGAAACAATGACTGTTTGACTGGTTTTAATCTGATATTCCAAATGTCTCATGCTTTAGCCTCAATTATACTTCCATTAAAGTTAGTAGTTTTTAAAAAGAAAAAGAAAATAAGCTGACAGATGAAGGGCTCAAAAAAGATGTTAGTAGAACACCAAGAACATCACTTATTTATGTGCAAGCGCACGAGTGCACACATACACACATGCATGTGAACACACACACACACACACAGGAAATGATCACAACTTGTGATGTGTCTGCAGACATCTAGAGTCACAAAGTAGAAGACAAAAAGACTCTAGTTAAGAGTGGTCAAGTACATTTATGTTGACACCTGAGGAACGAGAGGCAAACAGCTCTATGAAGAGCAGAGAGCACGGGAGCAGAACTGCCTCCTTCAGGAAGAGCAGAGTGGCAGTGAAGTGAAGCCTCTCTCCTTGATCAGCTCGGGAGACTTCTCTCCAACGGCCTTGGGGGCCAGGCTATCTTCCAGGGAGAACTGGTTCAACCAAATTCCTCCCATGACTACCTGAGGCCCAGCCTACACTGAGTGTTGCAAGGGCAGTCTAAACCACATTCTCTGATAACTTTCCTTTAAAATGCACCTGATAAGGAGTCATAAAACATGGATGGTAAGAACGCTTAAAGAAGAGAAGGTAATAAAAAAGACATCTGCTCTGCTTACTCTACACATGTGGAGTATATGGTTTAATGAGCGAAACGGGGATTCCAAGGTCACAGCATTTGCAGCACATACAAGGAACAAACTGGAGGTTTTCCCACTCTCAGTCAGAGCTCTTCACATTTTCCAAACTGGCTTTGCCTCTTCCACAGAGGATTTGTTTGTCTCCAAAGCATGTGGCACCTTAGGGATATGCTTGAAATATGGATCTATGCAGATTATGGGTGACCCTTGGCAACAGGGTGTTCTCAGTCCTTCTGAGCTCAGCAAATAGGCGTTTATAGGGCCTTGTGGTTTGTACCAATTTTGAACCTCAAAGGGTAGTTTTCTAAGACTCCAGGAAAAGTGCAAGGGATAAGCTCCCCAGAGCAGCAGCAATAAAATTATCTTTAAAGTGTAATATAAGTGCCGGGAAGAAGGTAAACGTAAGCTGTTAGCGAATGCCTCTTTTTCTTCTAAATACACGCCTTGGTGATTTTTTTTTTTTAACATTTTAAATCATTTCCAAAGATTACAAAAAAAAAAAAGATGCAAAAGAGGTGAGCATTTTGAGACTTGGGACGTATTAATTTGCTTTCATTTCTGTTTGCCAAAACTCCTAACCGAAACCAGTTCAAAGGAGCTTATATGAATGTAGATATTTGCTAAGTGATCAAATAGAAAATTCAGTTGCACTGGTCTCAACGCCTTCAAGGACCCAAACAGTGGGAGAGGGTTAGTTTCCTGTGCCTTGACTCTACTTCCTGCACATAGGCACACCCTTCTCTCCCCTAGGCAGTCAGCTCCTCCCCCATTGAATCTGAGGACAGCAACTCTGCCAGGGTTTTTAGTGGAAAGTAAAAACCACTAGTAGAGGAGGAGGTTAAGCAAAGGCAGAATAAACAAAAAGAAGTTAGGCAGCCATGTGTTTTCAGGAGGCTTAGAAAACCTGTTTGGAGGCCACCCTATGAGGAACACTTGTTCCAAAAGACCCCTGCTGGCTTGCACGTGTGACCCTGCTCACATGGAGGACAAGACCGCCCTATGGTCCTCTACCCGCTGCTGTATTGGAGGCCAATGTGCTTGCTATAGGGTAGCATAGGGATGCAGTCCCCCCTGAAACTTCTTTTTTTTTTTTTTTTTTTTTTTTTTTTGCATCATTAGTTCCCATTTGAATGTCAAGCCAGGTGTATTGACACAGCCTAGATCCCTACCTAACAGTGACAGTCACGCAGTTGGCATGCTCAGCTTTTCAATACGGAAGCAGGTAGGTCCTACCAGCCACCAAAACATAGAAGGTGCTGGGTGAGTTACGGAAGCAAAAGAGGGCTTCCAGTGCCAGGCATTCAAAACAATCGCAAGCAAGTGAGAAAAAAAAGGGGGGGCATCAAAGGGCTGAGATTCACATGATTCCAGAACCACCACTCCAGAAAGGAAGCCTCATTCAGCATCGCCTAGCACTCCTTTGCATCTAAGACTGACAAAACTAAGAAGTTAAATCCTATCTCCCCAAGTTTCTTCATGTCTCTAATATCTGTTACTTAGACTCTTGATTCAAGATGGACAGCCTGACTCACCTCATTTGCATTTAACTTCTCTCATTTCTTTTTGTGAGCAGAAAACAAAATCAAAAACAAAAACCAACAAGTATATTATTATTATTATTTGTTGCTGTTGTTGTTGTTGTTGTTTTAAAGGAGGGGCACTGGTGTTTTTACCAAAGGAACTCTGATGAGATAGAAAATGAGATTCTTACCTTTGAAGAATAGTAACAGGATGTGAAATTGCTGTTGGCACTTAAAGATTCATTAGCAAGGTCAAAGCGTGGATCAAAAGAACCCAACAGGCAAAGCAGCTAGCAATACTCCATTTCGCTGGAAAACAGGGCAGGAATTTAAAATGCAATCCCTCAAAGAGCTTTCCCCAGGTAGTGTCATATTTGGTAAGCAGCAAGCAACTGATGGAAATTTTATTCAAATGCTGAAATGAATTTTGCTACCACATACTCCTACAGTGAACACAGCCCAACCTTGACTCTTGCCAAGTTGCCCATGGAGAGAAAATGAAGAGGGCAAATTGATAACATTCTTGAAGGCAGCGGGATTTTTTCAGGGACCGCTGACTTCCTGCATCCATTTTCATTTATTTACATCATGACAATCTCAAAGGAACTGTAGTGGGTGGAGCCCTGAGGGGTCATCTTCAGTTGTCACTGTGGCACTTTCCCTTTCTTGGCAACAGATAGAAGAAAGTAATGACTAGTTAGCAGTGTTTTGTTTCTCACAAACTTCTTTGTAAGAACCATTACCTCTTTCTGGCCTCGGGGAGACTAGAGAGCTTGAAGAGAGATGACATTTCGGAGGTGAAGTAACTATTCTCCGAATCTAGCTGTAGATCAGAAACTACTGGAGGATTCTTTGGAATGAAAGTTCTCGGATACCTAAAATACGGGGCACGGTCGGCATAATAAGTGGAAAGGAATCTTAGAAGCTCTGATTTAAAGAAATGTTAGCAGCTACTTGGACATAGACCGTAACCACAGGGGCTTTATCACGTTAACCGAAGTAATGAACTAAAGTGACCGATTCACACAGAAAGAAAGAAAAATCGTACAGGCCAGATGTTAATACCTATTAGGTCAACTTATGTAGAGACAATTTCTCTGTGTTGACACAGTTTATCAGCTCTATGTGGGAGGAATTTTTCTATTCCAATTCACAAAATTTCTCCTCAAGTTGACTTAAGGAGGGAGAAGATGGAGGAAGCGATCTTCAGATTGGCAGTTTCATGACATGGCTGAAGAACGGACCTTGGTTACATAATCTGGGTTCTGTCTGTCAGCTCCACCACTGTTGCTTTGTTCCTTCCCATCTGAGAACAAGATACCTACGTGTTCAAGTGTTTAGTTATAGAGAACCTGTGGTGTCTTCCAGGACAGCTCTACCAAGTGTCCTTGGGAGAGGACAAGTCTCTTTTTGCTGGGCTCTGTGCACTCTGGGAACCGTGCTGGATTTGAGGGGAATACTACGTTTTGTCAGAATAAAATCACCTGGTCACCTGTGAAGCTAAAATATGGTTTGTTAGTCCAACTGACACTCCATGAGCTAAATAGGACTTCTAAGAATAAATATAGAAAATAGTTCACAAAAGGAGGAAAGTCTGCACAGATGACCTCTCTCAGGAAAACATGGTTAAGTCCTGAATACGTCCAAGCGTTAGTAATACCGCAAAAGGAAACAGGACTTCCATGATGCCTTAACTGGCCTTCTATCCAACCCCTTTACCACCCCACAACTCAGTGCACTGAAATCCTGTGCACAGCTTTTAAGGTTCTGTGCAAACACCACCCAGCCAGAGAGGAACTCCTTTGGCCTGCCTGAGACGACTGTCTTCTCTCTCCTCAGATCCTAAAGCAGGAATCACCTAGTGCGTTGGCCTAGTCACTGCCCCGCCCTTCTTGTCTCATGCAGGTGTGGTTCTGCTCTTTGCCCTGACCCTCCCACCACCATCCATGTTATAAAATAAAATAGGGGAGCAACTGGAAAAAGAAAAAAAAAGGTCTGCCTGGGGCAGCATTTCTTCTATTGTAACAACTTATCTCCTTCTTATTTACTTTTTATTATGTGGTGTGGGGCCGGGAGTGGGAAGGTGGCTATGTTTCCACACAAACCATTCTGCTCTAGGGATGATTAGACTCCAGACCCTCCCAGCTGTAACTGGTTCCCATTCCTCCAAAGACACAGATCTGGCCTGTTGCCCTGGAGATGATTAGACCTCAGATTTATCCTACCGCCATTTGTAGCTGGTTTCCAATTCCCCCAAAGATGTGGCCCAAATAATGAGAAGGGGCTTACCCACCAGCCCTAGGGTTCCCTGGCGTTCATTCCCTTTACTTGCAGGGTTTTAGTATGCCTCCATATCACTAAGAAGCCCTGAAGTACAGTCTTCATTACATTGTGAGACTGTGAGCTGAGACACACCCTGGGCCCACTGCGACTGCGTCTCCTTCAGAGTCCACAGCAAACACACACACAAAACACACTCCTGTAAAAAGACATTTTCTTGTATGCTGGGAGAGCACTGAAAGAGAGTGGCAGACTCATTTTGTTATTTTGTTACTTCTGACAAGACTGTTAAAAATCAAACAGAAGAATTATCTTTCCATGACCAAGTGTATTGGTTTTTTAATATTTTTTTCCCAGTTTTCCTCCTAAAGATGGCATTGGCCTGCTTTGTCAGTGGTGTTTACCCTCAGGCTAAGTCTGATTCTGGAGACAGACATCAAACGAAGAGAGCTGTGGGCTCCTTTAGTTGTGTGGGTCTAAGTTAGCCACAGAGAAATGGGCAATTGACAGGTTGTGTTACAACGCAGAACTGTTCTGAGATACTGTCCTGTCACTGGCAGGAGCCATCATTGCTTTGGACTAAGGGTTATGGCAGTTTTCTATTAAACTAAGAAACAATAAAAATGGGGATTTGATTGTATTCATTTAAACAAACATTGCCTACTTTGTAAAGTGCTTAAGACTAGACATTGTGGGTTTTCAAAGTTGAAAAGTACTAAGATAATTATTATTTACACTAACTATTCTAAATGCCATTCACCTTTTTAACAAATATTTACTCATCAACCACCACCAGCTGCCAGACAGACTGTGAAGCCATGGGTAAACACAGAGAAAAGTAGAGATGTGGCTTGTCTCTGTTCTCATCATAGAACCACCTCATCATCTTAAAGTGTAGTTAGAAATGAGAAGGGAGTCAGGTGGTGGCAGCGCACGCCTTTAATCCCAGCACTCAAGAGGCAGAAGCAGATGGAGCTTTGTGAGTTCAAGGCCAGTCTGTCCTTCAGAGCCACTTTCAGGACAGCCAAGGTTACATAGAGAAACCCTGTCTGAAAAACAAAACAAAACAAAACAAAACAGAAAGTAATAGTAAGAAAAAGGGAAATGCCTGAGCACTCTGGTCTATTTCACAAGGAATATTTGGGGCAGGACTTAAGTAGGAAAGAATTAAAAGGTGAACTTCCTAAGGGATTGGGGATAGGTCAAATTGAGAACCAAAGAACTGGGCAGAAGTGTCCAAGACAAAGGGAGACGGAAAACAATCTCCAGGAATGGTACTGAGCTGTGAGAGGTTATGTCCTTCTGAAGAAGGAAAAGGGGTCATAGGGAAAGTGTGGGGCAACAAAACCTACATAGGTAAAAAAAAAAAATAGGGGTACCATTAAGTGGTTGTAAACATGAAGGCTATTACCCAATTTGCATTTTGTAAAGATCTTTCTAGTGACCTTCATGAAGAGGCTAAGTGTGGACAGGGAGACCTAGTGACATCTGAAGACTCGACTCTCAGCAGTGAAAATGGGAGCCCAGGGTTGTAGGAATAAGCCAACCAGGCATGCATGGCATTGAGCTCATGCCTGGCATCCTGTAAAACCTCCCGTAGATGCTCATGTTGGTGTTTTCAGGCCGGTGTGTATCACTTGCATAAAGTTTCACTTTTTCTCTTTTGAGAACCCCAAGAAATCAGTTCTAGTTCCTGAGAACAAAAATAGGCTTTCCTTATCCAGAACTGGTCCACCCACTGTGGGGGACCACGTGAGAGAGGGACGATGTGGTCTGGCACCCAGAACAACCTCAGAGAAACAAATAAAGAAACGATGGCTATTCTTTAGAAGCAATGATTTTCTAAGTAGAGACCCAACGAGCCATCAAAGCCTTTTGTAACTTAGTTCAGAATATTCTAATGTGACAGAAATTCTAATATGATCTGAGTACAAATTTAAGGCTTGTGTTTAGGTGGCTTCTTTAAAACAATGGGTAATGTGAAAAAAAAAAGGCTCTAAAAGTGTAAGTAAACTCCAAGTACATCTTTGATTCCTCTCGGCCAAACCTATGCATATTTTAATTTTTAAATTACTTTTTAAAATTTATTTGGGCAGTAAAGACATTTGTGTCATGACATACAGGTGGAAATCAGGTGAATTCTAGGGGTTAAATCCAGATCGGAAGGCTTGGCTCTGAGTGCCTTCACTCTTCAGAGACATCTCACTAGCCCTGTTTACATATTTTAAGTCAGTCTCAACTGTGTTCAGTTGACTCCATCAAGAAACAATGGTACAATGGGCGTGGTGGCACACATCTTTAATCCCTGTACTCGGGGAGGCAGAGGCAAGTGGACCTCTGTGAGTTTGAGGCAGCCTGGTCTGCAGATTGAATTCCAGGACAGTCAGGGCTGTTCCTCAGAGAAACCCTATATGGGGGGAGGGGAAGGTGCCTCAAGGGGGAAAAAATGACCAAAGTGCCAAAAAGGCAGCAACATTTACTCAGCATCTGTGGTGTGTGTGCCAGACCCCCTGAGGGAGGCATTTGTTCCTCTGCTTTAAGGAGGAGAAAATTGATGCTAAATGAGTCTTGGGTATGCCCACATGATTATAAGCACTGTGAGTGACAAGTGAGGATTGTGAGTCCATATTTGACAACTATACTATATGAGACTTGTTCTATCTTTTCTAGCCAATGATCATGTTACTTTTACAGTAAGATATTTCACTGGAAAAAGATCTTAACTGCTTTCAAGGTACCTCCTGACACCAAAGTCATGGAGAAGTTTGCCCTATGGCAGTTTCCTCAAAATACCCATAGTCTTCTTCAGAATTTCAAGATGGCCTATGTTCCCAAAATTTTAGAAAATTCAGTCTAATCTCTCAAGGCTTAAAGAATTTTACCTACTAATTTAGCAATGCCACTATGAAACACTAGAGAATGGTTTAGCAGGATTGTGCAAAGCCTTCACCATGACATTGCTCATGAAATAAAAAAGAAAATTTCAGAAGCATCCCAAGCCACATCTATAGGGATTTAAATAGTCTTGTATCTCTACTGCCATGTTCTAAATGAAGCTGACCTGGGTGTGCTATCAAAGTGTGTCCACACAGCACAGCTAAGCACAGAAAGCAAGTGTCAGGACACACTACAGATTGTTCTTCAAAACCATAATCATATGTGTGTTTGTGCACCTATGTGGGGTTTTCTGTCCATAGAGAAAATGTTAGAGCATGATTCTACTCTTAGTCCGTCACTGTGAGTCATTTGCATGATTTTACATTAGAACTAAAAAGATAGGCTGGGGAGATGGCTCAACCAATAAAGTATTTGCTATACAAACATAACCGGAGTGTGGATCTCAACACACACACACACACACACACACACACACACACACACACACACACACAATCCCAGCTCTGAGGAAACAGAAACAGACAGATTGAAGAGTCTTGCTGGGTGGCCAGCCTAGCTTCAAGTTTAGGAGATATTGGCATAAATTTTAATCTATTTTATTGGCTTCTTATATCACCTTTCTCCACCCCAATCCCTTCCAACACCCCAACATCAGGTAGGAGAGACAGAAGATTAGAAGAGAAAGGGGGGCTTAGGTCTCTTTAGACTACTTCCTGCTCATTAGGGTTGTCGGTTTCCTTGGGGGCAAGTCACATCTTTGTCCTGTCAGGATATCTCCAACTTCTTCTTGCCAAACAGCAACCAGGAGCAGCAGAGGGGGGCACCAGCCTCCTCCTCCTTCTTTGGAGCTCTCCCATCCCTCTCTGGGCTCTGGCATTTATTCTTTCTCCCAAATCCCCAGAATTAAGCTATCTGCAGCTGACACCTGCCTGCTAGTGCACGAGACAATCACAGTTACTGGCTGTAGACAAACTGAAGCAGCCCCATATCCCACACCTGGGGTTAAAGCAAAAATATATTCACATAACATAACCGGATGTTTAAAGAAACCAAAACTCTCACTACAAGGAGAAACCCTGTAACAAAAATCAAGTGGAGAGTGACTGAAAAAGACACAATACAAGTCTCTGTCTTTTACATGCACATAAGCACAAACACACAGTCACCTCCCAAATATGCACACACAGAGAGAGGGGGGAGGGACGGAGGGAGGGAGGGAAGGAGGGTGAGAGAGGGAGAGAAAGAGAGAGAGAGAGAGAGAGAGAGAGAGAGAGAGAGAGAGAGAGAGGGAGATCACTGGGCCCTATGCCTATAATCTCAGCATTTGGGAGGCTGAGGCAGGAAGATTGAGAGTTCAAGACCAGTCTGGGTATGTAGCAAGTTACAGGCCATCCTGGGATGCAAAGCAAAATCTGGTCTCAAACTAAGTAAATGTATAACCTATAGGAAAAAAGTGAAAGTAAGTTGTTGTTGTTTATTTTCATCAATCATACAAATAATTTTTCTATAATATCCCAGGGCAAACCGGTGAAACTTAGCAGTCCAGTTGCAGTGTGTGTGTAGGGGTCTGCTTCAGAGACCTGTGGGTCAGTGGCATTGGTGCGGAGTGCCAGGGTTCACAGTACAGCTTGTGACTCCATCATGCAAGTGGCTCTTCGTATGCATCACCAAGGGTCTTGGAGATGATGGGTGGGGTGGGGTGGGGAACTCCTCCTAGGCTTTAGGAAATTTCACTCTTCCTGATCAATGGTCTCTTTGGTCAGCAGGGTTTTCTTCTCCTGCGTCTCGGTTTTTTTTTTTTTTTCAGCTTGGCCTTATCAAAGCTGGCAATTTCCCCCATGTCTGGCTTGTCTGCCATTTTCTTGCAAACCCTGAAATCTCGTGCCGTGCTCATGCTCCAGGTATTCCCACTCACATTGATGCAGCAAGAGACCGTAAAATTAAATTTAAAGATATATTTTATTTCATCTGATTTGTCATGGTATTATTTTAACATAGAATCAATACAAAAACTATTAATGAGATATCTACTTTTTTTTTTAACCTTTAGTATAAAAATGCCTTCTGCCTTCAAAATCCAGTGGGAAAATTTCACCACAATACTGCAGTGACATGTGGTTGGCAGCCGCCATACTGGACAGTACGTGGCTAGAAGCACATGTGTCTAACTGTGGGTTCGGGTTGTCTCATGTGAGGATCATGAGATCAAAAGAAAAAAGCATCAGAGAAATCTCTTTTTTTCTGAAGCATTCTCTACCACAGTATTTCTCAACCTTCCTAATGCTGCAACCCTTTGACACAGTTCCTCATAGAATTAGGTTTGTTGCTACTTCATAACTGTAATTTTGCTACTACTACCATGAATCTTAATGCAAATGTCTGTGGTTTCTGATGGTCTTAGGTGAACCCTGTGAAAGGCTCTTTCAAGACACCCACCAAAGGAGTCACAACGCACAGTTGAGAACCAGTGCTCAAGTATCTAGTTTTCTTCCTACAGAACATTTTAAGGATCAGAAAGTGGAAGCTTAAGAACAGTCCATGGCTTGTTTCCTCACATTCCACTGCCTATAAGGGCTGACACTGGAATATCAACTGTGCCCTCTGTTCTACAAAACTGAAAAGATAGTAACTAAAAAAACAAGAAAATGTGTCTGCTTCCAGGCTACTACATGAATTCAGTGCTACAGGATAGTTTTTTTTTTCCGAAGGCAGAAATGAACAACATAGATTTGGGTGAATGTTAAAAAAAGTTCCAATGGCTTAAAAGTGTATAATTTTCACTGACATGGTTACAAATGCAATTTCATCTTCGCATTATTCCAAAGCAGTTAAAAATGGAAGAAAGCAATCTTGGGGTCATTTTGTAGTCATTGGGAGTATTAATGGATGCCATGTTCTGAAGCCTGTCGAGCCTAAGCACTCTGTAGCCTTTGGGGTTCCCTTAGATTGGACTGGTTCCTCTCTGGCCAGAGTTCGGCCTTCTCTGCTATGAAATTACAAATCCAGCCTAAAAGCAACCCGAGGCCATCACCTCCATTGCTGCCACATCCAGCATAAAGCAACCCGTGGCCATCACCTCCACTGCTGCCACATCCAGCCTAAAGCAACCCCCAGCCATCACCTCCACTGCTTCCACAGAGCTTGAAAGCTCTGCACATATTTGTTCTGTCTAAAAATTAAGGCCTTGGGCTTGGAATTTTTCTTTTCTACCACCAAAAGCAGACTGGTCAGGTTTATTGGTTTGTAAGAAGACGAAGCAACAAACCAAAAAACCAATAACCTGTCTACCACCTCCCTCCTGGATGACAGTGTCAGAAGCGCCCGCCCTGCTCTGGCTGTAGGAGCTAGTTGACAGAGGAGGTGAGGGATCAGGGAATGCACAGCATTTCACCTTCAGAATGGCAGCACCAAGATGGCAGGGAGGGAAACTGAAGTCTAGAGCAGACAGGTCGCCTTTCGTGATCTTCCAAACAGCTCCAAAGGTTGTGTTTATTATTGCTTAATACTGTGCTGATTGCTGGAGAGAGAGAGAGAGAGAGAGAGAGAGAGAGAGAGAGAGAGAGAGAGAGAGGCAGAAACAGAGAGAGAGACAGACAGAGACAGAGACAAAGAGACAGAGAGGGAGAGAGAGAGAGAGAGAGAGAGAGAGAGAGAGAGAGAGGGAGGGAGGGAGAGAGAGAGGCTAAACAGAAATATAATATAAAGTTCCCAGGTACCCATTCATCAGAATGATTGATGTTCAGACGCCCCCCCCATCAGTCAGCCCACAGCGATTGACAGATTGCCAGTCATTCCCTGCCATGTGCTAGGTACAGCAAGTCCCGAAGAAGCAAACTTTGTGGGTTTACCTGACACTTGCAGAGTGTCGGTTGTCAGAGCTTTCACATCTAGGATAGGTACACTAAGATACAAGGCCTGCAGTTAGGACCCGAGATGTACCTGCAGCTTGTGTAGACAGAGAAGCAGGAACACCAGGGGCTAAGAGAATGAATGTTTACTAAGTTCCAATCGTGAATACATGTACCTTCTTTCTCAGCCCTGTGAGAACAGCATACAATTAACATTATTATTCATAACTACCCACAATCCAATAACCTTGAGAATGCTATTTAATGTAACATCAACTCATCTGGAAAAGAAAATAAATCAAGGAAGGAAGAGAGGGAGGAAGGGAAGAGGAAGGGAAGGGAACACTCTAGCATCCTACCAGGATAGTAAAGGCTTCATTTCCACTTCGTTTCTACTCCTGTCATGTTGGTTTGCCACCTTCCAAGGGACTAAGTAGAAAAGCAAAGACGTCTGGAGAATGTGGGGGTACCACATTCTTTTTTTATGCTGTTTAACAAATCATCACAAATATAGAGATATTCAAGCTCACTGTTCCTACAGCCAGGAGTCCTGCAGCCTAACCAGCTGGATCCCCTGCAGTTAAGAGAGCAGTCAAGATGGTTTCTTATCTGAAAGCACAATGGAGAGGATTCATGATCAAACCTTCATATTGTAGAATCCATTTACGCACATCCATAACACTGAGGGCACAGACCTCTTGCTCCCAAGACCATCCTTAGCTCCTTGTCATACAGACATGCTAACAGACCACACACTTCTTCAAAGCCAACAATGAAGCTGTCTAGCAACCTAGTTCCAACAAGGTAGAATCCAGCGTGATGATATGTCCGTGAACTAACCCCAGCAGTCAGATCCCATGGCCTTCTCTTTGTTCTGATGCTGGAAACAATTCACAGTTCCTACCAACACCTGGGGGGAAGAGATCACACAATGGATGAACAATCATCTTTGCCGGGGGGGGGGGGGTGGAATGTGGGGGCCACCTTAGGGTCTGTCCTCCATAGACGACTAGGAATTGGAAGGAGGGGAAAGAACAAGGAGAAAACGAAAACAGAGAACGGAAATGTTATCTATGGACGCGTGATGTTCATTCATGGCACGCTGCTTGTAAAGCGTTCATTATATTCCCTCATCTAATCTCCTCCCAAAGCCTATGTGGCCATTTTATTATTATGACCACTTCACAAGAGACCAGCCCAACACTGAGACATTTCCCACAATCTCACATGTAAAAAGGGAAAACAGGGCCCATGCTTGTTTCCGTTAGACCATAAACAAAGCTTCCACTGCGTGCTTTAGTCGGAGATGTGAGGTAAATACAGGAAGAGAATGAATGACAGAGTGGAGGAAGGAACAGGAGAGAAGAAGGCTTCTAAGCCATTTGCAAACCCAGTCCTGAAAGACCTGGCAGTCGGGGCCCGGGATGGTCAGTGGCTAGAGTGCTCACCCCACATGCGAAAGGCCTCAAGGTCAATCCCAGGGCTCAGAGAAGGAAGCAGGAAGATCAGACATTCCAGATCAATACCAGCTACACAGTGAGCTGCAGGCCTGCTTGGACTACATGACACATTATGAAAAGTGGTAGAGAAAAGTGGCGGGAGGTGGGGGGTGGGGGAGGGAGAAGGAAGAAAAAGAAAACAGTTCATAGGTCCACAATGTATTGTCTAGTTCTGCACAAACCCAGCTAAACACATAAGTTCAAACCAGAGATGGTGGGAATCTGGATGAGGCTCTTGTTTCTGAACCTTCCTGGCCCACCTTAGTCCATCAGAACCTAGAGCCAAACACTGCAGCCAAGCAGTGTGCAGAAACTTGGATACCCAGTCCAGGCAGGCAGCGTCTTCCACGCACGTTCTGCCAAACTCCTGCAGAAACACATCTGGGCTCCAGCAACAGGGCCAAGGCCTGGGTTTGTTTTTCACAGCTCATTTGCGATGTCCCATTCTATTCCTGGACACTCTGTCCCTTCCCAAACTGACATTAGAGCTCAATTTCCCAATCGCTACTTTAACCGAGATGGCTCCAGACGTGCTGCTCGGCGTCAGCCCTGGGAAGCCAGCGTTTTCCAGCACCTGCTAGAAGAAAAATGGCTGGACACAGCGAGGCTCTGACTCCTCTCTTAGCTGGCTGAGCCTCTCTGTCTTAAAGGGATAGCTGCAGGTGCCATTGGGAAGCCTTGTGCAGACACGAGTGACTCACAGCCACGCAGGGGAAAGGGATTTGAAAATCAGTTCCCTCTTACACCAATCCAGAACAGCCAGGTCACCTAATCCAGCCCTCACCCTAACTGCCTTTACTCTAACATGGCCACACACCCCCACCCCACCCCACCCCCACTCCCCCTAGGCCCCCTCACTGGCTCCCTCCATGTCTATCTAGTTCACCCTCCAGAAGGAAAGCCCAGCAAAACTACATTCTGTGTTTCTCAGCCAGCCCTACTGGAGCTTAACCCACTGATAAACTTGGATTGAGTTCCAACATTATGGCAGTGCACTGAAACTTTAGCACAAAGAAAAGGAAACAGAAAGCATTGTGTTCTCATACCTGGGGTGGTGTCTGGCTCAGCCATTCTCTACTTGTGGGGCAACCAGTCAGTGCTGTTTTGTATTTCATGTCTCTCATCTGTCAAGGGGAGATAGCAAAAGATCCTCCATCATGGGCCAGTGTGAGGCTCAGACAAGGTACTTCATTACAATGGGGGCACAGCTACAGTCAGCCAGTAAGTGTGACTGTAGTAAGCACTGACAGGAACCATTGGCAAGAGGCTGATCCATAGCCTACAGCCAGCTTTCCTGAGAGGCAGTGTTACATCTGCGCACACCTTGTGCATGAGAATCCTGACTGCCTTACTCACTGACTAGCCCTGGCTTCTAGAGCAGTGTTGGCATACACAGGCACTTCGTAAATTTTGTGTGATCCTCACTTTACATGGAAACGGAGTATGGAAGAGGCTACAGATGATTTGTTTTCAAGTTATACACTATGGTTGGCCTATAGCTGGGATCTGAATGCAAAACACTCTGGCTATAAAGTCCTTACTTTTTATAGAATAGTATCTTGTTATTTATACACGTGGAAGGCAGAGGCAGGTGGATCTCTGTGAGTGCAAGGGCAGTCTGGTCTATAGAGTGAGTTCCGGGACAGCTAAGGCTACATAGTAAAACCCTGTCTCAAAAAAACCAAACAACAAACAAAGTCATAATTATTTGTTGAGTATATTTTACTTTTTGTGGGATTTGTGTGTGTGTGTTTTCAGTGTGTGTGTGTGTGTGTGTGTGTGTGTGTGTGTTGAGTTTATTTTCCAACTATGGGGTCAGGAACATGAGATTATAATAAAAAGTACTTCCTACTCTCAAAAAATTGAGATTCCAATTATCGGCATGAACTCTACTCCAGAACTGTGAGTACATCTCAGTGGTATGGTGCTTTGTACGTCCTGGGTTTGATCCCTAGAACTGGAAACAAACCAACAAACAAACAAATGCTGATTCTAAGCTCATATTTCTAGAATCATGTTCTCTGACTCCCTGCGTCCACACAGGCACGAATGAGAAAGCCCACTGGTACATTTTAAGCCAGTGGTGCCTTTTCAAGCTCCCAAACCGGAGATTATAAACAAGACCAGTGAAGCCCATCAAGCTGGTCCATCCTTGTTTGTCTAGGGTTAATGTAAGAGGACATTGTTGCAGGGAAAGTTAGCTGTAAAACCAGGGTGTCTGGTCACCTCTAAAGTGTTTCTAGCCCCATGGCCTTCCCAAAGGCAGTCTTCATGCATTTGCAAACAGAAGCTACTTAGAGGAGAATGTTGTTATGTTCAACACAGCCATCATCTCAGGAAACATGCTCAGATTAGAAGCAGCAACTCAGCGTTTATCTCATTTTCCTTCCTGGTTGTGTTACTATAAGATTTGTGAGCCAGAAGGAGTGTGTGTGTGTGTGTGTGTGTGTGTGTGTGTGTGTGTGTGTGTGTGTGTGTCTGTCTGACTGTCTATCTGTGTCTGTGTGTCTGTATGTGTGTGTCTGTGTTTGTGTGTTTGTGTCTGTGTGTCTGTATTTGTGTGTGTGTGTGTGTGTGTGTCTGTTTCTGTGTGTCTGTGTATCTGTACGTGTGTGTGCCTCTGTGTATATGTGTGTGTGTGTATGTATGTTTTAATGGGCTCTGAATTCATTTGTTGAATTCCACGGGACTGAGTGAGCAATCACATAATAATTCTACCTCAAAGGAGAGACGTTGTAACTAGTTCACTTGCGGTAATTATAGGGCCGCTTTCTGCCAGGCTTTAAAGATAGACTTTGAAATGTTTATTTTTTTCACTTGCCTACTGTTATGTGTAGAGCGAGGTTCCAGCTCCTGGGACACCTGCCAGAGTTAAATGAGGGCCAGCTACAGAGAGAGGCTTGGAGAGCTGGGTCTTAGCTTCCTGTGCTCAGACTTCTGGGGACACAGCTTTATCCTGCCACATGGGTTTCCACGGAAGCCCTGCATAGAATTATGGCAAGATGCACAACAATTAGAGGCATGATCCCCAGTCCAGCACCCACAGCTCTGGGAACTGCTTAAATGTGTGGATTTTGGGGTCCCACCTCAGACCTTCCTGAAGTTGAGAAGAAGCAATTTGTTTGGACAACTGCTCAAGATGATTCGGATGCTCTAAATTGTGAGCATCACTTCTCTATGGACATGAAGTTCAGCTATATAACTATGCCCCAAGATTTAACCAAGGAGGAACTAATTTAAATAAAGCCTATTCACACTTAGCCACACAATTTGTTTATGTCTGGCCACTGTGCAACCATGGAGCCCAAGACACGTTACCCAACTGACCTCAGTGTTTGAAAGTGTAACAAGTGGTTCAGAGGATCACCATGTCTGTGCATTTTCAAGGCATCAATCAATACATTTACTGCCTTCAAGCAGTCAACATGCTGTCAACCAACTGGAAATTTTCAAGAAAATTCAGCAATTGGCTCTCATAACCCCAGGGAAGTAGACTCCAATTCACCACCTGCTCTTTCAAAGACTTAACCTCTTCATCTATACTATGGTTAGAGGGTAACAGTATTTATTCACAGTAGTTTTCAGAAGATTGAAATGAGAACATAGGAAAGCTGCAAAGAAAATTACAGTAGCAAAAATGTATAGAGTGTGTTCCTCTTCTGGGTACTTAACATGCACTGTCTTGTTGAGATCTGACAGCTGTGATGAGAGTATTGATAATTCCTTTCACTTCATGTGTGAGGAACCTGGACTCAGATTACTAGTCCATAGTCACATGGTGTAGAGGATTTTTTTTTGTATTTTTTATTATACTTTATTTAGATTACATCCCATTTGTTATCCCTCCCTTTCTGTCAGAGGTAGGTGCAGAGGAATTTTAATTTAGAATATGACTGCTCTGGTAAGAGATCACATCCAAATACCTTCTAGGTCTGTGTGATTGGCTGGAACACACACACACACACACACACACACACACACACACACACACACACTCCTTGTAGCTCACAATTTTTATGGAAACGCAACCAGAAAGGAAAATGAGATAAACTTTGAGTTGATGCTTCTAATCTGAACATGTTTCCTGAGATGACGGCTGCGTGGAAAAGAACAACATTCTCTCCCAGGAGACAGAAGCAAGCAGATCGGAGTTCAAGGGCAGCCTGGAATAGAGCAAGTTTCAGGTAAAGAAAAACTTAGATCCAGGTGTGTTGGTACATGCCTTTAATCCCAAACAATGAAAGTAAACATAATTTGTAGAAGGAAGAATCCATGTTTGAAAGTGATGCTTAATTGAGTGGCAGAAAAAGTGGTGACTCAGAGAAGACTTGACAGAATAGGATATGTCCAAGAAGAAAAGGAAGTGACGTAAGGGGCAATACACAGGGAATGAAAGGAGAAGAGGCAGTTTTACCAGGACAGTAATAGAGACACAGGTTGCAGAGAAAGAACACAGGTGAAGATGGAATGAGTCAGAGAATGAGAAGGAGCCAGAAAATTAAAAATATTTCTGGAATTAGTTTGAGGCCAAGCAGAGAAATTCAGAGGCCAAGAGAAAAGCCAGATTAAATAAGTCAGCTGGGAGAGGAGTTCGAGTCAGAATACCTGAGCTGAACCAGCCGGCCCAGAGCTCAGTAAGAACAAGAAAAGGTGAGCTTATTAAGCAGTAAGTCTCAGAGGCTGAAAACCATTCTAGGCCTAGATTAGATTGTATGGAGGCTAGAAGCTTCCAGGACTAGGCCTAGGTTAGCAGATGGAGGCAGTTAGCCTCACAGACAACAACTAAAGCAGATAAATCACCAAAATGTTGTTAGAAAGAATGAAAATTCCAACTATTTGATTATACCAATGAAGACTCAGGAGCCAGATGCTGGGGTGAAAACCTGCTAGCTCAGGGAGGCAGAGAAAGCATCCATCTGACCTTCCTACTCAGCTCATGTCCCAAAGGAAAAGGCCAAAAGCCAAAACCAAAGCCCAAGGCCAAAAGCTTGCTATCTCAGCTAACAGCGAAGGAGGAGGAAGCCAAAAGCCCCAGAGCCCCAGGGCCGAAGATCTCCTTCCTCCTCTTCTTCTCCTTCTCCTTCTCCTTCTCCTTCTCCTTCTCCTTCTCCTCCTCCTCCTCCTCCTCCTCCTCCTCCTCCTCCTCCTTCTTCTCCACTCTATCTTAAATACACTTCAACTCACAGCCCCTCCTTTCTACTTAATCCCTGTCAGCTGGCTGCTTGCTCCACCTCTTGACCTATGGTTGATGTTATTAGATCCTGTTTACAAAAAGCTCTTGGATTAAAGGCATCTGCTAGGGCTCAACCACACCAAACAAAAGACAGGTTTTGACCGTTCACAATCTCAGGGTTCACAATGGGATGAAATATCCTTCAGCAACATGGGTAGCAAGTGGGAGAATGAGTGTGACTCTAAAACCCCGGGGTCAAAGGCATTCTAGGCCAGTTCACCAGTCTGGGCTCTCAGTCCACTGTTAAACAACCTGCTCTAAACAATTGTTTCCAGGAATTCTAGCATGAGTCTGTAAGGAAAAGTCATAAAACTGAGGCTACTTGGTCCATGGCAACACACAGTTTAGATGTTGTCTGATGTTCACAAATCACCATTGAGAAATTGTAAGCTCCCCGAATCCCGGAAGAGGGGTGTCTGTGCTGGTTTTCCTCTGATTTTTAGAAGCTTTTTGCTATCAACCTGAGATCTTTTCTGCACCATCTACACCTCATTCATCTTCTCCTCCAAGTAGAATGGAATCAAGGCATAGCCCACACATTCTAGTCTACCAGTATTTGAACAGCTACATTTCAAAGATAACGGTCTATTTTTTAACACAACTTACACGCCATGATTATGCCAAAATTCAGTCTTGGCATCAAATACCTTCACCCACTGGGCCATCTCACTGGCCCCTCATAAATTTTTTTGATGGATATTGTTTGAACCAGTATACACCAAGTTCTGTGTATTGTAGTTGGTCAATAAACCTCTTAAGTTTTTAAGTCTGTAGGTCCACCCCATGACAAGCCTATTTTTTTTCCACATGCAAGAATGAGATTTCCCCAAGACTCTCTAGCCCCCTGAATTTTTCCTACTGTATCCCTGGAGCATCTCTGGACATGCTCACCTACTGCATCTTGGGGTATCCCTGCATTTTGGTAGCAAACAGATACACACATATGCACCCTGTGTAGTAGCCACTAGCACATTTGTTCTGTCTTCAGTTACACTAATCTGAAGTAAATGAAATTTGAAATTCAGTTCCAGTGCTGCGCTAGCCGCATGGCAAATACTACTGACTGTATAGCAGGTTTCCCTCACGGTAGGAAGCTTATTGAACAGTGGTGCTTCCAGAAGTTTCAGTAGATCCCCCTGATGCCTGTCAGCTCCTTTTTGCCCATGCACACTAAAGAGCAAAGACGAACACCCTGCATTTAATTTCACATGCATGCTCAGGTCATATAAGGGAAGCGAGCAGTGTGTGCCAAATTCTATTCCTGCCTGTTTTGAGTGGCAGCATCTGTGTTTACAGAAGGTGATTAGATGCTATGAGGAGAGCTTTCCCTGTGTGATGAAAGGCCAGCAGCTCCTCAGCAGGCGAGCAGCCTGGTCCTTTCCTGCCTCCTCAGATGGAAACTGAGAGAATCTGTGTTACCTGTAAGATTCAGTGATTAGAAGCCTTGCTGCTTCCAGAATAGGCTTCCCTTGCAGGTGTCTCTGGGGGTTTCTTCCTTGCTGTATTTTTGTCTTGGCATGGGTGCAACCAGCACATTTCATAGCACACTAAGCAGGTTTCAGCTTGCTCCCATGGCACTATGCAAAGCCCAAGGGGGCCAGGGCATGACAGAGTGCATGAGCCACCCCATGGAGAATTCTAGCAGGAGCCTAACTACCTCCTAAAGAAACTTCAGCAAATGGGACTAGAGAGATGGCTCAGCAGCTATGAGCACTTACAGGAGCCAAGTTCAACTCCCTGCACCCATATAGGCCAGCTTAAAACCTCTAACACTTCAAGCTCCAAGAGATCTGACTTCCCTTTCTGGGACTCTCTCTCTCTCTCTCTCTCTCTCTCTCTCTCTCTCTCTCTCTCTCTCTCTCTCTCTCTTTCTCTCTCTCTCTCTCTCTCTCTCTCTCTCTCTCTCTTTCTCTCTCTCTCTCTCTCTCTCTCTCTCTCTCTCTCTCTCTCACACACACACAAATACAAAGAAATATTTTTTAAAAATAAATGAAACAAATCTCAACAAATTTATGGGGACTGGATATTTCAGGTTTGTGGTTGGAAAGAATATGGAAATATTGAGGTTAAGATGACATAATAAATGGATTCATTTGCTTTTTTAAAAAAACACATTTATTGGGCTAGATACTGTGTTAGACACTGGGAGCACTAAAGAGATAAAGCTTTCAGCCCCTGATAAATCTACAGTCTACTGGAAAAAAAGTAAATATACAAGCCACTTTAGTGCCCAGTTATCAATTTTAATGCCAATTGGCAAATGCCTTGGTGGAGACTGTCATCAAAGGAAGTGGACAGATCCTTAGTTCAGTGTGGCTGTTTAAGAATCTGAGGTTTAAGGCCTAAACAGCAAGTAGTAGTTGGGCAGTAGAGGAACAGAAGGGGAAGAATATTCTGGAAAACACTTAAGATGGAAGAACTTCTAAGGCGAGACTGCCATGGGCAGTGTGAGAGAAAGATGCTTGGGGATGGATACGAACAGAAGAGATCCAGCAGTGTTAGCTGAGGCAAGCCATGTGTCCTCGCGCCTCAGTTTCTTCCCCTGACAAGTAGGCATGATAATGTCTTACAGTGTTGCATCTAGAGCCCAGTGACAGCAGATACAAAAGTACAATGCAAACTGTATCTGGAAAGGCAATGGAGCTGGACCGTGGCAGTGTTTCACATCCCGAGTGTGAACTCACAGAGCCCTGCACAAGTATGCTAAAGCAGCTTCTACCCACTGCCTAGAGAAATAGTGCCCATCTCTTCCAAACACCACACTCAGTGACGTCATGCAGGTAAACAAGGTAGGGATGAATGCTCACACTGAAAAACTTGGCACATACTCTCAAGCCCAGCCTTTCTGTAAAGGTTAATTTACATACAGCGCTGAGTGTGAAAGGAGTGGAAAGAATAGAGACCCTGGGCACAGTTACCAAGGAATGCCCTCCCGCAACAAAGAGCAACACAGATCTGTTGTGACTTTTGAAGGAGCAAGGCTGCAACTCTGTCATATGAGACAGGCCCACCCAAAGCCAGAGCTCTGGGAGACGATGGGGAGGGCCTCTTCCTTGTGCCAACCTATTTCCTGACATGCCAGAAGAGTGTCAGTGACACCCAGCCCACGGAGAAGAGCTTGGAGCCTCTCAGGTTAACAGCTGCTGAGAACTGCTTTCTTTGGCACACATGGCTAGCAATAAATTGGATTTCAATGTTCTGAATAGACAGAAAAAGATAGCTCCTTGCTCTCGCCTGCTCCCTTCACAGCTCCCATCTGTCAGTTTTTGTCACTCAACATGGTCGCCTTCGTTGGAGATTAAGGACTTAATGCAGAGGGGCATACTGAGAAAGAAAATGTCCGCCACAAGCAAGAATCTCCAAGGCTGATGCCTCTGGAAAACCTGAAGCATAGACATAATCCAGAGCACACTTAAACGGATGACACCTTTTCAACAAGCAGGTTGTGAAATATGGAGTATTTATCCATGGTTGGCAAGTCTGATTGGTTCCCACTTTTAATGAAGTTATGGGGGAAAAAAGGAACATTTTAAAGATACTTCTGGACTCTTTCACCTTTAAAGAAAGTCCTGTCATCTTTAGAGTTGGAGGCAATAGTATTTTTTTTAATCACTTTTTTTTTTGGATCAGAAGAAACTGGGGTGCAGAGAATTTACTTCTTCATCCAAGGGCACGGCGCATGGTGTGTGAGCTGTGGATCCCATCTTGGGGCCACCTCTAGGCCTTCAGCCTGTACAGCCCTATGCTCAGGCCTGCTGTTTGCCTAGGCTGTGTTGCCATTCATTCGTTCCCCTTTCATCTCCAGACCCATCCACATGGAGAACAATTAAGTCAGGGGATAAAGCCAGAGGAGAACCGCCAGCGCACCCTTTCTTCTCAAGCTAGTGGGAGGGTGGTAGATAGCATGCCATTTGGCTTATTTCTCCTCACCTCTGCATGATGGGTTTGGCTCATTTCTCCGGCTGCCATGTACCACACCGATTGGGAAAGCTTCCTGTGGAAGCAGAAATGGTAGGAGAGAGTAGACCTGCCTCACAGGCTAAGGGAGGCGGTGCTCTCCCAATCTTCAGGCTGCATGCACCTCTTACCTTCCCACCCGTGCCTTTCTGCCCTCCTGAAATAAACTTGGGATTTTTGTGTTGTTTTCCATGCTGTAGGTTTGACATGCCTGCTAGATAGTCCAGGCTGGCAGAGTGACTAATTCTAATGAGATGGTGACAGAAATGCTTGGGTTTTTTTTTTTCTTTGAGAAGTCCGATGCTCTCTGTTTGAACATCTCCAGGACTTGGCAGGCAGCCCACTTCCAAAACAATCCTGAGCTATTGGCTGAGAACCAGCTTGAATTTGGAGCCTAGGATATGGCAGAAGACATCTCTGGTATTACCCTCAGTGGTAGATAAATGAAATGACTCCAATGCAAACTTAGGAAAGTGTTTCAGGAGAGGAGAGGAAAATAGACAAATGGCAGAGCTTAAAAGGCCGTAACAGATTTGAGTAGCCTACTTCCTACCCACGTGACACATCCCCTGTTTCCTTTCATCTTCTTCCTACTACAGGAGCCCAGGAAGTGGCAGGGATCAGGACAAGAGCATGTCATGCCCTGAGCACTTGACTGGTATCTTCTTGGAGTCAGAAGGAAGGATGCCATGTCTCTCAATGGCAGGAAATGAGTATGTTAAGGAGATCTGCGATGTTCCCGGTGCTAAAGTACAGGCTAGAACAAAGAGACTCAGACAAAAGACAGAGAGACACACACAGGAGTAGAGTGGAGGCTTAGACATGGATGTGAGACAACACTAATCTTCTTTGCACTTCGTCTCCTTCCTGTCTCAAGGACTCTTGTCCCCTGTTCTTTGCATCTATTAAATGTCCTCGAACCTGCCGTGCTATATTTATTTGTTATAAGCTGGCTTTGTTTGACCAAGCGGACTATAAGATCAATCAAACGCTTTGCACAATGCCTGACATGATGCATTCCCAAATTATATTTGTCGAAAGAAAAACCAATAAGTGAATGACCAGTAGATCTGAGAAAGTCAAGCCAGGAGCTGTTAACAGCAGGCTGGTTCCTTCTCTCTCCTCCTTCGGGCAAGCATTTCTAAGCATCCTGGTTTGTGTAGGATTTATTCTTGCACACACTCTACCACGCAGTCTGCATAATTTGCCTCATTAGTCCTCTCAACACGGCCATGAGGAAGTGTGCCCGAGAGCCCCAGGGCACCTTCAGATTCAACAAATCAATGGAAATGGGTAAATCTAGTCCATCCAGCTAAAGGATATGGATTAAAGTAAACGGTGAAAGGAGCGCATGAGACAGAACTCAAGAAGGGCCTGCTATAGTGCTTCCACATGCCCCGCCCACAAATTCGAGCAGGCAGCACCTGTACACCCATCAGTGGATGCTCACCTGAGACCTAGTATCCGGGAATCTCAGTGGAGGCCTGTCATGTACGTGTGACTGACCACCTATGATGTTTACCTTAGTCTCCAGCTGCCTCCAGAGATCAAGTTTCTCCTGCTCGCTCCTCTTTTCAGAATTAATCACTCTGCTAGCTGGGACTCTGTGGCAAGTATGTCAAATCTACGGCATGGAAACCAATACAAAATCCTAAGTTTATAAAATCTACCATGAGAGGGGTGTGTGTGTGTGTGTGTGTGTGTGTGTGTGTGTGTGTGTGTGTGTGTGTGTGTTTATGAGAGACGGGGAGAGACAGAGAGAGAGAGAGAGAGAGAGAGAGAGAGAGAGAGAGAGAGAGAGAGGGAGGGAGGGAGGGAGGGAGAGAGAGAGAGAGAGAGAGAGAGAGAGAGAGAGAGAGAGAGATTTTCTATTTGTTTTTCTATTTTGTAACTCAATTGCATGGTCCTCAAGTGTGAACTTTGTAGATGACAATGTCGTGTTATAAGGTAGAAGGTTGGACACACTGATGCTTATGTGACCTGAGGCCACCACATCTCTCTAGCCAAGCACTATAGTCTAATATCTAGAAGTTGCCTCTCATGGCAGAAGTCAGACCTTTTATTAGATTGTGCACGGTTTGGATAGTGCAGCTTGCTGCAGAGTGGTGAGTGTGGGGAAGTAAGGAATGCTGACCCCTTGATTTGGCCAAAGCTACAAAAGTCAGAATACAAACCAGTCTCTTACTCAGCAGAAACATATAAGCTCTTCTACCATATGATCCAGCCATACCATACTTGAGTTTGTACCCAACCACAGAAATAGTCACAAATCCATAATTACTGATTTTTTCAACACACACACACACATACACACACACAAAATCCAAGAAATGAAACCAGCCCAGATGTCTACTAACAGATGAATGAATAAAGAAAATATAGCATATATACAATGTGATCTTATTCAGTCATAAATAAAAATGAAATCATGGAATTTGCATAAAAATAGGTCAAACTATAAATTGTGTTAAGTGAAGGTATCCAGACAAAGAAAACTAAGTGCCACATGTATTCTTTCATATGTAGGGCCTATATTTTAATGTTTTATATTTGTGGAGATGGGGGATAGGTTATAAAGCTAGAAAGGGGGCCATGAGAAGAGAAAATGAGGTCCTTATGAGTAGGGAGATAGTAGGTACCTGTGAGAGAAAAGTAGACGGGAGGCTACTAGGAGAGAAGGAACAGCAATGGGGGAGCTCTCTCCACTCTGTCTGCTCTCTCTCGCCATGAGATGCCTTCTGTGTGTCATTACTCAGCCATAAGGCCTTAACCAGATGCTAAGAGAGGCCAAAACTGCATTCTTGAACTTCAAGAACCACAAGCTAAGTACTTTGGGCTTTTTATATAATTTTTTTTGTAACTGCTTTATAAATTACTGAGTTATTTTCAGTTATAGCAATGGGAAACAGACTAGCCATTCACTGTCTGTTTCACTTAATCTCTGGTTCAGGTGGTGCCCTGCAGCTTCTCTCAAGGAGGTGCATCTACCAGTTAAGGACTAGCACCACAATTTGTATACAAAATCAGGCCTGGAAGTTCGAAGGGCTACGAGAATAAGGTTCGTGATCCAAGTGAGAATTAGTCTTTCTCCATTTAAACAGCACTTCTCAAGAAAGACAATAGTTGGCCCCAAATGGTGCCCATGCCTGCCCCCACCATTAATTTTGTGGGGCAGCCGAATCTATTCTCTGACTGGCGGGTAAAGGCCCCATAACCCACTGTGTCATATGATGAGAGAGAACACCATCTTGCCCGCCAGAAGATGAAGACAAAGCAGAAAGTTCCTCAGACAGGCGATTGCTTCACAAAGAGCGACACAATGGCATTACTACTAACTCTACATGCCACGGTTCATTTCTGAGCTCTGTGCTTTGTCCACCCAGCTAAATCACAACCCTGGAGCGTCAAGCCACCTGAAAAGACAGCCAAAATAATGAGCCACAGGAACAGTCCCGAGCTTTTTGAATCTCAAAGGAATGTTCTTTAGGCACATATGAGCTCCCATTATAATACGAACCAGTCTTCTGTAACACCATGACATAGTTGGATAGGGACCTTTCAGTCCCCACTCTATTTTCCCCCCACCCCACCCCTCACCCCTGTACCCTGCCGAGACCAAAAGAAAATTTATGAGTGAAAAAAGCTGGTGCCAACCGCACAACGGTTAATAGCTGATGCAGAACTTGGAGTCATTTTCCCTGGAGGGAACAGTTGAGGACCGGATAGAATCAGCCATCTGAGACTCCTCAGGTGCTTAGCTTTTCTGTGAGGGCTCTGGAGTTCAATAATTCATGTGAATACAGCCAGCATCAAGCCAATTGCATTCACATTCCACTCAGATTTTGATTACTAAACAGACCCAGTGGCTTCTATGAAGAGGAAACACTCGGGTGACCTCAACTAGAATGGAAGGAGGGTGACAGAAGCACCAGGGCTTTGGGGTCAGGTGAGCCCAAGTCTTTCTTGGGCCTGGTATACACTGGCTACATATAGACTTTGTGTTATCTATAAAAATTAAGGCAGAAGATGGATGGTACCAGACAACAGATGTTATGTTATACAGAGTTTATTCAATGAGCATGGGGGGAGAAGGAAAGGGGGAAGGGATACTCCAGAGAGAGAGAGTGAGAGTAAAAAGAGAGGGCGGGGAGAGAGAGAGAGAGAGAGAGAGAGAGAGAGAGAGAGAGAGAGGGAGAGAGAGAGAGGGAGAAGGTAAAGAGAGGTAGAGAAAGAGAGTCCACATGGAGGATCTGTCTTTTATATGGCCCTGGACAGGGCCACGCCCCGGTGGCAAGTAAGCAGTGACGTCACAGGTAGGTGGGCTGAAGCAGAATCCTAACCCCTTGTCTGGTGACAGTTACCATCTCAGAATTTCTATTTCCTAATCAATAAAATAGGATGACGCCACTTAACTTCATAGGGCTGTGAGGCCATGAGGGAGATTAACAGATGAATAATTCAGAAACACAATAACATCAAAGAAACTTCCGCGGCCTGAAAGAACCCTGAAAAATGCCCGTGGAAGACAATGTTTTCTGTCTCTATAATGGGAGTACCAAGAATACCAGGGACACAGTGTCCAGAAGGACGAAGGGAGATGGAGAAGCCTTGTGCTGAATATAGAATCTGTAATTCGCATCCACGGCGCTTCCCTGTGTTGAGCGGGAACTTAGAAGCAGTGATGAAGACGAAGATGGACAATTAGTACCATCACAGAGTTTCAAAGTTTAGGCGGCTTCAAAGGAATTTAAGCACTTTTATACGGCTTCGCTTCGGCGCACTCTCTCAGTTCTCATTAAAACACGTATGCCGCTTGCACTAGAAATATCTTCCCGGAAGGAAAAGAAGAAAGTAGGTTAGTAATTTACAAGCTTATCGCAGATCTCCGTTGCCCCCATTTGACTTTGAAAAAAAAGATGTAGCTCAAATGAGTATCATCAAACCTGGATGGCAGGAAAGCGTCGTCAAAGTTAAAATGCAGCCACAACAAAAGAAGGCCTACGCCAAGAAAAACTGAGCAAGTAGTTCAGGACTGGGGTCTGGGATACCTCTTCAACTTCTTCCAGAGTTCTGATACAAGTATGCCACAAAGTTTATTTTGAGACATATGAGTTCAATTGTTAAGACTATGGAGCAAAGAGATTGCTATGTTCAAATCCTGAATCCACTTTCACCTACCTCGCTTTGTGATTTTGGGCAGCTTTTCTGATTTTGAGTTTCCTAAGTTTTGAAATTTATATATACTTCCAAAGTTGCAGTGAAAATTAAATAAAATACATTATGGAGTAATGGTACCTTGTATATATAAAAATAATATTGCTACTTATATATATCCATTATTGTGTAAAGGACTTGGATCCTTTTTCACTTTTATTTTTTATTTTTTGATACAGGGTTTCTCTTGTAGTCTTGCCTGCCCTAGACTTGCTTTGTAGACCAGGCTGGCCCCGAACTCACAGAGATGTGCCAGTCTCTGCCTCCCAAGTGCTGGGATTAAAGGTGTATACCACCATGCCCGGCTGGATTCTTTTTTTTTTTTTTTAATCATTTCATTTTTTTTCTTCTTATAAATGCAAAGGAATAATACATCAAAATAAAGGTTTGGGTAGTTTTCAAACAGAACTCTGGAAAGGATGTAGTCCAGCACAGTACAGGAGGACCTCTTTCCCCTGTTTAGAAGTGTCCTTCAGTCTCACTATTCAAAACGGCAGTCAGAGCTCCAGATGGGTCCCATACAGCAGGATGGAGCCAGGGAAGGGAAGACAGTCTCCTTCAGCAAAAACCTATCCGAAAGGTTCTTTCTACTCCATGGTCCAGAACTCATCTGCCAGGAAGACTGAAAAGTGTGGTCAACCAATAGTATTCCATGTAGTCATGTGCCCAGAAAACCATGGCTTGTGTTATGGTAAAATATTGGGAAGGAGGAATTTGAAAGGATAGGTATTGATCCCTAATGGCTCCAAAGCAGGATACCACACAGATTCAGGTTTTTCCTGGGGATCCTCTGGTCTCCTCCTGCTTTGTGCTGGTTTCTCACGCGACATCTCAACATGGGTCACAATTACTTCTCCCACTAATTTCCTTCCCAGATTCCTTCTATAGCTCCGCCCTTCTTTTTTATTATTTTATTTTATTTTGGTTTTTCAAAACAGGGTTTCTCTGTGTAGCCTTGGCTGTCCCGAAACTCTCTTTATAGACCAGGCTGGCCTCAAACTCACAGAGATCCACCTGCCTCTGCCTCCAAAGAGCTGGGATCAAAGGTGTGTGCCACCACCTCCCAGCTACTCGATTCTTCCCCTGCTCCCAAATTTTATCTAATTTTAATAAGCAGCACAATCATTTTGTTATAAAAGTTAAAAGCCAAAACTACACACTTAGGGAAAATTTTAATATTAAAAGACATTGCACCTTAGAAATAATCTCAGGATTTTGAGCTTCAGGTATCTAACATTTTCTGAAGCAATTTAACTAATATCTGATGATAATCTAGTCTACAGGACTATCTTTGACTTCTACTACACTGAACAGCATCTTTCGCGTGATGCTCCATGCTAAAGGGTCGACACTATCAGCTTTAATGACTACAGAGTTCTCGCCACGTGAACGTGTGGTTATGCTTTATTCAACTACTTCCTCATGCCTTGCTCACTTACCCTCCAGTTACCCAGGGCGAGCTGTGTCATTGCACGTCTCCAGGCTCCAGGATTTCCTTACAATATCCACAGCCCCGTTATCCCATCGCAAAAGGCATGTGAGATCTCTCTACAGTTGGCTTGGAATTGCGTGTTCAAATGAGCATTGTAGATGCAGAAAATCCTGACCTGAATTACACCCTTCCTACTCCCCTAGGAAACAGCAAGATATCCCAATGCAGGGTAAATTTTGGGTTAAAGTGTTTATGAGTAGGTTGGTGGTCCCCTCCCTCCACTAGGAGTCCTGTCTAGTTGGAGAATGTCCCCTTCAGTCTCCCTGACTCCTCCTACTAGGAGCCTCAGCTAGAGTCCCTCTCTTATACCCCAGGAGCCAGCCCTGTCTTACAACTCCAGCTTGTCGCAGAGATGCCTCTGTCCACTTCTCTTCTCTCTGCAGGCCCTCTGTCCTGCCGCCCACTTTCTCTCCCCAGGTCTGGTCTCTACCCTCAGTTTTCTTTGCCTTCCTTTTCCTACCTTGTTCTCTCTCTTCAACCATTTCCGCTGTCTATTCTATTTCCCCTTCCAAGTGATATTTAGTCATCCTCCCTTGTGTATATTCTGTACTATATAGCTAACCCACCTATTAGTCGGTATATATATACCATGCATGTCTTTCCGGGTCTGGGTGACTTCACTTGGGATGACCTTTTCTAGTTCCATCCATTTGTCTGAAAACTTCATGATTTCCTTGTTTTTAATATCTGAGTAGTTTTGTGGGAAAGTGGTGGGGGATAGGAGGGAGGACAGAAGGAGCTGGAGGTAACAAGAGCTCCACAAGAAGACCAACAGAGCCAACTAACTAACCAGGGGCTTGTGGAGACTGAAGCACCAACCAAGGACCATGCATAGACTGGACCTAGGCCCCCTACACAGATGTAGCAGATGGGCAGCTCAGGCTTCATGTGGGTCCCCTAGCAAGGGGAGCAGAGGCTGTCTCTGACATGGACTCAGTTGCCTGTTTTTGTTTTTGTTTTTGCTTTTTGTTTTTTTGTCACTCCCTCCTGGTGGGGCTGCCTAGCCAGGCCACAGAGGAAGATGATGTATTCAGCCCTGATGCAAATTGATGAGCTGAGGTGTATGAGTAAAGGGGGGTGGCTCCCATTTTCTGAGGAATAGGGAAGGGAGAGTGGGGCGGGGGAGAGAAGAAGGAGGGGGCTACGCTCTGAATGTAAAGTGAATAAGTAACTAAGTAAAATTTAGTTTAAAAAAAGACATCCCAATGCAAGGGAATTGTTTCATCCCACTGCTTAGGAAAGCACACACAAATATCTCAGGTGAGAGAAAGGTTTTTGTTGGAACCCGAGTTGTTAGAACTTTCAGTGTGCCAAGCCAAGCTCAAATAAAACCATATTGAGATCATTCCTGTGTGGAGAAACCAGTCTCAAATGGGGGGAGGGGAAAGTAAGAGCATTTGACTGTATTAATTATTTAGACATACAACTGATCTGACAAATGATGATTCACAAACTGATTTTTTTTCAAAAGCTATGATTGATTCCTGACTAATTGTTTTCCTTGTCTCAGTTGAGTTTCCTAATGATCCAAGCGCTCATGGGGTCTACAGTTTCTGAAGAAAGCTGTAGACAAATGATTCTGCTGTACGCTCACAAACCACTTCCTATTTGCAGGTGGTTTCCACTCCCGTTTTCTTCCCATCAATGCTGAGGAGTAGGCAGAACTGCTGTCATTAGTTCCCCATTATACATGACGCTAATAAAGGAAGACATTTCGCTGAGCACATAATATATTCTAGGCAAGATGTTAAAAGCATTATGGATATTGTTTATTGTTTGCAAAAGCCCTAATGAGGTAGACATTCTACTAATACCCTGTTTTATACATGAACATAGTTCAAAAAATATTAAACAATCCTAATCACACAAGTAGAAAGAGGTACAGCCAGAATGCAAAATCAATATGGACCCAGAGAGAATCACTGACTCACTATACTGGCTGGTTTTACATCAATTTGATACAAACTAAAAATCATCTGAGAGGAAAGAACCTCAATTGAGAAAATGCCTCCATAACATCAGGGCTGTAGGCAAGTCCATAGGACTTTTTCTTTGTGACTGATGGGGAAAGGCACAGCCCATGGTAGGTGGTGCCATGCTGGGCTGGTGATCCTGGGTTCTATTAAAAAAAAAAAAAAAAGCAGGCTGAGCAAGCCAGGGGAAGCAAGCCAATAAGCGGCACCCTGCATGGCCTCTGCATCAGCTCCTGCCTCGAGGTTCCTGCCCTGACTTCTTCAGTGATGAGCAGGGATAAGGAAGTGTAAGCCAAAGGGTTTATACCTTTTCCTCCCCAAGTTGCATTTGGTCAAAGTGTTGCACCACAGCAATAGTAAGCCTGACTAAGACACTCACTCAAACCCACATACCTGCGAGTCAAGTCTAACCTGTACTCCGGGTATCAGGATTGAGAACAAAAGCTCTAGATTCACGTAGCCTGGGTTCAGAGCTGATGTTTGCTATATTTACCGTTCCCTAACTGTGTCACCATATGCAAGTTACCAAACCACTGTCCGTCAGCATTTTTCAGTAAATTAGATGGCGAACTTCTATCTCAAAAGGGCACTGTATTCCTTCCATTTCCTAGACATTGTGAACACAGTAGCAATGCCCCACAACTGAGGTTTGATGAACATTGCAGATGAGGGGCAGGAAGATTGTAAGAGCCAGCAGATCAGGGAGTTTGCTGTGAGAGTGTGTCTCCTAGTGATAGCAGAAGCTATTTCCACGAAGTCTCACCAACATGCCACCCCAATACAAGCTGAATAAGGATGGCACTACTAGATTTTCCAGATAGCTTTGTGGTGAGATAAAAGAAACATGCATTTAAACATGATTTAAAATTTATATATATATTCTACAAAGTGTACAAATCTTATAAGTGGGAACAATCAACTATAGCCACAAACCCCCACAAGAAGGAAAGTATAAAACTAAGGTGTTGCTAAGGTGGATGGAGAAAAGTCTATGAGGCCTCGATCCTACAGAAAAGAACTACAGGCAACAGAGCAAAGCTGGGAACAGCTGCTTCAAGCTTCCTCTGCCATGCCTTCCCCCATCATGACGGGCACCCAGAACTGTGAGCCAAAATAAAGCCTTCCTCCCACCCACCCCCCCGAAAAAAAATTGTTTTTGTCAGAGTACTTCATCACAGAACAGGAAAAGAAACTAAGACAGCTATTTACACTATGTGGTAAACGGTCCACACACAGCCATCGTTAGTGGTTGGTATGAGACCTTCCGCCTCTAGCGCTAAGCTCAGTTCCTATTTTCTGGTCTTGTGTCACTTGCAGGTGCCTCGCGCCAAGGCCCTGTGCAACTACAGAGGGAAGAATCCTGGTGACCTGAAGTTTAACAAAGGAGATGTCATCCTCCTTCGGAGACAGCTTGACGAGAACTGGTACCAGGGGGAGATCAACGGGGTCAGCGGCATCTTCCCGGCCAGCTCTGTGGAAGTCATCAAGCAGCTGCCCCAGCCGCCCCCACTCTGCAGGGCCCTCTACAACTTTGACCTTCGAGACAAGGACAAGAGTGAGAACCAGGACTGCCTGACCTTCCTCAAGGTAAGAGTCACAGGCCGCATACAGACTATGGCAGAACCCAGAGCCCACTGCTTAATACTCACTGATTTTTAAAAAATAGTTTGCATTTTACATGTGAACACACAAGTGCATGTGTGTGTGTGCACATATGTAAACAATGTGTGTATATAATTTTAACTACATGGATACTGTCTCAGTCAATTTTCTATTGCTGTAAAGAGACACCACGACCATGGCAACACTTATTTAAAAAAAAAAATTCAATTAGGGCGTCAACTGCATTTTCAGAGGCTATTGTCCCATAGGTGTTCAAATCCTCTCATAGAAACCTGAGCTGGGGTAGCTAATGCTTTGCTGCTCTGGCATGTTAGCATGTGAGCACATGCCGTGCCACTCACTGCTATAATTCCTCAGCAAAAGTGTTTGTGGTTTGCTATTACGAGAAATGAGATTTTACCTCAGATTCCACCTAACTAAATCATCTCACTGCCCTGAAATGATGATGATCACCTTTATTTCCTTGGTTCCTCAGAATGGGAGTTCTAAGCAAGCTCAGTCTGTAACCTGAACTACAAGTTTCACACCTAGACGACAGTTAGAGAAAGTACAATGTCTCGAGTATCTATCGAGTATCAACTGTGTAGCAGATGTTACACACTGAGCTTGTGAGCAAAGCGTAGCATGAAACAGCATCTGCTTCCCTGACCTGTCCAGGGATTTGCATGCAGGGACAGGGTACCACACTCTTGTTCATTCCTTAAACTCATTATTTGAGAATGTCTTTTAAATATTTTTAATCTCTTTCCTATACACACACACACACACACACACACACACACACACACACACACACACGAGCCTGCGCGCGAGCAGGTATGCAGGCAGGTGTGTGTGTGCGTGTGTGTGTGTGTGTGTGTGTGTATGTGTGTGCTCTGCCCACATGCATGTCTGTGTACCATATGTGTGCCTGGTACCTGTGGAAACCAGAAGAGGGCACTTGAGTTACAGGTGGCTGTGGCCCACTGCATGAGTGCTGGGAATTAAACCTGGGTCCTCTGCAAGAGCAAGTGTGCTTAACTACTGAGTCCTTACCCCACCCCCACCCCCACCCGCATCTGACAATTCAGTCACTGGGAACAAAGTGATGAAGCAATGTCTCTCCTCTCACTCCTTTCATTGAACTGGGTGTCTGATGGACGGCCCATGTACGTCAGTGGCAAAGTGTGACAAAGACCACAGATCAGAGAGCTTTGTCCATTCTGTCACTGTAGAACACTGAAACTTCATTAGAAAAATCTAGGATAGTCCTAACTCTGGCATGTTCAAGTTCAACTAAAGATCTTCCCTCTGACAAATGTGGTGGCATGTATCTTTAATACTGAGGCAGGAGGGTCACTGAAGCCAGCCAGGGCTCCAGAGAAAGTTTATCTCAAAAAAACAAAAAGAGGGTGTGGTGGCTATGGAGGTGGCTCAGTAGGTAAAGGCACTTGCTGCCAAACCTGATGACTCAATCCGCAAACCACAAGGTTTAAGGAGAGCTACAACTCTCAAACGTTGTCCTCTGAGCTACACCTCTCACACATTGTCCTCTGAGCCACACACACACACACACACACACACACACACACACACACAAACACCATGGTACATGACACACATACCATGGTGCATGTCCCACACATGGTCTGGGGCAGAGGATAACAAAAAGTGTTTCTATTGAGGTATTAAGTATGACATAATTTGTATGAAGTAGAAAAGTAACAAAATGAATGGACAATATTAGAGGTCAGCGATCACAACGCTAGAGTGTGCGAAAATGCACAAAGAGGAGCTAAGTTTTATATTTCGATTTGCATCAGGGTGCGTAGATATAGTTGATTGGTCCAGCTTATTTCCAGGATTTATGGACTTTATTGACTGCATCTATGTATGTCTTGAAAAGTATGTAAATCAATATTTATACACGTATATCTTTTGTTTTACTATAAAAGCATCTAGAAAAAAAAACCATGTCAACAGCTCTATTAGAAGCAGCTGTTGTACCTACACCGTGGTGGATAGAATCCACTTGTTTTTCTTATCAGCATTTTAACTGCAACTGTGTTTACAATCTTCCGTAGTTAGAACATTTTGAGAGAAAGCTGCTTTATTTTTGACATATTAAAACTGAGGTTCTGAAACTTTTAATATGTCAAAGTGGTTCCTGCTGCCAAGCTAGAGCTGCGTCTCCTGTGGCTTCCCTCTTGACTTCTGCATCAGGTTAATTTAAATGAGAACCATAGACCCTACTAGTGATTGGACTTTCCGGAGGTTTCCGACCAGGTTCCATTGGTCCTCAAATCACTTCCATTCCTCTTGAAAAATCTTATGACCCAAACACTACCCTTTATGATGACAGACATATTTCCCACATAACCTACTCAAGAGCTACACCTTTGCTCCTTGCTATAAACAGATCTCCATGGAAGCTTTTATCACCTGAAAGTGGAGGGTAAAGCTGACACGAGGCCTTCTCTTTCAGGATGACATCATCACAGTGATCAGCAGAGTGGATGAGAACTGGGCAGAAGGAAAGCTAGGAGATAAAGTGGGCATCTTCCCCATCTTGTTCGTAGAGGTATGTGAGTCTCCCGTCCACATGGGAATCAAGCTTGCTCAGAAGGGGGTGTGTGCCCCTGGGTTGCCTGAGGGCAGTTCCTGCAGGACATGAGGCTTAAAGTCACTGGAGCCCTAGAAAGGCTCAGTCCACACATTGACACCTAACTCTGGTGAATGTTGCGGGCATGGGGGTGGGGGGCGGAATGGGGCTTTTTTGTTCTGTTCCTTGAGTGTAAAGTCGTGAAATTTCACAAATCAAAATGTAAATTCACCTATATTTAAAGCAAAAACAAAAACAAAAACAAAAAAAAACTCTGCACTCCCTGTATACTCAGGTAATTAATTATATTCCTTCTCAAGTCTCTGATGGGGTTGAAGACCAGATAGTTTAGTTTTACAATTAAATTTAGTTGTTTAGGGGTTAAGATGTTTTTAGGTCTAGACAGATGTTTTAAGTTGATAATGATGAGTTATGATAGATATTGATTTACATTCAGAATTTTAGCCTCACCAGGATAAGAAAAATGTTTCTTTCAAGGCTGCCAAATACAAATAGGCAAAACACTATGAATGTAACATATATATAATTTCTGATTGTTTCATAGTTCTTCTTGCTGTAGGTAATTTATTGTATACATGTGTGATAACATAAAGGTATATATAAAAATATTTTATTTAAAAATTGTAATAAAAAAACCTTAAAGTCTACACCATTTTATGTTAACAATCCCACATCTGAGGATTGATTATAAGGAAATATTTTTTAAAACATGTAAAATTGTTTGTACAAAATATTCAAAATGTTCACCACAGCATTGTATGTAAAGATGAAAATGTGGAAATAATCTAAACACTAAGGACTCACTTTGTGAGGGAGGGACAGGGTCTCACTGTGTAGACCAGAAGCTAGACTCAAATTCACGTAGATTCACCTGCCTTTGTCTCCTGAGTGCTAGGATTAAAGGCATGTGCCACCATGCCTGGCTTAGAAAAATTTTATATATAACACTTAAAATGTTAAAGAATAATATTGTAGAGAACTTGAAAGTATGGGAAAATATATGATTTATTGTTGAGTTGATAAATCAATGGAATGAGTACAGATTTTCAAATGCCCAAGATGAGAAAGTTCTGGTGCTCTTCCGATGACGACGTGAGTGCACTTAATACTGCTGAACTCGACACTTCAGTGGATGAAATGGTGTCACAGGTATTTTCTACCACCATAAAGTAAAGCTGAGCTAAGTTGAAAGGAGCCCTCCCTATAAGGATGTGTTTGTGCATAGAATCGAGAAAGGGACTGCAATAACACGCACCGACATACACCAACATATTGGCAGCAGTGACCTCTAGATGGTAAAATTCCGGATGGAAGCCAGCGGTTGGCATCAGGTGTCTTCCTCTACAGCTCTCTGTATTATTTTTGAGAGTCTTTCAATGAACCTGGAGCTTGTTTTCTTGCTGATTAATGGCCAACAAGCACCCAAAGATCTGCCAGTTGCCATGCCTTCACCACCATAACTGGGGGGTTCAGGCCTGTGCTACCACACTCAGCCGTTATGCAGGGTCTGGGGGGCTCCAAACACAGGTCCAAGAGCAAGCAGTTAGCCTCCTGAGCTACTTCTCCAGCCATACTCCCCCCCCCAAAAAAAATATCTATCTCTCCAGTATAATTATCCAACCTCTAGTCGCTAACCTCACTAGCCATGAGCCTCACCCTAGCTCCAAGCAAGTCATTGCAAATTCAAAGAGTTTTCATTGTTTAACTGCATTCACTTGGTGCTTACCACGCATAAAAGTATTAAAAGTCAGAAGTATCGAGAGCTATAAAAGAAGTACAAGGCAGTGTCCCCACCCTCCAGAGGGTGGGGGAACAGAACTGAGACATAGCTGGGGAGAAGAAGCCAATTGTTCCCTGCACGAAAGCCAGAGCAGGTTCTGCAATGAAGGGTGTGTCCTCAGCACTGCCCAGCATGTTGGGTATGTCCTCTGCCAGTCAAAGTAACAGTGGAGGGAAGGGTGGAGGGAAAGCAGTGCAGAACAGCTGTGTTTTAGAGTAATGCTCACTCGAAGGTACTGTCATTCCTTGTGTCTTGTCTCTTCTCCTGGCACACCTGCCTTGTGCTTCCTACCTATTCAAATGTCACCTGTTTTATGAGGCTCTGCTGGGAAAAAGAAATTTCCAGAACATTTCAGTAGCCACACGAACATTGGTTGATTTCTGTCTTCTCTAAATATGTGACAGGTGCACCTTTCGGTTAGACTTTACAAGCCAGCTAACACAGAACAGGCTCTCCACTTAAAAAAAAAAATAGTTTGCCCAGTTTATGTAAGGCCTTGGGATCCAATAATAATACAACAGTTTTTAAAGCATTAAAATGAATAAATGAAAACCTATTTGGAGGTGGTTAGAAAAAGATAAATCAACCATTCGCTCTGACTCTGTCCTGTACACTCATTTATTTAATCATTCATTGACACTTGCTCTACATTAAATTCTAAAGATACGGTATAGATATGGGTCCCTAATCCCAGAGATCACAGAGTCAGGCACTGAAGTAATTAATTATCAGGATGATGGATGATGCAAAGAGTGAAGTACAGGGAATTGTTAGGGGGGGGTTGTGATGCGCAACTTAATCTGGGAGGTCAGCAATCGCCATCTGAGCCAACTGAGAAGCAATTAAGGTTAGGAGTGTATGAACGGAGGGAAAAGCAATTGGGGCCATAGACGTGGTGCACCATGAGGACCCAGAGACAACTATAGGCAAAGCTAAGTCACCAAGCCAAAGAAGAAAATTGTAGTAAATGACGAACCATTTTGTAAACAGTCAGAAAAGGCTAGGGGATGCTCTGATGCAGAACAGTCCCAAAGTCTCAGTGGCTTAACAAAGAATATGGTGATTCCTCACCTACACTGTATGTTCAGCTTACGATGATGCTTCATGGCTCTACCCACAGCCACCTGGAAACCCACAGTAACAAGGCTGGGCCACCTTATAGCTGCGACAACTGGAACACTTGTTCCCTGCATAGTTCCCATGGGACGGGAGAGTGGACTGTGCTTATGTTCATAGTTGCGGGCCTCTGATGGACCACTGCCCATATTCACCTACTGCCCATCAGCCTGAACAGTCACATGGCTCCAAGTGGACAGATAAGAGGGGACCCCATGGAACCACATAGTGGAGAGTCTCGACACATGCTATAATAAATTTGGATTTGACCCAGAGATCCGTTGAAGCCATAAAAGGCTCTTAGCAAAGCAGTGACTTGATCGGGCTTGTTTTGTTTTGTTCAAGTGTTGTTTTTCAATTGTGTTGTTCAATTGTAGGTTGATTGGTTGGTTGGTTGGTTGGTTGGTTGGTTGGTTGGTTGGAGTTCATTTGTTTATTCTGTTATAAGACAGGGACTCATTGTTAATCTGGCCTAAAACTGAATGTACAGCTCAGCTAGCCCCAACCTTCCTCAGCCTCCCAAGATCTCTGATTACAGATATGAACCATCAGGCCCAGATGCAGGTTTCCAGGATGCAGTGGAAAGAATAAATACAAAAAAGGAGAGAGAAACACAGAAAGACGCACGAGCAGGCTGAGGCATGCATGGCTACATGGCTCCATTAGGAAATGGTTCGACTTTGACTGCTAGACTGGAAACAAACGGGCAATTCTGGAACAAATTCAAATTCTAGCTCTTCTGAGCCATCTGGGGACTGCAGAGGTGGAGGACATGGGAAAGAGGAAGTGGCCTGGGGCATCTCCACTCTATGATTCGTGTGCCTGGGTCAGGGGTGGAGCCATTTTCTAAGCAGAAACAATAAAGATGTTAGGAAGACCATGTTAGCTCCCCCAGGACCTGTATTTGGTACCTAAGTAACACATTGGAGGTGGGAGACTTTGGCCTGATCTCCTGTGTTATTTTGAGATGCTTCTTCATAGCTCTGGGGTGAAGGGGTAAGCATTAATTTTATTACCCGTCTTCTGAAAACTGGTTTTTCCCCCAAAAAAACTTCTGTATTTAATGACTATTCATTTGGATACTCTCACTACCAATTTACCTCTAAAATTAGTAATTACAAGAACCCTCAAAATCATCATTAAACTGGCCATTGCTTCATTTGTTCCCCTAATTGCTAGGAGGGGGAAGAAGATAATCAAGTGGTTTGTCTAATTGGGAACCTGCTTTTCAAACATTACTTCAAATCTAAATTGAGCTTTTTAAAGCAGTACTTAAAGTTTTGACTCCAGTAATTTCATTAGCACCAGCGTGTGCTAAAGAACTCTTGAAGTGTGTGCTGCCAGCGCTAAGTGTGTAGAGAAACTAAATGGAAGGCTTTCTTATAAGGATAACATGGATTGTGTGTGTGTGTGTGTGTGTGTGTGTGTGTGTGTGTGTGTGTGTGTGTTGTGCACATAAATAAGATTTTTTTCTGTTACTGCATCATTTGATTTATTGAGCTGCACCTGCACAAAAGGTGGTAAAACAGGAGCCAAGCCTCTGCCCATTCTGGTCTGGACTTTTCCACAGGGCAGCCTCAGTTATGTGAACCTCATCCAGCCCAACCAACTTCAAGGATATTGTTTCAAATGAGTGCAAACGGAAGAGCCCTGCAGTCCTGCCCAGCTGAGCTAGCGGCTATACCAGAGGACGGCAGGGCAAAAGCAGTCTCAGGAGGCCTTCTGTTTGGTTTACTGATTTTTAAATTTTTGAAAAGGTGATGGTGGTGCCCACCTGGACACAGAAAAGGCAGGGCAAGTAAGAAAGAATTAGCGTGTGCCATTATAGTTTCAGATGGCTGTGAAGAGCATCACTCATTCAATTTGAAAGATATCAGCTGTCCTCTTCTTGTGAAACCATGGAGGGGCAGGTGCTGTGGGGCCTTGCAAGGCATTGTCCTTAGTCCAAACCACCATTAGAGCTGCGGAAACAAAGTCAATGCCTTCCTAATTGGTCTCCCTACTTATTGTCATCACTTCTGGGTAACATTAATAATGAGATTTTCATTTGTATGGAGTAATATCTTTTTGCTTTTTTATATATCCGTCTATCTGTTTTGATAAACATATATAATTATATAAACACACTATGGTCAATTTATAGAAAAGTTCCAGCATGTCCTCCCTAAATTTTTTATGCCACACCCTCTTGTCTATTCCTTCCCAGACCCCCAATGCCTAGTAACCAGTGATCTATTTTCCGCCCCTATGGCTTTCTTTTCCTAGAGTGTTCTATAAATAGAACACCATAGAGCCTGGCTTCCTTCACGTTGCTTAGCACATTTGAGATAAGTCTGTGTTGTGTTATGTGTCCATAGCTGTTTTTCTTTTTTATTAGTGAACAGTGTCTCAAAGCACAGATGTCCCAGAGTTACTATTTTTTAACATTTAAAAGACCTCGGCACCTGGAAAGATAGTTCAGCCTGTAAAGTCTTACTGTACAAGAACCTGAGTTCAACCACAGAATCCAAGTTGAAAACAGAAAAAAAAAACCACTTACGATGGCACACACTTGTCTTCCCACCGTTGGGGAGGTGGAGACTCGGGGAGCTCAATAGCCAGCCAGCCAGCCTCATTGGCAAGCTCTAGGCCAGTGAGAAACCCTGCCTAAAATCCATACTGGGCAGCTCCTGAGGAACAACAACAAAAGGTGGCCTCTGGCCTCCACATGCACACAGACAAACCATCAGTCAGTCGATCAGTAGTAAATGACATTCAGGTTGTTTCCTGTTGTTGGCAGCCCTAAATAAAACCATGGTTTAAGCACGCATTTTTTTTCTTCTTTCTTCCTTCGAGTAAGTACCCAGAAGCAGGCTTGCTGGATCAGATGCTCAGTATGTGTTTAGCTATGAGAAACTGCCAAACCGTAACATGAGCTTCAAAAAGCATAAATCAGATCCAGTCTCTCCTCTTCCCAGACCCTGCCAGGAGCTTCCTGTTACACTGAAAATAAGTCAGAGCCTCCCGAGTTGGTGCGATCTAGTGCCTGCCAACCCTGCGGCCACCTCTCCCTGTCTCCTCACCTGTCCCCCTTCCGTCCTTCTCTAGTTCTTTCTCTCTGGCCTGTTCACATCCTCATTTCCACACAACCATCTCTTTCTCGCCACTTGTCTCAGCTTAAATGTCACCTTCCTGAAGGCTCTTCCTTGATCTGTCCCCCCACCAATTTAAAGTAGCCACTCCCCTACTCCCTGTTATACTGAAAGATATTAGCGTCGATGGTCTCTTGTTTAACTAGCTTAACATGGGCTCTATCACTTATGACACTTATATAGGGCCTCAGCTTCCTTATCTTTGAAATGAACTTTTTTTTAAAGGGCTCTGGGGAGATGGCTCAGTAGAGCACTTTATAAATAAGCTCCAGGAGAATGAGAGACTTTGCCAGAAAATACAAGGGGACCACCCCTGAGAAATCACAGTAGAGATTGACCTTTGCCTTTTGCACATATGTGTGTGCACACACAAATATGAACATAACAACACTAATTCCCCACTTGAGCTTTTCACAAGATGGCAAGCTTTTTTTAGACAAGAATTACCTCTTCTTCAAAGTTTTCTATCTTAGCTATTTTAATCCTCTGCACATTGTCATCTTAAAAAGTTCTTAAATGGGAATATTCTTTTTTATGTCTCTAGTTGAATTTCTAAATTAGAATGAGATGTGTGGCTTTGGAGAACAAATGGTGACTAATATAATAATAGGAATTTAACTAATGGCCCTGAGATTGAAGAGTTGATTCATAGGGACCATCATTTTTTCAACCAATTTCATATTTCCAAAGGCTATGAGTCTGTAGGGGCCCTTAATGAAGGGAGTTGGATGATGGGAGGTAAGGCTACAGTGACACAGCAATCTAGCACTGGGCTGGCTGGCACCAGATCAGACACACCATTTGTTACGTTCCCAGAATTTGTACTAACCAGCTGTTAAACCACTGGTTTATCAATAACACTGCCCACCAGGGCTTTTCCACCCTTTTTCCCCCTAGCTAATTTGCCAGAACAACTGATTTGAGAGACAAAGAACAGGAAAGGAAAGTGAAGAGATGGCAGCTTGAAATAGGAGAAAACAGGATGAGCAGAAGGACGTTGTCAATTTTCTGAATGTATGCATACTGTCTCAAACACTTAACCAAATGTATGAACTCCACATGGATAAGAGATATAATTATTGTACTGACCCTTCTGAGCCAGTGCCTGAGGGGATAGCATCAGCAGCCAATGAACATGAGACTTAGCTACTGTAGGGTCTCAGAGGGAGTAACTCTCTTCCATGCTCTTATCTTTGCAGCCAAACCTCACGGCAAGACACCTCCTAGGGAAGAACAAAGGGAATCAGCTATCACGCACAAAAAACCTGTCCCTGATGTCCTCACCGTCCAGAGACAAAGCCACCAACATATCCACCCTCCGAAAGAGCCCAGGGTCCAGGAGGAAGGGGTCTGGGCCGTTATCCATCACGACAGCTTTGAACACACTCAACCGCATGGTCCATTCTCCTGACGGTCACCAGGTGGTGGAAATCAGCACTCCCATGCTCATTAGCTCTAGCGGTCCCTCTGTGTTCACCCAGCATGGGGACAAGACGGACTTCCCTGCCTGCTCTACAGGACAGGTAGGGAGAAAAGCCACTGGCACTGGGGTGGTAAGCGAGAAAGCTTTACCATGTCACAAGCACTGTTGTATGCTGACTACCTGCCAGGCACTCAGGATACATGAATATTACCTGCATATTGACTGTCAGATATTTGCGATCTCATTTTATCCTTAAGCACCCTGCCTATGATTATTATTAGCCCGATTTTACAGGAAAGGAAACTGAGAGTTCAAAGGGTTAAACAGCTTGCCCAAATTCCCAAATATTTCCCCCTTTTCTGTCCCAAGGTAAGTATAATTGCCTGTTCACCAGAAAACTTCTAAGGAGATGTTGGGCAGCCATTTTCTAGACAGAGTTTGGGCATCATGTGTCATACCTTCTGCAGTAGCCTGGTTATCATATAGAATGTAAGTAATAGGACCTGTGGGTTAGCAGGTGTTTCTCAGGATGATGATATAATTTGTGGGTCCGATGCCTATTTCTGTATTTTTGCATTTTGTCATTGTATTTGATGCAAGCCGCTTGCTCAAAAAATGGTTAAGAATTTCAAGACAGTAACAGCAGCACATTAAATCAAGTGATGGCCCCGAGTGACTACACAAGGCTCACACCCATGGAGCCAGCTTGGATGCTTTCACAGTGGGTACCTAATGAGGTAATGGGCATAAAATGCCTGCTGTAAGGATGTCTGCGCATGTTAAGCTCCCAGTCAGCACTGGCCCGCTGAACTATTTTTTGTTATTAGTCCTGCTCACTGAGATGCTGAGAAGAGCTAAGCCAAGGTGAGTTGTAGCAGTCCAGAAGCTAAAGTATTTCTGACAGCATGTGGCTATTTAGGCTGAAGGGCACTTTAAAAAATAAAGGAGGAGATGCATGAGGCAAGGTAATTAAGAAGAGTGCCGTGTTGGGTGCTCAGCTAAAAACACTCTTTAGAGCCATGCAGGTGGCGACTTGAAAGGACAAACCTCGACTTGCACTGATGCTAAGAAGCTGTAAATCTTGTTTTTAAACATGAATTTCTACCTTGAGATTAAATGGCTTAATTGGACTCTAATCCCCTTATAACAAGACAGGAAAGAAGAAAGTCAAGGGCTCCTCAAAGACCTGTGTGCTGGTCTGCAAGGAAAACAATCACCTCCACTAATGCTCTACCTTACACCATGGCCTGCATTGCTAAGAGGGAAGTCTCCCACCTAACTGTATCCCCACCTACACTACACTACACACACACACACACACACACACACACACACACACACACATTCTCTCTCTCTCTCTCTCTCTCTCTCTCTCTCTCTCTCTCTCTCTCTCTCTCTCTCCCCATATATATATTTCCGATGTGCATTCTAAACACATTTTTATAAGTATATACATGCTATGTGCCCAGAGTTGTTCTAACACACACATACACGAACACATGAACACTCTAAAATAGGAACGTGATGACTAACGTGAAGTTGAAAAGTCAGCAATGTCTAAAGCGTTCTTTATATAGAGCCATGGGTATATAAAGTGCAGCCCACACTCTGTTTAAAAAAAAATAAGCGAGTGAGCTCAGCTGGAAGTGGGCTCCTCAAAAGACGTATCCAAGAGACATGTTCTCCATGCCTTTGAAGTTCTTATTCCTGGACATTTACCTCATCTGCTAAGAGGATGAGCCCGAGTGGGAGAACCGCAGTAGCACTCAAAACAAACCTTATTCTTTCCAAGAGTGCACAAAGAATAAGAATTCCAAAACGCAGCATTCAAGGGGAATCACTGGGCCATAGCAATAGCTTTTCATGGATGCAGATGGTTATAAGCGATGACTATTTCTGTGTGCATGGCACAGGTAGTCAGAACATACCCAGAAACCCCATGTACAAGCTCTATCTAAAGATAAGTAAGACATTGAAATCTCTCTCTCTCTCTCTCTCTCTCTCTCTCTCTCTCTCTCTCTCTGTGTGTGTGTGTGTGTGTGTGTGTGTGTGTGTGTGTCTGTCTCTCTCTCTCTCTCTGTCTCTGTCTCTCTCTCTGTCTCTGTCTCTCTGTCTCTGTCTCTCTCTGTCTCTCCCTCTCTCTCTCTCTCTCTCTCTCTGTCTCTCTCTCTGTCTCTCTCTCTCTCTCTCTCTCTCTCTCTCTCTCTCTCTCTCTCCCTCCCTCCCTTCCTCCCTCTCCTTATTCCTCTACAATTGTTGAGAACCTGGGATGGGCCTACCCCACCAATTTCTCCCTACTTTTCCTACCCCATACCCTCACACAATGCTCAGACCCAACTAAGAGTTCTAGAAATCAAAATCAAATAATCAAAAGTTTTTATTAAGTATCTGGGCAGGTGGCAGCACATACATAGGGAAACATGAAAGAGAGAACAAACCTCTTGTAGGCCTCACAGATTACTAGAACTCTTTCAACTAACAAATATCCAGAGTGTGTACAGTGCACTAGTAGCCATACTGAGTGAAGAGATCCTGCTCCAAAAACAAGGCAGTGATAATAATCTAAAATATTTTGAAACCAGTACGAGACAGGTGGGTGAGGTGGGTGGTTAGATGATAGAAGCTTGGAAGGAGAGAGACAGACAGACAGACAGACAGAGACAGAGAGAGAGAGACAGAGAGAGAGACAGAGACAGACAGAGAGACACAGAGAGAGAGATGATACATACATGATGAATACATAGATGATTGACTAATATGATATAGATAAATTATAGAAGATAGATGAACATATTAGACAGATAGACACATAAACAGACAGACAGACAATGATATATAGATAAAGATCAACAGATACATGATATCCTCTTATAGGACAGGTCCAGGCTCCAAAGCCCTGCTCTCCACCCTACAAAAGTGGTAAGAACCTTTGTGGGTAAGTTATAAACCACTTTGCATCAAGGTAATTAAAGACCCAGAAGAAAAATGCCTTGGCCAAGTTCTCATAGTTGTAGAGTTTGCTTTCTTTGATCTTAGTACTGTCTAGTGCTAGAGCATCATTGGCATTACACTGTGCCGCCAGCAAAGAGCACCTGAGCATCATCAAGTTAGTGTGATTTGCCTTAAGTTTACATCTTCCTTCTCCTCCTCCTCCTCCTCCTCCTCCTCCTCCTCCTCTTTCTCCTTTTTTTTTTTTTTTAATTCTTCCAGGCAAGATTTCTCTGTATAGCCTTGGCTGTCCTGGACTTGCTTTATAGACCAGGCCGGCCTCAAACTCAGATTCACCTGCTTCTGCCTCCCCAGGTGCTAGGATTACATGCATGTGCCACCGCACCTGGCTTACATCCTCTCTTCTCGGTTGCCTTTGTTTGTCTCCTCTTTGACTACAAGGCTTTCCACCACTCTTCCCCCATGTACCTCCCAGTGAAGAGATCGCCCTGTCTCCTCTCTACCTAACAGCTTTCATTTGCTGCCACTTTGTTCCTTAAAAACTGCCAATTGTGTCCAAGCATTCATGGTGTATGTTGGTAAGGGCATGAAGAATACATTGCTATCAAGGAAGAATTCACAATCTAGCAGAGATTCAAAACTCAGTGGCTAGCTATAGCAGAGACCAGGCTCCCTAAAGTGAGATGAGAACCCTGGTGTCCCCCACACTGCCTTAGGTGGTTTAGGGACCCAGAAATTATTAACACAAAATAACAGGCTGAAAACCACATTCCTTTTACAGGGTTCAACACGGTGCTCCATGGGATGCTCCATGGGGTGTTTTTAGGATAACAAAGTCTCAGATCTGTTTCAGTCTATCTGTGCCACCCCTCAAGCCTTAGCTACTCCCCCTAAATAAAGAAAAGAGAGAACAGCCTCAGATCCTGTAGGAAGTTACTACCTCGCTTCTAAGTTGAAAATACCCTGTGTCTATTATGTTGTGTGTGAGTAACTCTCTTAATTGTATAAGTAATATTAATTTTATGTTCACAGAGTGTTTGGACACTTAATTTAAATTTTCCCTATTTAAAGACCAGTAAGTTAATAATAAGGGATGTGTTGCATAGACATGGAAAAATAACTATGAAGGTGGGATTCGATGCAGATTAGACCCTGCTGAACCTGAGTGAATATGTGGGTAATCAGAGCATGCACACATGGCTGTCGACACGGATAGGAAGAAAACTGTTGAGTTTAACCTTCTCCCTGGCAGAAGAATATTTGAATTTTTTTGAGACAAAGTTTCACCGTATAGTCCTAGAACTCACTATGTAAACCAGACTGCTTTGAGCTAACGGAGATATGCCTGCCTCTGCCTCCTAAGCGCAGGTTAAAAGTGTGCCCCCACTATGTCCTGACAACAATAGTTGAGTATTATTTTGTTATGTGATTGTCTAGTGAAAGGTCCAGGAAATTTCTTTTAGGGAGGTTGCAAACCATTTCTTTTAGGGAGGGTGGGGCAATCCAGGTCCCACCAACAAGATAAAAGGGAGGTTGGATAACAAGAAGGCATTTTGCAAAATCACCATAGAGGCCATCCTAGTGAAGAGCCCTGATGCCCTCTGTGAGGAAACAAGGCTAGAGCTGCCCAGGTCTCCATTATGTAATTGTTACCATCACACCAAGGAGCCAGAGAAAGGGGTTGAGTTTTCTCATTGTCTCTCTGTCTTCCTGCCTGTTGGAAACCACTTGCCAGTCCTGGGTTAGACTATGCTGTAATAACCTCAAAGATACACTGTAACTATGGGCTGGAAACAACTGCACTTGAAAATGACTCGGAGTCAGACCTGAGCACTTGGAGCAAGTTCTGCGGAACCTTTGATGGGGGAGGTCAAGTGGGCATCTTGGCACTAACACACTTGGTCTTAAGGAAAGCCTGAGACTTCTGTCTAGGACCAGGACCTAGGAAGGAAGGAAGCCTCAGAAGGAGAAAACAAAGTCAAGTGTATGACATGAAGTTACAAAAGAAGTCCCTTGGTAGTCATGAGTACACAGTCCTTCCTGCCCCTGTGATTCAGGATGTGGGACCTCTCTGCCACACTCACAGAACAATTAAGCAGGCTCCTATTTCTGCAATACAATGACCTGCTCCTCTGGCATCTCTTCCTCTTTTCTCTCCATCCCACTTCCAGTTTGGTAAACCCCCCTTCTTAGCCTCCCTCATCCTAGATGTCCAACCCATAGTACTAGAATTGCAATTTTTTAAAAAATCCTTTCCTAGCCAATCACAGTGACGCATGCCTTTAATTCCAACACTCGGCAGAGGCGGGGCAAACGCAGGCAAAGCTCGGTGGGTTCAGGGCCAGCCTGGTCTACAAAGTGAGTCCAGGACAGCCAGGTCCTTGTTAAAAAGAGAAACTTGTCAAAACAAAGGCAAAAACAACTCCTGACCTTCTACATGCAGCTAGTTGGAAAGTCCACTTGCCAGCAAAGCAGTCACTGTGCCTGTCCCTTCTCACTTTCTTAGTCTTGAACTTTTGTCTCTTGCCTAGACTATAGATAGTTCCAGCCTCTTTCCTGGCCACCTAGAACCACGCTCCATCACTTCACCCAGCCCAGCCTCTCCCACAATCCCTTGTTTGTACAACCATGATTTTGTAATGACTGTGAACTTTTAAATCCTTTCAGCCATTTCTGTTTCCCAAATCTCCAGTGGTCCCTGAAAACCCGAAGAAATGGTAATATCTGCCATTTGTTAAGTGGCGACTAAAAGCAGGAGAAAAAGATTGGGTAACTTGTCTCATGGCTAGAAACAAAACCAAAGTTTGAGTGTAACTCATTCTCTCCCCTTAAAAAAAAAAATTCTTAAGTACAGCACCATAGAGTGGCCACAGTCTGGCTACAATTCACCTTCCAGCAGCCTCGGCTCATTACGCTGTCGTAAGGACCCATGTGCCCAGCCCACGTTCACACAGACGGTAGAGTTTATCTACATGTGGCAGCACTCCTAATCTCAACACTCGGGAGATGGAGGCAGGAGAATCAGGAATTAGGTGTGATCCTTGTCTACATAATAAGTTTGAAACCAGCCTGGGACTGACAGCATGAGCTTTTGTCTCAAAGCATACTCCCCTGCATACACACGACAGTCCTCTGCTCCACGCCCTAAGGACAATACACACTCAGCCTCCTCAATCACTTTTGTCCTTGTACCCCTCACCAAGGCCTGAGTTATTCTGGACAATGAACAAATTTACGTTGGCAAGATGGCGCAGTTCCCTCGGTCATCTGTTCCAGTAATGCCCATCCCTTAAGCCTTAAATACGGCTTCTTCAAGGAAGCTCTTGTCAGTCATCCTCTGTGAGGATTAGTCTCTCCTCTGTGTTAGCTGCACACTATTTATACTCTTGTACAACATGTTGTTATAAGCAGCATGTTAGAACACCAGTAAATAAAGACTGCGTGTCCATCTTATTACATTGCTCAATGGGTTGGAAGTTTCTCAGGGTTAGGAATTTGGTTTTATTCACTTATGTCACTGGAGAATATCCGAAGCCCTCTTGTTTCTGTTATACAGACAGTGTAGAGAAGACAGAGGGCAAAGACAAGTTAGCATGAAGGATGAAATTTCTACTCCCACCTCTGCCTGGCTGATAGCACCCAGGCTCAGCATCTTTGAGTTCCTAGAGAAATGGGCTAGCATGGGTCTTGGAGAATTCTAAGCTCTATAAAGATGACCCTCCCTTTTAGCCCTTATCTGGAATATTATGAAGCAGTTTCTAGAACTACTATAAGTCCAGACCCACTCTATGGGTGTCCCATCTTCCGCTAGGGACTCTCAGCCTAACTTGGTGCTCAGGCTGCATGAGAGATGATTTTTACTGAGTATGAAGATCATCAAACCTAGTGCAGTGACTCGTGCCTGTAATCAAAGCACTTGGCGAGGCAGGAGCAGGAAGATCTCTGTGAGTTCGAGACCAGCCTGATCTACAACACAAGTCCAGGACAGCCAAGGTTAAACAGAGAAACCCTGTCTCGGAGGGGGGAAAAGATAATTTCCCTCCTTGTACTGACTCTGTCTGTCTGTCTGTCTTCTCTTCTCTTCTCTTCTCTTCTCTTCTCTTCTCTTCTCTTCTCTCTCTCTCTCTCTCTCTCTCTCTCTCTCTCTCTCTCTCTTTTTCTCTGTAAATGTATGCTTAAGATTCTTAGCTAACTCCACTCTCTAAGATAATTTTTAGAAAGAAATGATGCTAGTATTCCCTAAGTTGATATCTCCCCAATATAAATTTCATTCATTCAATGATTCTCACTCCACAGATGCGCACTCAAAAATTATGTATGTAGATCATATTAGAATTGTGTAGTCTTGAAGAGTTTTAGGAAAAGAGAAGAAAGTCCACATTGAATGGACACTCTCCATCAAACATTCTATTACATACTACCATTACCTGTCCAGAACACCTTTTATGAGGCTTCATGGGTATTTTAGATATGTTTGTTAGCTTTTTGTAAACACGTCCATGGGTAGAGCTATATCCTCAAAGTATTCTCATGGATTATCAGTTAATGCCTTAGAAGGAGATCACTGGCAGGCATCTGAAAGCAAGAAAGGAACCAGATCCCCACCTGTCTCTCTTCCACCGGAGCCCACAAGGAAAAAAACAACCATGGACCAACTAGCAAGTGGTTCTGAGTCTGAGAAGCCATGCCAGCCTTGAACCCAGGACCCTCTCCTCATCCTAGGACTGAGGCTTCAGATAAGCACACTGACCTCCAGTCTCCCACGCTTGGAGTTGGGTAATCTATGTGGGAGCTTGTCCTTGGAAAAAACTGGTGCCCTCCTCTCTCAGCAGCCAATAACCACTCTTCATCTAAAGGTGGGACCTTCTAGAAATTCCCCTGTCCACATCGCTGAGATCTTATGGGTGCAGCTATCCAATCCAATGGGCTCAGGCATGGACACACGTACATTCAGAGAAGACTAGATGGCTTCCATAAATATTACTTACACACACACACACACACACACACACACACACACACACACACACGGGGCAGGGAGAAAGGGGCATAGATGTAAGAATAATAATGAGGGAGAAAACAGGAGTAGAAACAGTGTAGAAGCAGTGCTCATGTATGAGGTTCTCATAAAATAAAGTAATTAAATAATTTAAACATTTAATTTTTTTTAATGAGTATACTCTGATTCACAAGCTTGCTGGGGAAATCAAAAGATGGTAAATGTACTTGGCCCCCAATTGTGTTTCTTTTAAGTTTTCGAAGTCAAAATTTTTAGTAATAATTTGCTATATTGCTGTCCAATCTTTCCTATACTTTTTTTTAACTTTTTGCAATAAAAAATTCAGATCTATATAAAAATTAAAAGAATATTATAATGAACACACTCTTGGGACAATTTATCCCTGCCCCATTCCTCCATGGGATAAACTGAAGCCCAGACATTGGGTCAAAGTATCTATTATAGTAACTGTGTCTTTTAAAATATTTTAGCACCATGCATAATAAAATAAAAAATAATAGATAAATAAATAATGTAAAAAATTTTAGCACTATCATAATATTATCAAACAGCAAACAAAATTGCCTTTTATACTCTCGAGATCCCATGCTTGCATTTCTACATTTGCCTTATAAACCTCCTCCTCACCTGAGGTACAGGTGAAGGGAGCACTCTGCATTGCTTGATGCATCCCCTAGTTTTCTTGCATTCTATACACTCACCGACCTTCTCATCCCTTGCACTGTACAAGTCATTTGTCTCTTGAATTCAAAAACCTCCGGATACTGACAGTTGCGTCTTCCAGTGGCTTTGGATTATTGTTTGCTTTATTTTGTTTTGTGACAGTTTCGTGTTGTCCATGTTTCCAAGTTTATCTATATAAGAAGCCTGTATTCGTGCTTTATTCCTCTTTATGGACAAATCGCATTCCAGTAAGTGGAAATGCCATAAGATTTAGTTAACCCTTCATCAACTGGTAGGCATTCGGGTAGTTTCTATTTGTCCATTGCCAACAATATTGCTAGGGCATTTGCGTGCAAGCTCTTGTCTAGGTGCATTTCCACATGCATATAAACCTAGGAATGGAGCAGACCGTTCATATAGTGGTTCTCTTTCACAAAGTTCTGTTTGCAAAACTCACAGCTATTTTCCAAACTGAATGCACATCTGACATTTACATCAATACATTACAATGATTCTAATTTTTTTTTCATTTTTTTACCAACATGTATTTACTGTCTGCTTATGGACAATAGCCACCCTAGTGTATATGAAGCGTAGTATCTCACTGTAAATTTTTTGTTTGTATGTGTCTGGTTTTCCTGGGTTTTGCTTTTTGTTTTGAGGCAGGATCTCACTGTACAACCCGGTTGGTCTTGGACCCACTGCCCTCCTGCCTCAACCTCCCAAGTGCTGAGATTACAGGCACACAACACCACTGTGTCTTATGGCGGTTTTAGTTTGCACTTCTGTTGATTAATGACAGGGACACCTGTTCACAAGTTTACTGAGCAAGTATTCTTTGGAAAAAGGACTGTTTGTGTGTGTTGTCTATATTTTAGTTGGGTTATTTGTCTCCTTTTAATTGACTTGCAAAAGAGTTCTTCACTTATTCTACAGAAGTCTCAGATCAGATATATGACTTGCAAAACTTTCCCATTCCATGGGCTGCCTTTCCACTTTCCCCATAGTTATTTAAAGCTCAAAATGTTTTCATTATGGTGGAATGTAGTTTATCTACTCTAGGAAACTGTGCCTAACCAAAATGTAAACATAGCCTTATTTTTTCTTCTATGGTGTTTTACATTTTTATCTTTTACATTTGTGTCCAGGACCCAGCTGCAGTTGATTTTTGTATGTTATGAGATTGGGGTTCAAATTCATTCTTATGCATGTAGATATCTAGTTGTCCCTGCAGCATTTATTTAAAAGGCCACCACAGCTCCATTTTGTTAACTTGACACTCTGGTTAAAACTTAAATACTTATCACGACACATGTGGAGGCTCAAAATGTTTGTCTGCACCTCCTTTCGCATTAAAATGTTCCTGTTAAGGCGTCACCTGCCTGCTCCACCAGTTACTAAATTCCCCATCAGTCTTTCTTCCTAAGGACTTGAGCATCACTTTATTCTGGGAGGCAAAATGGTGGCATTCCAAATCCATCCTTCCTGCGGATTTCTTTGTAAATTGCACTATTGACTTCTGTGCTATTGGCTTCTGCTTCCAAGAGCACCTCATGTGTCAGACAGGACAGAGAGCTTTCTCTGGGCTACACGCTGGGATCCCGCACCTCATACGTCAGGGTCTCCCAAAGCTCATATCCTGGATCACTCCCTGTCTCCCCCATTTGTTCCAGAGCACTCTCTAGTTCAAAAACAGGACTCATTTCTCACCAGTGTCCTGCCTGGAATGTTTGCCACCACGGAACTGCTAAACCCTTTTTCCACTGGCTGCTGCCAGCTGGACTGGCGTTGCCCTGAGTGTCTCTGCCAGTCTCCTTGTTTACATCCTTATCATTGTCCTCAGGATGGCCCAAGTGTCCCAGGTCCCTTGGCTGTGTGCTCACTCCTTTACCCTCCCCAAGGTCTAGTTTCCACACTTGGGCCAAGTCTAGGAGAAGGAGGCCTGCGCTTGCGCAATCTGGAGAAGGAATGGCTTCAAGGTTGATGTGGGGGATGAGCGGTGACTCTTTATTTCCCCAATGTGGCTTCTGCACATTAGAATTGCCTTCCAGTGTTCAGAATCAAAAGGGAACATACATCCAAGTATCCAGGCCCTGGGAACATACAATGAGAAAGCTCTCGTATCCCATGGACTGGTCGACACTGCATACTGAAAGCACCAGATGAACCTGTACATCTGCTACTATTGTGTTTCAGTTTGGTTTTCAACTGTAAGGAATTATAAGTAAAGGTTTTGACTCAGTCAGAGCTCCTTATTGTGGCTTGTCCATCTAATAACCAAACATTGGACTAATATGATTAGTCCCAGTGCTCTCATTTGCAAAATGCACTAAGTCTTTCCTTGAAGAGTCTCTGCAAAGGTCTGCAGTGGCTCAACAAGCTGTAGCCGTTGTTCTTCCCCAAAACCAAGCTTTTAGAACATCATTTGTAAGATCCAAGAGGTCCCTAACTACTGCCAGCAAAGGGGTGGGGCTTAATCTTGCTTTATAAGTAAGAAAGCTGGCAGGAAGTGGTCCCTCCTTAACAGACTCAGGCCTCCCCTACTCATCAAATAGACACTGGATTGCAATTTAAAGCAGAAATAAGAGCCCTAGTGTGTAAAATTTGGCATCTGGCCCTTGAGCTGCATGATCCCAGGTGATGGTGGTGACGGATGCGACACCAGTCAGGCCTAAGAGAAGTGGGATCCTGCTCAGTGTGTGGCCCTCCAGGTGTCCAGCCTGTCCAGGTCTCAGTTTCCTGGTCTACTAAGGAGACCAGTGGAACCGAGTTGACAGAGAATGATTCAGCTGGACTACTTAACAGCGCATTCTGAAGACAGACACCAAGGGGCGGGGGCTGCTACTGTTATCTAGTTTAGGATGGCCATTGTTCGGACCCTCCTCTCCCCTCCTCACACACACACACACACACACCTTCACACACAGTCACATCTGATTCTGTTCCAGCTACTGTATAGTACATTATTCTTTCTGAGCAGAAGGACTTTGGGAAAGGTAGTTCCTCCCTCGGAGCCTCAGTTTTCCATGTACAGGAGATAATGGCCTGGGTTTAGCCATGGTAACTGACCCAGTCAATGTCCCCTCTGTTGTTTTTATTAGGTCGAACCAGGAAGCTATAAGGCTCCTCTCTACCCCTGCCCCAGGGCTGACCTGTACAGACCAGCCCTTGTCCAGCTCCCCAAGGAACTCTAGAGGAGGTCTTTTGGTTTCTGGTGACTAAAGCAAGTTCTGTAATTAACCTTGCTTGCTTCCTTAATTCAGCACTTCTCGAGCGAGTGGTTAAACTTTACATCATCACTTTGCCCAATTAATTCTGGCCGGTGAACCACTAAGGAGACCCAACCCTGTCTGGGTGAAAGAGGGAGCGGCCTAGCCTGCACCTCAGCATTTTAACAGAGATTCTTGAGCTCTGGGGCTGAGTGCCAGGCTCACTGACATCCTCGAGGACCTGAGAATTACACACCTTCTCTCTGTGGACCCGGTCACCCTGTTGTAGGAGTAAAAAATGTCTCCAGACATTGTCAGACATCCCCTGGACTCAGAGTCTCCCCACCTGAAAGTCGCAGATGTACAAAGTACGGACCAGACACATGCCTAATGGGATATATATATAGCAACTAAGAGTAAGGCCTGTGTGGAGACAGTGACCTATCTGAATGCCCTACCAAGCTATGCTTCTCAAATACACACTGGGAGACTGAGGGGGCTTTGTAAAAGCCTGGAAACTTCCAAAGGTAGGGGCAAATAGGTTTGTCAGTGTCGTGCAAGCAGGCTACTCTGGCCCTGAAAAAAAATCTGGAGAGTGAGTTACCACTTTCCATTTCAGCTCAACCCAGAGGAAAGGACACTCGTTTTGTGACAGATCCAGTGCTAGGATCCTAAACACCACCACAACCTCTGCCTGTTGCTGATTGTGTTGCTTCCATTTTAAATGGAGGAGCTGGGGCTTAATAATTAGCTCAGCATTACTCACTTCAAACAGTGGATCAGAGATCAGGATTGGCTGTCTGCCTGGTATTTCCCTTCACCAGCAGCAGAAGTGGGGATCTCAACTGTCCGCAGAAATGGTTTAAGAGTAATTCTTGTGAAGTAGACAGACATGGTAAGAAGAAATTATGGCATTTGATTAGTAATGTCTGTCATGCCTGGGCATGTGAAATGAGGCACAGGCACCATGTGACACATCTACGATCTAAGATTCTGCAACTCTTCAATTATTTCATTTGTCATTTGGGGGTACAGTTAGGGGTAAAACCAAGTTTGTTTAGCAAGCAAGCTACTCTGTTCAGTCCTTCTTCAAGGGTGTAGTTTCTACGGGAGACAAAGATGGAGACAAACTTTTTATTGTTTCCATCGAAAAGCAAAATGTGTTCTCCATCACAGCCCCTTATTACCAACTTAGCAATTTTACTTTCGGTGAGTAACAATAGTCTAAGAAGAAAGAAAAAAAAAAACAATAGAGAAAATTCCCAGAAAACAGGGCATTTTCTTTCATTAAAAAAAAAAAACTTCTTATCACATTTCAAAGTCCAAGTAGAAGAGATAAAATAACATACTCTTCTGCCTCTCTTCTTACCCCCAACAATCAAGCAACTAATGGGTAATTGGACAGCTTTGTGCACAGTAAAAATCTGCTTACATAGCAAAAAATGTTGCAAACACCAGTGTATCTGTTTCCAAGATGTCTTTCCCAACCTGATTGCTAGGTAGGTCACTAAGGACACAGAGGCCAAGGACAGAAAGGAGACCAACTCTTTACCATTGGCAGCATGTGTGGCTCAGCTCAAGTGCCCTTTGGTGCTTTCTAAGCCAGACTAGCTAAGAATACTTGCTTCTATTCACAAACATGATGGCCTGCCATGTGCGAGTCATTTACTCATCTGGGTACAAGTGAGTGAAGCCTGGCTGCCTGCCATGCTTGGATGTGCAGTCAGGAAGCAAGTTCTAGACTGATGTGAGTCAGTTATGCCCTGGATCCCAGAGAATTGCTCACCTGCCTTATCTCAAGTGGTAGAGCACAAGCAGGGACTGCCTGGCCTTCATTCCTGGGCCTGATATTAGACAGACTGCAGCCACCAACCTAAAGAAAGCAGTCTCCAGGAAAGGACTGCTCACCCCACTGTTGTGCCTAGAGATCATCTTCCTTTCACTTGTCTCTTTGACCTAAAACAATACTGACAATCTACAGCCTACGGGCCAAAGTGCTGCCTGCTCCTTAGTTTGGAATTGGGGTTGGAGGAGATCAAACGAGTAGTTAGTGCTATAACAGGCAAGAATTATATCTTTCAGTTTCAGTGTTCAAAAATAAAGTTTATTGTCACACAGGTAGGCTCCCTCTCTGAGTATTATCCGTGGCCTATTTCACACTACAATGATAGAGTTGGGGTTATTTTGACTGAAACTGAATGTAAAACCTAAAATACTTACTCTCTGATCCTTTACAGAAAAAGCTGGTTGGCCCTTGATCTTTCCTCTTTTGTAAGGCTTTGTGAGCATGTGTGTCTGGTCACTTTGAGGCCTGTAGGGAGGAAGGAACACTCAATACTTGATGCCCCACCACACACAGGCTGACTATCATGCAGGGGACCTCTCTTAGTTCCCTCCTTGTTTGGGAGGTTGCCTAAGTGCCACCTTACTGTTTATAACTGCACAAGGCCAGGGTAAGTGGGGCCCTGTGCCATCCCAGCGTTAAGTGCAGCCGAGCCTGGCAAGGTGAGAAATGCAGTAAACGCTGGTTGAATACACAAATGGGCACAGGAGTGAAGCCTCTCGAATGTATCTGTGCCTGTGTGTGTGCAAGCCACTGGCCGTGAGCAAGAGACAGGATGAATAAACGCTTCGGTGGTGGAGGGATTCGATAAAAGAAAGACATAGGTGAGGGAATCGCTGTACAGATGAGGAGCTGAATAAGAGGTAGTGAATGAAGGAAAGGAGTCTCCAGAGCGCATGAGTGACACGTGAACGTAGGCTTCGCGGGCCACACACAGGAGACAAAGGGTGCTGTTGACACATCCTGCCTAGTTCATCATTCTGCCTTCTTGGCTCACACTTGGCTAGCTTAACCGATGCCCTCCCTTGAGGACGGGGTACCCATGCTTTCATGCTTTCTTTGGGCTCTGACCCCAGATGGACAAAGTCACCTGCAACCCTGAGCATCAGGCCAGGCTGCCATGCTTCCTAGAGCATGGCCTCCTGTATATAGGAAGAATTGTTCCCAACACCAGTTCCTTCCATGTACGTAAGTGGGCGGGATGGACCCCAAAATGTAAGCGACCCCACAAAAGCACACATTCCATTTACAAGGGAAGGGCGATGTGTTGCTTGTGGAAGAGCTTCATAGCCACGTTCATTCTAGCCAGATAGCCAAGCAGTCAAAAAGCAAAAGGCCATCAGGAACACTGCTCATCAACTCTCCGTCTTCAGTTCCTTTAGAGCAAGCATTTGACAAGCCCTTGTCCCTCCTAGCTGTGTTTGTTGTGTTTCCTGCACTCTCTAGAGTTCAGGCACCATGAGGACAGAGACACGCACAGGGAAAGCCCCTGAGGATTTGTTAGGAATAAATGTAACAGCCTGGAAAGCAAAGACATCACCTGCTCCAACCAGCTCCCCAGACATGGTCCCTCCCCCACGTGGTAAGCCTGGCCTGGCTGATGTGAAACCCACCAGCAGCCGTCACCATCCGGCTTGCCATCTTTGGGTCTATTCCAGCTCTCACATACTAGGATTCGAAAACCAGAGGCTGGGGCTGGAGGTATGGCTCAGTGGTTATGGCTATTTCCTGCAGAGGACCTGAGTTTAGTTCCAGAACCCACGTTGTACAGCTCACAACCATCTGTAACATCCTCCTCTGGCCTCCGTGAGCACCTGTACGCACACATGTGCCCAAATACAAACATACATATACGTAAACAATAAAACCTTTTAAAAAAATAATAAAACCAGGGGCTTCAGGTTTTTCAAGATTCATATAATTAATAAAAACCAAAGGCTCTTGGCCACAACTCTTAAAAATAATATTTGACTATTAGACAGGGAATGACTATGTAACCTGGCCTTGACCAATGACCATTGTGTGTGAACCAGAACAAATGCCGTGACCGCTCTCCCTCGGGCTCTGCTCTGTTGCCTACACCCTGTGAAATCCATAAAGTGCACTCATAAAACCTAGAGGAGAGAGGTGGCTGGGAAATTTCTCAGATGCCTTTGCAGGTCTCTCAGACTCTGGGCAGACCCGTCCTGGCTTAGCCTAGCAAATAAGGAAAAGTGAGCTAGTGAAGCTGTTGCCTGTGGTTCCAGCCTTCTCTGTTGCCTGTCCCCTGAGAACCCGCCAGCCTTATCACGGGCACACTTGATCCTACCTCCAAGATGCACATGCTGCCTTCAGCATGGCGGCTGGGGCTGAAAAAGCAGACTCTGTGTCAGACTGTTCAAGCTAGGATCCTACCTCTGACGCCTACCTGATCCTGTGGCCCTAGACAAATTGCTGTATTCTGTGTTTGCTTTAGCCATCTTGTCGGCAAGACGAGAATGAGAAACACTTAGTCTGGAACACCAGAGGAGCAGTCACAGGTGGGTCCCTGGAGCTCCCTGGCCAAACAGCTTAGCCCACTGGACCAGCTTCAGATCAATGAGAGATCCTGACTAAAAGAGAGATGGCATGGTTTCTGAGATCTAACACCAAAGTTTGATCTCAGGCCTCCACACGAAGATGTATGCACACCCACGTGCACCAACACAAGCACTCATATATGTGTGCACACTCACACAAATCACTTGGTTTCTTTTTTTCTTTTTTTTTTTTACTTACTATGGAGATTACATGAGAAAATAAAACATTCAGGAATGTGTGGCCTCTGTGGAATATTCTGTGAGCACGAGCTCTTGTCCGGGTTCCACTGTAGCAGGAGCAGTTGCTGACTGGAAGGGATCAGACATGCCCAAACGATGCTCGGTGTTATCAAATGCCTGCCTTTCGGAATCCTTGATTACCGGACCAGATCCCACTGAGGGAAATAATATCTGGATTTGTGGGAAGTCATCCACTGGAAAAAGATACTGAGTTAGGGAATAGCAAAGAGAAAATAATAAAAACAAAAACCGACAGTGCCTAACTTCTAATACACCTCAAGTCCCTGGGGTTGCCGAATCCTTCATGCTGATGGAAGGAAGAGCTGAGTAAGAGAATCCATCTCTTCACATCTCTCCCAGCTGGTTTAGACATGATTCTTCTTGGAAGAACTCAGTGAACACTTGTGGGGTGCTTGGGTGTGCTCTGAAAGCTGGGGTACAAACAACAAAGCTACAGATCTGTTCTATAAGGTTCCCCCTCTTTAATCAGATCAGCGTTTCCATGCCTTTTTAGCACAGTGAGATAAAAAACTGTCAGGACATTTGGAAACAGACAGTCTGAGGTGTTCCAGGCTCTCTTTTCCCCTATCGAGTGCCGAACAACTCCGGAAGGTGAGAGGGAGCCATCCTTGTGAGGAGCCTTGGGCTCTGAGCTTATGTGGTTGACTCGGTGACAGAGCAGGACAGCAGAAGTTTACCTTCAGGGCAACTGAAATTCTTCAGTTGCTACAGGCTCCACCATCTAGGGAGGGCCTGGGGGCCTGGGGGCCTGGGGGCCTGTGGGCCTGGGGGCCTATGGGACAGGCAATTCAGGCTGCTAAAATCCAGTTAGGAACATGGAGAATGGGTTTCACCTTTCCTTCAGAGTCACACAAAACCAGCATCGCGCTTCCAGAAAGAGGCTTTTAAGAGACACCTTTGGAGAAAATACTGTAAAGGCCGTCCACAAATACAGCCTGGGCTTGTCTCTAGGGAGGGTGGCAGGCTGCTGCTGGGCCTTGCATGCATGCTCTGTTATTCCCAGAGGGAGAAAAGAGTCCATGACCAACCAGTGCCTCAGCCTGAGTGTGAGATGTCTTTCTAATGGTATCCCATATAATAATTCAAAAGGGAAAGCTGTCCTGCCGCTTTTTTGCAAGCAGCTTTTGATTGGCCTGGGGAAGCTGAGTCTGTGAGTTCTAAGGCTATGAGCTCACTTGTATTGAGGAACTCAAGTGCCCCCAAGGGAACAGGGACAAGTCATTTGATAGTGTACAGAGTCATGGTTGTTGGGAGGGGTTTTCTCTTCCCTCTGCTCCTTTTCAAAGGGTAGGGGAGTGAGGAAAAATCTCATGCTATGCAGCACAGGCAGACTTCAAAATCACAATCACTAGATATTCTGACGCATCATATCTTGGGATTGTCCTGTCTGGAAAATGTGAGGGCAGGACTCCACTGCAGGCAGATGGCGCATTAGCACACAGCCAACCATGTACATGAGAATATGACCCTGTCAAGAGTCTCCATGACCTAGCACATCCTTACCAATCACATTTTATGAATAAACACCAGTAGGGCACTCTCCTTGTTGAAATGTTGTGGTTACGCTACAAATCAGAACTCTTCAAGTGGACAAAGGGCCAGACGGTGGTGGTGCATGCCTTTAATCCCAGCACTTGGGAGGTAGAGGTAGGCAGATCTCTAAGTTCAAAGCCAGCCTGATCTACAGAGTGAGTTCCAAGACAACCAGGGCTACACAGAGAAACCTTGTCTCAAAAATAAAAGAAACAACAACAACAAAAAGGAACGAATGTTATAATTAAGGATTTGGTATGTTTTTGTCTTTCAAAAGTACTTTTAGAAATATAGCACCTACCCTTTTCCTTGGGACCCAAGTCTTGCTTTAAAGGCAGCAGATACTTAGGCTGAAAGAAGCCTAAGACAATGGCAAAGGATGGAGGTGGCATGGCATGGCAGAAGATGCTCTGTACCTAAGCAAATGAGCTGGCTCAGGGGAGAGGATTTTGTCTTTGTGGTTTGAGTTGGGGGTTGGATTTGGGCCCCTTTCCACATACACTGAAGCAAACCGCAGCTGTAGAGAAGCACCGGACCCCAACTTTCTCGGAAGCCCAAGATGCATAAGAATAGCCCATTCTTGCATCAAGGAAAGATCCCTCTATTCATGTTCCTAGACAGGAGGTCAGCTGCCCATCACTGGGCCTTCTCTAAGGGAGTTGGATCTGCTATGATTGACTCCTGGCCTTAGAGATAAATCTCCCTTTAAAGTTTGGTCCTACTGAGGAATCTCTCTCTCTCTCTCTCTCTCTCTCTCTCTCTCTCTCTCTCTCTCTCTCTCTCCCTCTCTCTCTCTCTCCCTCTCTCTCTCTCTCTCTCTCCCTCCCTCTCCCTCTCCCTCTCCCTCTCCCTCTCCCTCTCCCTCTCCCTCTCCCTCTCCCTCTCCCTCTCCCCCTCTCTCTGTCTTTCTCACTCTGTGTGTGTGTGCATGCATGTATATGATGTTCATCCTGGACATCTTTTAGCATAATATAACCATTAAAGACAGTGATTGAAGACAAGTGCATGCCTACTGCATCAACACCATGGAAGTCAAAATGAACTGTCTCGAGTTTGAGGCTAGCCTGGACTACATAGCCAGACCCTTTCAGAGAGAAAAGAAAGAAAATAGGCAGGAAAGAAGCAAGGGAATTGAATTTTTTAAGGGGGTGGGGGCAGGGGCAGGGGCGCACATCTGTAATCCCAGAACTCAGGGGGCAGAGGCAGGCAGATCTCTGTGAGTTCAAGGCTAGCCTGGTCTACAAAGCAAGTGCAGGATAGTCAAGGCTACACAGAGAAACCCTGTCTTGAAAATCCAAAATAAATAAATAAATAATTTTTTTAAAAAAATGTGAAACCCAGAGAAGTATATATTTAATTTTATTCACAATTTTGAGGAGATAGTGTTTAAACTCTTCCAAACATGAAAAGAAAAAATATCTGTATGTATTTCATGGGGCCTGGGATGTTTTTTATATTAAAAATAAAATAAAAATAAAAACATGGGGTTGGAGAAATGGCTGTTGCAGAGAATGTGAGTTCAATTCCCACCACTTCCATGGTGGCTAACATCTACCTGTAACTCCAGTTGCAGAAGACATGATGCCCTCTTCTGAGGCCTAAGGGAACTGAATGCACATGGTGCACAGACACGCGAGCACAACACCCATACATATAAAATAAAAATAGACAAAAATTAAAAGAAAATTAATTCCACTAATAAATCATGTTAACAGGTTAAAGAGGAAAGCCTTTATAACATTTAAAATAATATAAAGAAAACATAGTATGGAATAATAATATATGTGGAAATATTACATAGAATTCTATATCTATTTATTATATATTAGAACATTTATTAAGCTAGGAATAAAATCCTTTACAGAATTCAGTGAGAGAAATATATCTAAAATCTACAGCAAACGTCTTGCTTAATGGTGAAATAATGGACTCTTTACAGTTAGAACAGGGTCCTGCCATGTTTCTGTCTAGGGGCCAACAGACCAAGCAAGAAATAATAAAGGCTGAATATTTGAAGGTTAAAAATATCATTGCATGAATATTTACTAATGTTTATATAGAAAACTCAAAAGAATACAAAATACACTGAGAATAGGTATGCTCCTATCAAGGTTACCAGTCTCGAATCAGTATTTGTAAACGCAACTGCATGTCTATACACCAAAAAGAAAACTAGGAAGGTAATTTTATTTTGATTTCTATTTTGTTTTGTTTTGTTTTGTTTTGTTTTCAGCATCTCATTCTCTGGCTCAGGCTGACTTGGAACTCACCATGCTATCTATGTTGCTCTCAAATTGATGGCAATCCTCCTGCCTCAGCCTGCCAATTACTGCATGTAAGTTACAGGCTTTATAGTGTAATTGTCTTTCCAGAGACAGGGTCTCATGTAGTCCAGGTTGGCCTTGAACTTGAAAAGTGGTAGAATATGACCTTGAACTTGAACTTCTGACCTTCCTGCCTCTATTTTCCCAGTTCTGAGATTACAGTCAGGCACCATCCTGTCAAGTTTTCTGCAGTTCTTAGGACCAAAAAACAGAAAACAGATGATGAATTGTGTCAAGATTTTACAAGGGGAAAAATTAATATCTATCTTTAAACCATGTCTCACCCAGGTGTGGTGGCCCAAGGGTGTTGTTATTCTACCACTCAGGAGGCTGCCGTGTGTAACCAGCATGGTCACATGGCAGGGTCCAGCCCATCCAGAAGTACCTTGTCTCAAAAAATTAAATAAAGGAAAGCAGAAGGGAGGGGAGAGGAGAGGGGAGACGAGGTGGGGAGGGGGGAGGGGAGACGAGGTGGGGAGGGGGGAGGGGAGGGGAGGTGGGGAGGGGAGAAGGGAGGAGAAGAGAGGGGAAGGGAGAGGAGAGGAGGGGGGAGAGGCCTGGCCTGGCCTTCAGTCATGATCCTCCTTACCTCACCACACACACATTTCAATCTCTTAACGTTGTTATTCTTGCCTCCATGCCCCCCCCATGAAAATTGTGCACAAATTCAACAGCTCTAGAGTTTGTTTTCATAAAACTCAAAAAGTAACTCTAAGGTTCAAGTGGAGCATTAAAAAGCCAGAGGCCAAAAGACTTCTGAAGAGAAGGGGCGGGGTTTGTTGGCGGTGAAGCATTAGGCCTACTGATCAGATTTGCATCTTAAGTCAAAACTGCAGTAACTAACAAGACTCAGACTTTGCTCCAGCTTCTTTCAAACCAATGGAACACACTAGAAAACCTGGAAACAGACAGTGTGGAGACATGATTTATGGCAAACAGCTCCACAGGTTAGAAGGGAAGAATGAACTATGACGCTGGGCTAATTGGGGATCTGTGTGGGAAAGGATGAAATTGGATTCCTCCATCATCAAAAAGCAATTCCACGTGGACTAAAGGGCTCACGTATGAAAGGTAAAACTATAAACTTTCAAAAGGCAACATAGAGGCATACCTCATGATCTTGAGATCAAAAGGCATTTTAACCAAGATTTTTCAAAAGTGAGACCTGTGTAGGAATAATTTATATAACTACTTTCATCCATTCAAAGGATACCACAGAATTTTTTTAAAGTTACACAGAATTTGTATATAAAAATAATAGAATTCCACAACTTAGTATAAAATAATAAAAACCCAAGTGCTTTAGAGACAAAGGGTCTGAACAGGCATTTCACAGAATAAGAGTGGTCGGTAAGCATTTGAAAACAGGGAAAAAAGAATAAACTCAGATTCATTGGCATTCAGAGACGAGGATGCAAAACCACAGTGAGTTAGCATTTCATACTAGCACATGAGCAGATATTAAAGAGCTGAGTGTTACCCCATGCTGGCAAGACTAAAATAACAGGAACTGTCATGTGTTGCTGGCAGGCATGTGCATTGTTACAGCCACACTGGGCAACAATTTGTTATTACCTAATAAAACTGAACAAGCTCCTACCCCACGGCCCATCAATCCCATTCCTAGGTGTATATCCCGGGGAAACTCTTGAACACAGGCACGGGGGACATGTACAGGAATGTTCATAGCAACACCGTTCATAACAGCCCCAAACTAAAAGCTGCCCAGATGACACATAAACGACAGAATAGTCCCATGGTGGCATATTTCTGCTATGAACCACAAATACACAGCAAAGCTCCATGACTCAGAATGTACTTACTGCGTGTGCTTTCCTGTGATGTTCATGGCAGACAAAACAGAGACGGGTGTGTAAGGCTGTGTGCCAGGGTGGGAGACACTACCCAGAAAAGCCCTGGGATGCTTAGCTCACAGTTGAGCACTGTGGTTACCTCTACTGCAGTGGTTCTCAACCTTCCTAATGCTATGACCCCTTAATACAGTTCCTTACATTGTGGTGACCCCCAACCATAAAATTACTTCATTGCTGCTTTCTATAATTTTGCTACTGTAATGTATATATGATACGCATGATATCTGACATGTCACCACAGACGGGTTGCAACCCACAGGTTGAGAACTGCCGCTCTAGAGGAAAGGAAGGCACGTGGTTATTGAGGAAGATGCAGAGAACTGCTCAGTAAGATATCCACTTTCTATCTGTATTCTGAGTTGAGTGGTATGGATACACACATCACTTATACTATTATGTAAGCAATGCATAAAATTATGTAGACACTTGCTGTGCACATGATGTATTGATGATCTATTTTTAATAGAAAATAGAAGTAACAAGAGGTGAGGTCAAATGATGAGCATGGCATGGCCAAAGAGATCGCACGGCTGAGAGGAAAGCAGGAGTAGATGGCCCACACAGACTCATAGAGTTCAATGCTTAGGGATTGGCATTGGGAAGTGTAGCCTTGCTCAAGTAGGTGTGGCCTCGTTGGAGGGAGTGCGTCACTGGGGGGTGGGCTTTGGGGTTCCATATGCCCAAGCCAGGCCCAGTGGTTGGCTCCCTTCCTGCTGCATGCAGATCCGGATGTAGAACTGTTACCTCTCCAGCACCATGTCTGCCATGCTTCCCAACGCAACGATAATGGATAAACCTCTGAACTGTAAGCCACGCCCAGTTAAATGCTTTCTTTTAGGAGTTGCCATGGTCATGGCATCTCTTCACAACAATCAAACCCTGAGACAGAAGTCGGTACCAGGATTGTGGGGTATTGCCATGACAGACTTGACAATGTTTTTAGGAGGATTATTGGAAGGACTTCGGAACTTTGGGCTGGACAAGCCATTGAGTATTGAGGACTTCTGAGATTCCAGAGGGAAGCAAAGACTCTACAGGGCCATTTGTGTGAAGAGTCTGTGATTCTGGTCACTTGGGGCTGAAGAATCAGCAGTGATAAACAATAGACCAGAACCACTAAATCATCTTTATTTTACTGGAATAATTGTGCTGGTTAGCTGAAGCTGAGAAATTAGTGGTGATTAAGAAGAGAACAGCATCACTGATGCAAAATCTTCTGGAAAGTGTCTCCTGAGAGTCAGCACACAGAAGCTATAGAAATGGCCATAGTTGTACCTGAGCTGGCAGCCAAACTTGGTAGTGTAAGAGTCACGCAAGTGGTATTATTTTGAAGGCACGAAGGGGTCATGGAGAGCAGCTGAGTCTTGGCACTGTGAGAGGGGCCAGGAAAGGCCATTGTTCAAGATGCGGCCTCAATAGCAGCTGAAGGCTCAGGCTAGAAGGGGCCATACAGAAAAGGTGAGGGGTCTGACACCACGAAGAAAGTCCAGGAGAGGCTATTGGTGAAAGTGCCACCCAGTTATAGCAGAAAAACCCAGCATTTTGGAGATGCCAGTACCATGAAACAACCATCAAGAACAGCAACAGTGGGGAGTGGATCCTACCCAAGCTCAGAAGACAAGCTGTGTGTGATGCAGAGGGCAGAGCTAGGGAAGTGACGAGTTTTTTGAAGGAGCCCAGATATTGGACATTGCTTTGACTTAATGTGACTGTGTCCTGGTAGGTCTCTCTTGGAGTCGAAGTGTTATTTATTTTTTTATTTTACAGGATCCTGCAGCTGAGAGACTAAATTTTAAGAGAGTCAAGGCTTTAAAAGAAACCTTGATTTTTTTTTTTTAAGAAACTGAACTTTAAGTGTTTGAATTTGTAAAGTCTATGGGACATTTTAGGTTTGTAAAATGTATTATGTTGTGATACTGTTATTGTGTCATCTTGGGATGAACAAAAAAAAAGGAAAAGTTGTGGCTTAACAGTGACATGTTTGTGTGTCAAATTGACAAGGGGGTCAGTTGTGCTGGGGAGTTTTATATGAACTTGACACAAGCTAAAGTCATTTGAGAGGAGGGAACTTCAATTAAGGCAATGCCTCCATAAGATCAGGGCTGTAGGAAAGCCTGTAGGGCATTTTCTTTAGTGATTGATGTGAAAGGGCCAACCTTATTGTGGGTGGTACTATCCCTGGCCTGGTGGTCCTGGGTTCTATAAGAAAGCAGGCTGAGATAGCCATGAGGAATAAGCCAGTAAACAGCATCCCTCCATGGTCTTTGCATCGGTTCCTTCTTCAGATTCCTGCCATGTTTGAGTATGGTCCTGATTTCCTTCAATGATGAACAGTGATGTGGGAGGATAAGCCAAATCAGCTCTTTCCTCCCCACCTTGTTTGTTGGTCACAGTGTTGTTGTTTTGTTTTTTTTCTGTTTTTTTTTTTCAGCAATAGAAACCCTAAGACAGAAGAAAAGGTTGGAAAGGAAAGCAGGAAAATAGTCTGAGGTAGCTTAGCCTTTCAAATGCTTGTCCCACAAGGAGGATTCAATTCAATCCCAAGAATACACATAAAATATGCAGTGGTGTGTTCTTGTGATCACAGAGATGGCTCACTGGCTGGCCAGCCTTTGTGATCAGCAAGCTCCAGGTCCAAATGAGAGTCTGTCTCAAAAAAGAATGGGAAAGGGAGGGAAAACATAGGGCTGATGAGATGGTAAAGGTGCTTGCTGCCAAGCCTGATGGTGATCTGAGTCCTAAGTTCTATCCCCAGGACCTATAGGAACTGATTCCTATAATTCATTCTCTAACCTGCACACACTCTGACATACAGAGAGAGAGGAGGGGGGTGGGAGAGAGAGAGAGAGAGAGAAAGAAGGAGAAGGAGGAGGAAGAAAAAGGAGAGAGAAGAGAGAGAGGATAGATAGATAGATAGATAGATAGATAGATAGATAGATAGATAGATACATACATACATACATACATACATACATACATACATACATAGATACATGGAGTCACTTTTTTCTTTAGAAGAATCCTAGGAGAGCAGGCAGAGGTCAGAGGCTTCTATCATTGCCATTCTGGTTTTATCTGGGAAAATCAAAGGGGTTCAGACTCATGTTCTGTAAGTTATTGAATAACCTGTAAAATGTGTGTGTGTGTGTGTGTGTGCGTGTGTGTGTGTGCTTAATACTATTCAGTAGTTAATGAGCAGGTAAGCTCATATTCTAGACTTAATTTTAAGTTGTGTTTGTCCTAGTTAAGTAACTCTTGTCCCCCATGGTGTCTCCTTTAATTAATAAGCTACTAAACTTGTTGATAGTTATAAGGAATTTAAAAGTGTGGGGCAGGCTAAGTCCTGAGTTCCTGTTAGTGGTCTTGTTTTCCACATATAGCTTCTCACACAGGGATGAGACCTGGGTGGGGTGGGACAGAGGAGGAAGCTCACAGCCCTGCAGGCTCTAAGTTGACAGCCTGCCGTACTCTGCTGCATTCCTTTGGGAACCCAGCCCTGGTACCTTACCCTGGACAGGACATAAGATATCTGGCTCCACCTCACTCTACCCAAAGCCGCAAACCAGAGAAAGGGCTGGGCGGGCAGTGCTAGGCATGCCTGTTGGTTTTCAGCTGCTTCAAGCTGTTCTGTGGCTTGCTCACACACCTGGCTTGTAGTGCTCACCAGTTGGCTGTCTCTTCTCCTGTGTAGGTCAGCACTTCTCACCCTGCACCTGCCTCCCCAGGACATTCCACAGCCATGGTCAGTGTGCCCAGCTCCCAGCAACACCTCTCAGCTAACATGTGAGTAAAGAGCTCTGCGCCACCCTCGCAGCTTCTGGCACAGAGGTCTCATCTTTGCAGCCCTCTGCTACGAAGTCTCCACGCCCAAACCATACCATGCAAACAGCTAATGACCTCCTTCCTTTCACACCGCCTGTGGGGATGAGCACAGATGAGAAAAGCACAGATCCAAAAGCACAACATTGCTAAGAGATTGAGTGGGTATTGAGGAGTCTCTGTTGTCTCACTTCATGTTTAAAACATTGGGTCATAAATTAATATTGACTTACTATATTCAGTTAAAAAATAGATTCAGCATTGGGCTAAGGAAAACACAAATAAGGACCACTCTGATAAAGAGTTTAGGAGTGTCTCCACAGTCCGTAGGATCTTAAAGGGCCACTGGGCATGTCCAACCTGCAACCTACATAAGACCAAACGTAGCTATGGAGGCAGCCCAACACAAAATTATAAGCTAACTTAAAACATAATCAGATCTATTTTTGCTTTTTTTTTTTTTGTAATCTCAATTATACAGTTCTGGGGCATAAATTTTGTAGATGACACATTATCTCACGATGTCAAAAGCTTGGACACGCCTGGCTGAGATGACCTCGAATCCAGTACGGCAATTAAGTTCCTCCTTCAGTGCCTCTCATAAGGCAGCTGTTCTCATGTCCTCAGCCTCGCTGTTCCCTCTTGCCCTCGCTTACAGTGACTCATACCTGGATGCCACCTATCTGACTCCTGTGTGAACTTTAGAATACAGTGTCTTTCTTCTCACTCACATGTTTGCATGATATGAACTGGTCCACCCACCTGTCAACCAGTGGAATCATTATGTGCTAAAATAACAGTGATAATCACGGCTGCCTGCTACTTCCCAGTGTACACTTTACACTTGACATACAGCTATCTCCCAGGTCGTTCCTGGAAGTCAAACAAGCCTCTACTCTTAGTCCAAAGAGTGTTTCAGAGAGGTTTCCTGACTCTGGTAACCCTGAGCCTTCCTGTCTTCGAAACCACAGCCGACAGCACTGAGAAGGCACTAACTGTCACACCCCTCCACTACTCATCCCGGCCTTCAAGTCTTTTCGATGCTGGATGCCAGTTCCCCATTGTCACAGTGCCCACCTTGGCCTATCCACGATTTCCAGCTATGCAGAGCCTTATAGAGTGGAGAGAAAAAGGTAGTGTACTTCCTCCTCCACTGGCACTGCAGTCAGGTTATTCCACTTCTGTCTGCTTTCATGTTTAAGTTTCTGTTTTTAATGATTTTGTTGCTGCTGCTGCTGCTGCTGCTGCTAGGTGCTGACAGGAGAGCTATGGGGCCTGGCCTCCCCTCAGCCCCTCATCAGCTCTGCTTCTTCCTCCTTCATGCTCTGCTTCCCTTACGAGCTCCCTGTGTTTCCAGGTTCGTAGCCCTGCACTCTTACTCAGCCCGTGGACCTGAGGAGCTGGACCTGCAGAAGGGGGAAGGCATCAGAGTCCTGGGGAAGTACCAGGATGGCTGGCTGAGGGGCCTCTCCTTAGTCACCGGGCGAACTGGCATCTTTCCAAGCGACTATGTCATCCCCGTCTTCAGGTATGTCTCCAGGGTCCCTCTGTGCATTCAACTGGTGGAGGGCTCTGTGCCTTTTCAGAGTGTAAGCCAAGAAATAGCGTTTTTTTTCTTCATGACCCATTAACTTACACACAAAATATTTCTAACTTTCCCCCCCAGAGGTCCCACTGTGTATTTACAGGGCTGACCTGGAGCTTAGCCAAGTTGGCCGCAGACTTTCAGTCCCCCGCCTCAGACACCCATATGCTAGGACTGCAGGTGTGACCCACAGTGCCCAGCTTTGCCTCACGTAATCTCCCAGCCGTGCCGAGGAGCCTGGCATGCATTATTCTTCTAAAGGAGGCACTTAGATGCAGCGAAATGACTTCCTTAGGATTGCGTTTGAGGCTTTCTGCTGCTGAGTCCCAGATTTCCCACATCACATCTGACACCAAAACAATACCATCGATGGAACTAATTGGAAAATGTGACCAGATGCCTCCCTGGGGCATCTTAGAAAGGTTCTCAGGACACTCAAACATGAGGCAGAATTTCCATAGGTTCAGACTGATACTTGTCCAGCCATGCCCCAGGTCCAAGACCAGTCACACCGAAGGAGCCTTTCCCTCCCAGCATTCCCAGCGACGTACCTAATCAATGCCACTGACTGACTAGCAGTTTGCCCCGCCTCCTCAACACAGTGCCCATAAATTCACACAGACCGCAAATCTATTACAACCCCTCCTACCTACCTCTGCCCCCAACCCACACAGCTATGATGAGGCAGTGAGGCCTTTGTCACACATCAAACCCTGTCTTTGTGACATGCCAGAGGGGTCACGGGCTCCAGGAAAGTGAGAGGCTCAGTGAGCATCAAGCCTGAAGCCACCTTGGCAGACCTTCATTTAGGTGGGACACTGTGTCCGAAGGAGGGTGACAACAATGGTGAGACAAGAGCGAAGTGCAGCATGGGAGAAACTGATGACGTAGGGTCGTTTAGCCTGTGGAGAACAAAGGACAAGGGGCTCATGAGTGGCTGTGTACCACAGGAGCCATGAGTGGCAGCACAGGAGAACGGGGCATGCAACTTAAGACGGTCCAGCTTCAATAAAAGGCTACATCTTCTAACACATAGATTTTCCTCTACATGGCTGGCTGGCGTGGTAGAAGGGCCCTGTTTAGGAAAAGCACAGGCAAAATGAGGTCCTCAAGAACTTCCAGGGCTTTTTTTTTTAATGTGACAGAAGTTGGGATAAGACAGAAAACTATTCCTTTTAATGTAAGGTACTTAGAATTTGTTGGAAGAATGGCAAACTAAAAGTATGTGTAATTGACGCTCTCATCTCTTCACACATATTGAACTTGTTTAAAGATTTATTTTATATGTATGTTTGGTCTGTGTGTATGTGTGTGCACTGTGTGCAGCTCTGGTGCCCTCGGAGACTAGAAGAGGGCATGAGATCTGGAGCTGGAGTTACAGAACCACATGGGTTCTACGGACCAAACTCAAGGTGTCTGCAAGAGCAACAAGTGCTTTTAACTGCTGAACCATCTTTCCAGTCCTTTAATGTTAACTGTATGTGAGATACCATACCTTCCCTGTACCTGGGGAAATATCAGTAAACACGCACACACACACACACACACCCCTACACCTGTGAAAGGATTTGGTCTTACTGAGAAGAAAGTAGAATGAGGGAAATGAGGAAGTAAGCCAAGCCAATCTTGGAGAGAAGTACATTCCAGGCCACAGGAACAGCAAGTTCACAGTCCCTGGGGTAGGAATGTATCTGACATGAAAACCAACTGGTCTAGGTTAGAGCAAATGAGGTGGAGAGCAGGAGAAGATGAGGTCAGAATGGTAAACAGGGCCAATTCATCTAGAATTCTTCGGTCATAATGAAGGGTTTGGCTTTAATTCCACAGCACAGTTTTGAGCAGAAGAGTGATACGATCTAACCTATGTTTAACCATAATCTCTCTGTTTCCTGGGTCGAAAATAAAATGTAGAGAAGAAAGGGTAGAGACAGAAAATCTAGCTAAGAGAAGACCATAGCAACCCTACAGAGAGGGCAAGCCATCACGTTGTCAGCATAGGGAGGGGTAGCTTGAAGATGTAGATTCCACAAATACCTTAAAGCTAGAGGCATCAGGGTCTTTTCTGACATTAACTATTAGGTGTGAAGGCATAGAGGACTCAAGGTGAGTGTGAGGTTTTTTTTTCCCCCAAAACTTTTTAACCAAACCAAACAAAACTTTTTACCCAAAAGAGAGTGCCTGCTTTATTAGGAGGGCAGTGTAGAAAACACTAGCAGATGGGTTTGAGCTGTGGGCAAACAAACACTTACTTCACAGCAGATTAAGTGTGAGGTGCCTAATAGTAACACAAGTAAAGGTGCTGGTGAGCCACAGGGTATACAAGTCCAGCGTTGAAGAGAGAGCCCTGGTCTTGAGATGCTATTTAAGACCATGAGATTAGATGACATCATTGTGATATGACGAGGAGCCAGAAGCAAAACTCCTCAAGGAATAAGAGGAGAGACAGACCTAGAGGGTAGGGGATTGCAACAACTGCCGTGGATGGTAGAATCTAATAAGATGAGCCAAAGCTAGAAGGTATTGAAAAGGCTGTGGGATAACCATGAAGGATCAGGGAGGGGCAAGGACCCACAGGCATATTCTTCCAAGGGACCTGACCTAAGTCCACAGCCCACACTGACTACCAACTTCTTTGCTTATATACCAGCCTTAGCCTAGAGTCCAGGATGAGCTATCGAAGTATTAGTCTGAATAAGAGTGATCACATATTTACCATCTATACATGAATATTTTTTGAGGAAATATGAACTATAAAGAAATTCCTCAGTTTCCTGGCCCAATCGGGGATGTGTGGTCACCCTGTGTGTGTCTGAATGCAGCTTCCTACTGCTACTGCTTCCGTTCTCCCTTCCTTGGTTTTCTCTTGGGTAGACACCCAGTGCCCTCAAGCAGGTCACGCCTATCTGTGCTCACCCCTCTGAAACGGCTGAATGCCAGACAGTGCTGGGGTTCCGGCACCGCACACTAACAGTAAGATGACCCCCCTCATCCCCAAGTCCACGGAAATCTGAACATTAGCAGATAATGAGGTGCTAAGGCTGGGGCATAGTTTTCTCCTGGGGAAGTGGCATTCCAAAAAGCAAGCCCTTCTGTTCCTATTGGGTTACAGAGGACCCAAGTGTTTCCTTGATGTTTATTTCTCATACAAAGAAAGCTCCCGTCTCCACAAACCTTAATGGTGAATGGTACATGCCAGCTTTGTCCAGCTGGGTACAGCTAGGCCCTGTTCTTACCCTCCCTTCCACGATGTTAAGTTTCACCCTTCCCTTCTCACAACTGAAAAATACTGTCCTTTGTCAGCTTTGTGTCTTGCTATGATTACCAAGTGAGAACTGAGTGGGTCAGATAACACATGCAAGGCTCCTTTCTTCTCCTCGACACCTCCCTTGTCTGTTTGCTATTTACAATGCTGGCTCTGTAGTGCTGTTAGCTCCTTTGATGTAGAATGCCAATAGACGGGGCTCAGAGATGTAAGATGCCTCCTGGATTCTGAAACCTTTGCTCTTATAGCATCATGACCTACAAACTGAGACAGAGTTTAGGGATTAACTATAGATAAGAACTGGCCAGAGCTGGGCATTGTAGCACATGCCTGTGATCCCAGCACTCCGGGGGGCAAAGATAAGAGGATTGGCATGAGTTTGAGAAAAGGCCAGGCTATATAGTGGATATCAAGCCAGCCAGGGCTACAAAGCAAGACTGTCTTTTTTAAATGACCAAAATAGCAAGGTTTCTATTTAAGATTCAGTAAGTGGGACTTTTTAACTACTTGTAGTGAAGGAAAAAAAAATATATATATATATATACTCCAGCTGCCAACATGTCTAGCTCCTATTAACCACAGGTAAACCTCTGCTTCTACGAAGTCTCTTCTCCTCCCAAACCCAGGCTCAGGCTTACAGAGCAGTTGTCAAGTGTTTTTCTGTCCAGCCTCCAAACCCATCTTAACATCCACTTGAGTCTTTTTTCCAGTGTGCTCTCTGTAGGTGGCGGTCCTCCAGTTTCTCCTCATGCCATCCACCCCTAATTTTCTTTTCTTGTGGGTTGACGGTGCATGAGACAAGGCCACAGGTAACAACACAGGGTGGCCTTGAACTTGCCGCATAGATTGAAGCTGACCTTAAGTTCCTAATTGTGATGGCTGGAATGAAGATGCCCCCCAATAGGTCTCTAGGGAGTGGTACTATTAGAAGGTGTGGCCTTGGTGGAGGAAGTGTGTCCCTGGGAGGTAGACTTTGAGGTTTCCAATGCCAGGCCCAGGGTCTCTTGCTCTTCCTGCAGCCTGAGGATCCAGACATAGAACTCTCAGCTGCTTCTGCAGCGTCATGTCTGCCTGTGCACCACCATGTATCCTACCATGATGGTAGTAGACTAAGACTCGGAAACTGTAAACGAGCCCCAGTTAAATGTTTTCCTTTATAAGTGTCATGGTGTCTTCTCCACAGCGGTAGAAACCCTAACGAAGACACTTTAACCTCCAACTTCTATCTCCCAAGTGCTGGGATTGCAGGTGTATGCCACCGTGCCAGGTTAGCTTGGCCAACCCTGCAGTTTTACTTGGGACTTTGAACCGGAGCCAGGGAGGAAAGAATTCAGAAAAGCTGAAGATCATTATGGTAAGGCCAGGAGTAACATCGTATCTATATTTTTGCCTCAGATCCCCCAACCAAAGCTTCAGGTGCCCACTCACATCCTGCGCCCAGGTCCTCTCCACCTGGCTCCTGTCCTCCCAATAAAACCCCTTCTGTGTAAATATGCAGGATGGTTCTTTATTGTCAGCTTCACAGACACGTATGCCTGTCTTGTGCCTTATGGGCGGAGGAAAGTGACAAGGGGCCATCACTGCCTGGCCTTTTATTCTCCACACAGACACTACAAAGATGGTAAAGCTTCAACCTTTGTTTTTCACAGGAGGCTGCTTCTGCAGTGGCAAGCCCAGCAGAAGGGCTGTGTGAATGCCCTCTTTGAAAACAGGATAAGTTCTAATACCACAGACAGAAAAGGACACAGGGACCTGTAGGCGCAGCAAATCAGAATATCCACTCCTCCTGCTTAAGCCCAGAGTGTCTTTTAGTCTCCTCTGGAAAACAAGGATCATAATGTCTTCAGGTTTAAGGTTTCCTGGGAATTAATTAATACATGTTAGCTAAGTGCTTAGATGCTGGAAGAAAACGCTAGGTAAGTGCTAAGCTTTATGCCGAAAGACAAAGAGGGAGTCAGCACTGGGCGGGAAATCACAATTTAGGAGTTCCTGGAATCGAGCCCGGTGCTGAGCTTACACCGGGGCCATAAACAGTCGTTCAGAGCAGGGACCAGTGGATAAGTCTGACTTGAGCCTAATTAGCTATACTCTGTCCTTGCTTCTGTCGCTCCTGCTGGAAACAATCTGGGGACTAGTCTTGCCTTATTGCCGATGCACTTTGCAGCGAACAACTCCAAGAGGCCTCTTGTTCAAAAGACAGACAGCTGCACTCCGCTGGGGAAGGCTGGTTTTGGAGCTCTTCAGTACTCAGGCCTCCTCTCTGGAATGTGGTCTCATTTTCTCACTGGTAGACTACTTCATTTTTTATTGACCACACACCATAGGGACTAGAGCAGGTTGACAGCTCTGGATAGGTCTCTTGCAGGAGGCATCAGCTCCTAGAGCACGTGGCAGCCTATGCTTCTTGAGCAGCCGTGGGCACAGTTAAATAATAGGTTGCCCACCTTCATATAGCACTGACACGTTACTAGAATATGTGCTGCGTTTCTTATCAGCAGAATAGAGGAAAAGAGGATGAGGAGAAAGAGTCTAAGGAAAACCCTGGAGGACACTGCAAGGCAGGATGCCACGAGGGCTTTCTACAACCGGGCCCTGGGGGAATTCATTATTTCTGTGGACTTCTCAGAGGCTATTTCATCAACAGAGTGATGGGGTGATTGGTGGGCTGCACGTAGGAGACAGGATGCCAGGTTTGGGTCAGTGAGAGGGAGAGAAAGGCATGCTAAGTACCAGCTACTGACGTGCACTTCACGGGGGTTGCAGTTGGGAAACAGTGGCTATGAGCTTGTCGTTTATAAAACTTTAGTACTGTTGGTGACATCACAGGCCAAGGCTGAAGCATTAGCATCTTACAAAGTCACTTCGGGGCTACCAGCCTGGTGTTGGTATAGTTCAGAAGCAGGGTAGAGAGCTAGCTTAGACCTGGCTTCAATGTAGTCTGGTGGCTGCTTGGACAAGTAACCATGAATCTGTCTGTCTGCCTCTCTGTCTCTCTCTGTCTCTCTCTCTGTCTCTGTCTCTGTCTCTCTCTCTCTGTCTCTCTGTCTCTGTCTCTCTCTGTCTCTCTGTCTCTCTCTACCCCCTCTCTCTCCGTCTCTCTCTGTCTCCGTCTCTCTCTGTCTCTCAGTCTCTCTCTTTCTCTGTCTCTGTCTCTCTCTGTCTGTCTCTCTGTCTCTCTCTCTGTTTCTCTGTGTGTGTGTGTATGTGTATGTATGTGTGTGAGTGTGTGTGTATAAGGGGATGCACATGTATGTGCAAGTGGGTGTGAAGGCCAGAGGTCAACTTCAAGTGCCGTCCCTTTGAAAATCATTCACCTTATCTTTAGAGGCAGGGTCTCTCACTGGGACCTAGGACTCACCAATTAGGCTAGGCTGGCTGGCTAGCAAGCTCCAAGGAACCTGCTTGCATCCACCTCCCCTGACCTAGGATTACAGCTGGATTTTTGAATTTGGATGCTGGAGACTGAACTTGAGTCCCCATTGTTTCACAGCAAGCACTTTACCCG